>NC_080783.1:198584884-198885062 GCF_028018385.1 Neofelis nebulosa
CTGGAAAACAGGATGGAAATTCCTCAAAAAATTAAAAATAGAACTGCCCTAGGACCCAGCAATTACACTACTAAGTATTTATCCAAGGGATACAGGGGTGCTGTTTCGAAGGGACACATGCACCCCCATGTTTATAGCCGTACTATCGACAATAGCCAAAGTATGGAAAGAGCCCAAATGTCCATCGATGGATGAATGGATAAAGAAGATGTGGTGTATATATATATATGTGTGTATACATATATATATACAATGGAGTATTACTTGGCAATCAAAGAGAACAAAATCTTGCCATTTGCAACTACATGGATGGAACTGGAGGGTATTATGCTAAGCGGAATTAGTCAGAGAAAGACGAATATCATATGACTTCACTCATATGAGGACTTTAAGACACAGAACAGACGAACATACGGGAAGGGAAGCAAAAATAATATAAAAACAAGGAGGGGGACAAAACATAAGAGACTCTTAAATATGGAGAACAAACAGAGGGTTACTGGAGAGGTTGTGGGAGGGGGGATGGGCTAAATGGGTAAGGGGCATTAAGGAATCTACTCCTGAAATCATTGTTGCACTATATGGTAACTAATTTGGATGTAAATGTAAAAAATAAAATTTAAAAAATAAATTAAAAAAAAAAGTTGTTATGTGGGTGCCTGGGTGGCTCAGCCGATTGGGCATCTAGTTCGGCTCAGGTCATGATCTCACGGTTCGTGGGTTTGAGCCCTGCATCGAGCTCTGTGCTTGGAGCCTGGAGCCTGCTTTGGACTCTGTGTCTCCCTCTCTCTCTGCCCCTCCCCCTCTTGTTCTCTCTCTCTCTCTCTCTCTCTCTCTCTCAAAAATAAAAATAGACATTAAAAAAATTTGTTTTAAGTTGTGTGATCTTAAGTATGAGCTGCCCCCTCTCAGGTGACACTGTAGGGGTCACGACCACCCTGGGCATTGGAGGTTACCCTCTTCCTTTTATGAAGAGGAAACTGAAGCTCAGAAAGACCACACAGCAGGTGAGTGACAGAGCCTGTACCTGCTGACCCCAGTCCAGGCTTCTCCCCTGCCCCCACAGGCGCCTGCCCCTACCGAGCTGGGCACGTGCCAGCCGGATGTGCAAGGAGTGTCCCTGGCCCAGGAGGCAGCGTCCAACCCTGCCTCCGCAGCCCAGTCATGCTGTGCCCCCCTGAGGGACTCGGTTTCTCCACTAGCACCATGCTGGACATGCACGTGTCGAGCACGCCTCCCGGCCTGGTGTCTTGGCTCCCACATCTTCCCCTTGCTTGCGCCATCAGGCCCTGCCAACGTGACACCTCCCCAGAAGCCAGACCCCCCACTCTACCTGATGAAGACGGTGCACAGGATAAAGATGATGAGCCCCACGATGCTCGGTGCATCCCACCAGTGAGTCTCGTAGCCCTCGGGGCCTGCCAGGATCGTCCCGTTGCTCAAGTGGGTCAGCAGGTGAGGGTTGCATTTCTGGTCTAGGGATGGGAGACCAGTCACCCTCAGCCCATGCAGGCCAGGTCTGAGGTAGGGCAGACAGCCAACCCAAATGGACAGACAGACATACAACTGACCATCCAAATCCCAGCGACAGACAGAACTTAGCAGACAGATGACAGGGAAATAGATCCTGGAACAGAGAGGGTCCTCCTACTCCCTGAAGGACTAGCATGAGGAACAGGCTGGGCTGAGGTGTCCCTGACACCTGTGAGGGTCTCCAGCCCCCCCAGAAGGTCGCTACTGACCCAGGAATGAGCCCAGGCTTCCTCAAATCCAGGCCTGTACTCACCAGGGACACTGGACAGGGCCAACCAGGTGACAAATGTGGTGTAGAGTGTGATGACGGAGGCCTGCAGCAGACCCGAGTTGGGCTGGGCGTCCTGGCAGAGGCAATGCATCAGGAAGACCCCGTCAGACGTGGGGGACACCCCACCCACACCTAGCCCACTCCCTCCCAACCAGGGGACCTCAGAAAGCCCCAGCACCCTAGGGCCATCCCACCCCACACCCTTCGGTAAAACACAGTACCCAGGCCACCCACCACCCACCCCGGCTGCCCAAACATGGAGTCTCCATTCTCTCTCTTAACAAATCATCTCAGTCTCTCCCCAGCTGAGAACGCTTCACTCTGAATTAAAGCCCTCCAGGTTCACCCCCTTGCCCCCTCAAGCTCCTCCCTGCCCACCTCCCACCGCAGGGCAGCCACAGTGGCCTCCTCTCTGTCCACAGAACCCACCAAACCCTCTCCCCCACTCAGGGCCTTTGCACTTGCTATGCCTGTATCCGACTCTAGATTTTGGCTCAGGTCACGATCTCACTGTTCATGGGTTCAAGCCCCACATCAGGCTATGCGCTGGGAGTGCAGAGCCTGCTTGGGATTCTCTCTCCCCCCTCTCTCTCTGCCCCTCCCCCCACTTGTTCTCTCTCCATCTCAGAAAGAAAGAAAGAAAGAAAGAAAGAAAGAAAGAAAGAAAGAAAGAAAGAAAGAAAGAAAGAAACTAACTTTAAAAAAAAAGCACAGGGTCTGGAGCCAGTCTGCCTGTTCCACCCCTAGCTCTGCCCCCTACCAGCTGGGTGACCTCAGGTGAGTGTCTTTCCTCCTCCAAGAAAGTATGAAAGTGGAAAGTGGGGACGATGATGGTGCACGACTAAATGACAGGACAGATGCCATCGACTGGTAGCTATTGTTATTCTTCCCCCTCTTCTCCACAGCTGTATCCCCAACACCTACAAGAGGGCCTGGTACACAGTAAGTGTTCTGGAAGTATTTGTTGAATGAATACTGATTGCTGTGTGAGCTGGGACAGAGGGATCACCCTCTGTGGGCTTCAGTTTTCTCACCTGGAAATGAGGCTCTGACCAGAAGGGAGGTTCCCCACCTTTCTGCTAAAGACCCTCAAAGGCTACCCAAGCTAGCTGTGAAGTCCCTGGTGGGACGAGATCCCCAACCATGAGGCACCCCTGGGCTCAGAGGCTTTCTGAAAAGCACACGATGATCTGGGGAGCCCCACCCATTACCCTAGATGTTCTGGGACTAGAAACTGTGGGACTCCCAACACCCCTTATTGAGGGGTCTAGGAATTGTTGCTCAGTGGTCCTCCCTGACGGTCTCCCGATTTCCATAAAGACAACAATGATAACAACAGTTAATGTCTGATGGATACTTATACTCCCGACCCTGTTCTGTGTGCTCACAAACTCTATCTCCATCCTGCAAATAACTCCAAAGACTAGGTGTTATCCTCATTTTTACATTTGAGAAGAGAAAAGCACAGAGAGGTTAAGGCACTTTCCTAAAGACACCAAGCATGTAGATGTGCAAACTGGGACTCCAACCCAGGGAGGCTGACTTGGGAGTCCACACTCTTAGCCCAAGCCTCTGTGACTAACAGCCCCGTCCCAGGACCCCAAGGTTCCCACCAGAAGTCCCACACACCAAGAGGCCTGGCATCAGGATGGGCAAAGACAGGCGGGCTCACCTGGACCTTGGGCAGGACGGCGACAATGGAGACGCAGACACAGAGAGTGAGGTTGAGGCCGATGAAGACCTTGCCCTCGTAGCAGGGGCCGGGGTGGGTATAGTAGATGAACAATAGCGTCACGGCCGCAATGGACAGCGTGTAGAAGAGGAGGGTGAAGAAGAAGAGGCCTGGGCAGGAAGGGTGGCAAGCAGCAGAGTCAGGAGGCACAGGGACCCCCGAGCCCTCCGGGGGCTTGTCGGGCAGTCCCCTGTGTGAGCCCTCAGCTTCCTCATTGGAGGAATGACATCGGAGTCTCCTGAATGTCTGTCATTCACCAACACCTGAACTGAGACGGCTCCCTTGCCATAAAGAAGTTAACCATGCAAAGAAATATGACGGACACACAACAGTCTTTTAAAAAGCCAACTGGAGGGGCGCCTGAGTGGCGCAGTCGGTTAAGCGTCCGACTTCAGCCAGGTCACGATCTCGCGGTCTGTGAGTTCGAGCCCCGCGTCAGGCTCTGGGCTGATGGCTCGGAGCCTGGAGCCTGTTTCCGATTCTGTGTCTCCCTCTCTCTCTGCCCCTCCCCCGTTCATGCTCTGTCTCTCTCTGTCCCAAAAATAAATAAAAAATAATAATAATAATAAAAATAAAAATAAAAAGCCAACTGGAGGGGCACCTGAGTGGCTCAGTCAATTAAGCGTCCGACTTCGGCTCAGGTCATGCTCTCACGGTTTGTGAGTTAGAGCCCCACATCGGGCTCTGCGCTGACAGTGCAGAGCCTGTTGGGATTCTCTCTCTCTCTCTCTCTCTCTCTCTCTGCCCCTCACCTGCTTGTTCTCCCTCCCTCTCTCTCTCTCTCTCTCGCAATTAAAAAAAAATGAAAAGTCAACTGGATGCATAGTGACCTGCTGAAGCCCTGCTCTCTGTCAGAGAGACCAGCGTGAGAGAGGTGTGAAACCAGACCAGCTCCTGAGTGAGCCTTTCTCCTTGATCGGCTCAGAAAGACAGCTGAACAGGCACCCATCCTGCCACGGGGGCTTCAGTGACCGAGTGTCATTTGGCTGGGTCTGGGCTGGCTGTGAGTGGCCCATCCTGTGGGAACCGCTGAACTCAGACCCCGCCAAGGCCTCTCCAGTTCGGCTCTCCTCGGACCACCCCCTCAAGTGACCCCAGAGCCAGCTGCCCCGTCCCTCCATCTGCCCTGGACAGTTCAACTGCTGCCCTGGGGCAGGGGGCTGTTCCAGATGCCCTCGAGGCTTTCCTGTAGCTGCGGGGACGCCCTGACGCTCAGGAAGTCCCAGTCCCCGGGGTCTGGAGGCCGAGTGGCGGTGCTCACCTGCATACCAGGCCCGGGAGTCACATTCCTCGGCCTTGCCCAGCCACCGCTGGTTCCAGGAGTGCGCGAAGTCGATGAACAGCACCAGCTGGATGAGGATGAAGAGGAAGGAGCCCACGACACCACAGTAGAACCAGACTGGGCGGGGAGAGGGGAGGGAGAGGTGAGGGGAGAGGAGGCGAGGCCGTAGGGGAGCAGCCTGAGCGCCAGGCTTCCTGGGATTTACGCAGCAGGCACGCTCCCGTTGTCTCCCTCTCACACCCGTTTATCCAGTCGACAACCGTTCCTGCCACGCCCCTGCGATGGCGACACCGAGAAACAGCAGAGTCCCTGGTCTCAGGGATGTCCCTAGCCATGCACAGAGATGCTGCGTGGCAGGTGGCAGGGTCAGGCTGAGGCACGTTCCGCAGGCCCCCCCACGCTGTCTAAAGGCCATGTGGCCAAGCACCAGGGTGCTGTCTCCCTGGGTGGAGGGGGGGCAGCGACCCGGCCAGCAGCCTGGGGCCTGTGTGCCGAGGCAAAGAGCAACCCCCACCAGTGCTCCTCCCTCTGGAGACCCCACCTCCCCCCTGGGAGCCCCCATCCTTCCCACCAAGGCCACCTACCGTTGGAGAAGGAGCCGTCAGGGATGTAGAATGCGCCCACGGTGATGCCCACGAGGACCAGGAACTTAAAGAACCAAAATCTATTGGGGGTGGCGAGGAGAGCCAGGGGGGCTAAGTGGGGGGTGGGCCCCAGAACTCCCACCCCCAAAGAGCAGGTACTGGGACAGGTGAAGAGGGACTTTCTAGTGGTCTGCTGGGCACAGAAAGTCTGTCCTGGCCCTTGAAAAGCCCTGAGGGGCAGAGGGAAGGACCAAGCTGGAGTGACAGTGATCACCCAGGTTCCTGCCCCAACCGTGTCACTACAGTGCTGTGTGGCCTTAGCATGTTCTTGCCCTCTCTGACTTACTCATCTGAGAAGTGGGAGCAACCAGCTGAGCTGATCTCTGTGCTTTGGTGGCTCCTGAGTGGGGGCAGGGCCTGGGCTGGAGTCGGGCAGGGGGTCCTAGCTGCGGGCAGGAGGGGCGCCCTCACCCGTTCTGGATGGCAGCCCTGGGGTCCCGGCTGCTGCGCACGCAGAGCATGAGCAGGGTGAAGAGGAAGAAGAAGGCTGCCGTCGCAAAGCACATGCGGTAGACGGCGCGGTGGCCGAGCAGGGAGCCACAGTCGATGTGGCCCTGCAGGACGACGGGGGTCCCGGCCCCCTCCTCACACACCCACGGCAGCTGAGGGGAGAGAGAGCAGCGTGAAGGCCCCTGCCCCCGGAACCCCGGGCCGACTCTGCCAAGGCCTGCCACGAGGGAAGCCCCTCCTTTCCCCTCCATCTGCACCCCTGCCCACCGCTGGGGCTGAACTCCTGAGAGTGAGCGTCCCCCCCGCCCCCAGCCCGGGACAGATGGGGACACAGGGTCCAGTCACAGGTCGTTACTCTCTGCGTGTCTCCCTGCTGTGGCACCTGCAGCCTCAGGACCTCATGGCTCTGTCGAAAGCAGGGCTCCCCCTAGTGCTCTCCTCCGTCACCCACATCAGAACCCCCGGAGATTCTGGGGGAAAGTGAGACTCCAGGGCCCCTCTCAGAGTCTCTGAGGCGGGGGCTGAGAGTCTGCATTTCTAGCACACTCCCCAGGGCATTCGTACCTTCCCACACGCGCACACATGTCAGGGCCACTGGCCTAAATGTCGCCCTGGATCTGTGCCAGGCTATGAAACGCGGAGAGGAAGGGAAGAGAGGACCCCAAACGGGGCTTGAGCACTAAGGAGGGGACAGCATGCCCCGGGGCCAGTGTCCAGGGGACAACGATGATTAGTAAGATTCTCCAAGGGAGACTTATGAGAAGCCAGAACTCCCGCGTGAGGTTCAAACCCTCCTCCCCACGTGAAGAAACGCCCCTGTCACCGAGCCGGGTCACTCCTGCCCAGCGTCCTCAGAGGGCTGGGCACCCCAGCCTGCAGCAGCGGGGCCTTCGCTGCGGGCCAGTCCTCCATCCAGGCCACCTCGCTACCCTGCCTGCCCTCAGGGCCGCTCACCTTGTAGAGCTGACTCTCCACACCGGGGCTCAGCATGATGACGGACACCAGCACCCCCAGGAAGAGGAAGGCCGTGAAGATGAGGCGGGTCACGGTGGAGTTAGGACTGGAGGGACAGCAGCTGCACAGGATGCAGGGGGCAGAGCCACAGAGGCAGGACGCCTGCAGGGGAGGGCAGGACGGCACCCTTACTCCCCCCTCCTCTCCCCTTCCCCATCCGAGCAGGAGCACCCGTGACCACCCCCCCTTCCCTGTCCCCGAATCCCGGCGGAGCCTGCCCTCCTCCTGCCAGACAGGGGCGCACCTCCTCCCCAGATATCATCCCATTTAACTTACAAGCCCCAGAGGACAGCAAGCCTCGAAAAGGTTGGGTCACACTGTTTCTGATGCCGGGGGAAGCAGAGTGGTAAAAGATAGATAGATAGATAGATAGATAGATAGATAGATAGATAGAGCAATCCATCTAGAAGACCAGCTCTGGCCCTGATAAGCTGTGTGACCGTCTTTAACTCACTCAACCTCTCTGAACCTCAGTTTCCCCTTCTATAAGGTGGGAATCATAACGGTACCTACTTGTCACAGGAATTTTATTTCGTTTTATTAACATCTTATTCATTTTTGAGAGGGAGTGAGCAGGGAGGGGAAGGGGTGGGGGAGACAGAGGATCTCAAGTGGGCTCTGAGCTGACAGCAGTAAATCCGATGCGGGGCTTGAACTCACGAACTGTGAGATCATGACCTGAGCTGAAGTCCGGACACTCAACTAACTGAGTCACCACATGCCCCAGGAATTTTAAATTGTAACCCGCTCAGGCTTCCTTTCTCCGCTCCCCGCTGAGCTTCTCTCCATAGGACTTACTATCATCTGACTGGCCTTCTATTTTACTCATGTGTGTCCCCCTCCTGTTTCTAGCACGTCAGCTCCACCAGGGCAGGGGTTGTGGTCGTCCCAGAAAGCGGGGGATAGTGCCTGGCTCACAGCAGGAGCTCAGTGACTACCTAGTGAACAAAGGCAAAGTGTCTGGCATAGCCCCAGACATATGTTAAGACCTCAAGAAACATTCAGAGAAACGTCTGCTGAATGAATGGAATGCAGAATTGTGAGTGGCTGTGATTTCCTGCTCCGGGGCGGTCTAACCCTTTCCCTCTCCCGGTTCCTCTGCCCAAGCTGGCGCCAGTCAGCCCCTGGCCTCCCTGGGACTGGCTGAAATCACTCTGGGGGCTGCTGATGCCACAGTATTCACAGCTGGCGCCCCAAAAGAAGGCTGACCCTCCTGGGAACCGGGCCCGCCACCAGATATACCTGGTCACCCGTCTATCTTCCCCCAAACAGCCCCAGCTCCTCACCCAGGCATTTAAGAGTCAACAGCAAGAAGGACACCAGCTCTGCCTCCTACAGGAACACACTCAACGATCATTACGCCTGTCCTGGTAGGTGCTGCCCTGAGAGTCACTGAGGGGGGCCCACTTTAGACTGGGGGTAGCGGGTCCCCTCCCTGAACAAGTGACATTTAAGCTGAGCTGAAGAATGAGGAGGCTCTCTCCCGACCAAGGGGAAGAAAGAGTGTTCCAGACAGAGGGAACAGAGGCGGAGGCTGCTCTGGGGCAGGCAGGAGCCGGACAATGGAGGAAGAGAAAGAGGCCGCTGTGACGGAAGCTTTGGCGAGCAGGGAGTGGCAAGGTTGGCCAGGCTGGCGGGGCCCGGCAGCCACGTGCAGCCTAAGAGCAGAGGGCATCCATCAAGGGGTTAAAGCTGGGGACAGGAACAGCCTTACACTGCGAGACTGGCTCTACGGAGAGCAGGCTGAGAGGGACCCAGCACCCTACTTTCTGGACTGGTCACCAGACACACAGCACAGTCTGCTTGAAATGTAGCTGCCCTCCCGTCTCCCCTTCCCTTCTTCCCAAGAATAGAAACACCCCTGGAAATGCCCCTGGAATAGAAACACCCGCACAGCCAAGTACAGTGAAATGAAATACTTGCAGAATGAATTTCTTCTTCATGGCCCGAATCATAACTTGTCCAGCAACTCACGGTTACACCTTGCGGCACTCACCGCAAGCCCTGCCTCCTACCCCTGGCCACCTTCTGGTGGGTGAGGGGACAAGCAAATGCCAGAAAAGTGTTTTACAGACATAAAGAACATTCTGGCTATCAGACAGACTGGCTATTAGTCCCATTTTACAGATGAGGAAACTGAGATCAGAGAGGTTAAGAATGTGCCAGAGTCACCCGGCAAGTGGACAGCAGTGCTGAGAGCCAAGGAGTGATAGTGACAGCTATCCTTTATGAGTTATCCCGTCCCAGGCACCCTGGTAAGCAAGCACCTTACCTACATTAAGTGTCACTGACACTATGGAGTAAGTGTGTCGTAACCTCCCACGTACAAATGGGGAAAATGACTCAGACAGGCGACACGACCAAGGTCACACATAGCAAGTAAGCTGAGGACCTGGGGTTTGAGCTCATGTCCGTCTGTACCAAGGGCTCACTAGCTCATCAATGGCAGTCTCATTTAATGTCAAAACAGTCCCTCCAATGCCAGAAAAAGCCAACGGAGGCCCACAAGCACTGATCTCGGGAGCCAGAAGTTGAGGTGCCCGAGTCAGAGCCCGGCTCTGGCTTGTTACCATCTCCGTTTGAGACCTAAGAAAAGCTTCCCCACTGCAATCAGGGAAGGGGGAGGGGGCTTGGCCTTTCGAGTCACTCTAATTCTTGGAGATCAAAATCCAGGTGTTGCTGACACTCGAAACCTCAGAATTTTCCCAGGGCCGGCAGCCAGACAGACCAGACCGGGGAGAGAAAGACACACCCCGGCCGCCACCACCAGCGGCTTCCGGTGGGTTCTTGGGCACCTGGCAATCGTTCCTACATTCTGACCGGGTCACTCCACCTCCACCATTGCTGCTACAAGAACCTCTTCCTACAGAACCACCAGCTCACGCGAGCAAGGGCAGACACGTGCATACACGCATACACACGCGCACATGCAAGATCATCGCGGCACTGTTCACACAAGGAAAGGACTAGGGGAAAACTGAAAAGAACTAAATGCCCATCAAGACATCGTGGTCCTCCCCTAAGAGGGATTCTCTGCTGAATGCAGCAGATGCGTAGATGATACTTAAGTGGGTACGTGTAGCTAAACAGAAGTCAATATAAATTATGCCTCAATAAAGTTGATTTTATTACTAAAGAAGAAAACTTTTAAACGAAGACAAGGGGCGCCTGGTTAAGCGTCCAACTTCAGCTCAGGTCATGATCTCGCGGTCCGTGAGTTCAAGCCCGGAGTTGGGCTCTGTGCTGACAGCTCAGAGCCTGGAGCCTGCTTGGGATTCTGTGTCTGCCTCTCTCTCTGCCCCTCCCCGGCTCTCAAAAGTAAACAAACGTTAAAAAAAAAATGTTTTAAATTAAGACAAAAATAAAATGGACACGAAGCTTTAGGTTTTACGGGCCTATAAGAATCTCAAAAGACTGCAAATAACCTAAATGTCCTGCACCAGGGGCCAGGGGTGGTCCATTTACTCCAAGGACCGTAACAGGGGCAGGAAAGAAAAAAGTCACCGGGCTGCAGAGCAACACGGACTAACATGTATGATGCAATGTGAGAAGCCAAGGCAGCCACGGAGCTGCTCCTGTGCTACGATTACAAACCCCCTCCCCCAAATGCACTCAGGGGAACCGCAGCAACAGAGAGGCACCAGAACACTGGCTGTGGCCTAGCAGCAGCCGGGTCCTCGGGAAGGGGAATCAGGTAGCCCCGCGTCTCAGCGTTTTCAGGCTGCAGGGCTCCTTGGCATTCAACTGGTCCAGACTTTCTAATGAAGAATCACCCGGAAGGTAGCCTCTGCCGTTCACACACTGCCAACAACGAGGAGCTCACCTCACTACTTGAGGAGCTCAAATCATCGTCTCATGGTTTGTGGGTTTGAGCCCCACGTCAGGCTCTGTGCTGACAGCTGGGAGCCTGGAGTCTACTTCGGATTCTGTGTGTGTGTGTCTCTCTCTCCCTCTCTGCCCCTCCCCTACTTTTGTGCTCTGTCTCTCAAAAACAAACATTAAAAAAAAATAAAGCTGTATTGTTTAAAACAAACTGGCCCTCCAATTTCTGGGTATTAGTCAAAAGCAAGGACTCAAACAGGTATCTGCACACTCAAGTTTATAATAGCGTTATTCACATCAAAAGGTGGAAGTCAACCAAGTATCCGTGGACCACAAAACGCGGTCTATCCACACAGTGGAATATTACTGAGCCTTAAAAGGGAAGGAAACTCTACACATGCTACAACACAGAAGAACCTTGAGGACATTACAGTGAGTGACACAAAGCAGAAAGACAGAGAGCAGACTGGGGGGTTACCAGAGGCTGGGGGAGAGGGAGGTGGGGATTATTACTGAATGGACAGGGAGTTTCAATTTGAGAAGATGAAAAAATCCTGGAGATGGAGGGTGGGGCTGGCAGCACAACAATGTGAATGTAGCTCACTGCCACTGAACCCCCACACTTAAAAATGGCTACCCTGGTCAGTTTCATGTGATGTGGATTTCACCACAAGAAGGAAAAAGGAGGGGGCAGTTTTCAAAGAAGAGTGAGCACTTAGCTAGGTGGGGAAGGGAAAGGTGTTCCTACAAGGGGATTGGCACCTGCTAAGCTGTGAGAAACACAGTAGCTTCGGGGCAGCTGGCAAGAGAGGCTACAGGGGTGATGGAAGGGACGGCCAAGGTCCCTGCGGGCAGTGCCAGGGAGTCTGCACTTTATCCTGAAAGCCATGAGCAAGACTGGTGCGGAGGAAGCAGAGCATCAGATCTGCATTACAGAAATGTCACTTTGGGCACAGACGGAAGACAGACGGAGGGGGTGGTGGGCGGTACCTCTGGGAACAGGGCGAGAGCGCTGGTGGAACAGATTCCAAAAGGGAAGGAAGACAGATCCCAGAGTTTTTGTTGTGTGCTTTAACTCACGATATTTCCCCCTCTCGTTCATCTGGGATGATATCATTTCGATATCATAAAAACAGACCTCCATTTTAAATATATATACCATGTTTCCTAAGATAAATTACACCTCCTTGAAAACCAAAAAATAAAAGGTTAAAATGCAATCTTTTTAAGATTAAAAAAATTTTTTTTAATGTTTATTTATTTTTGAGAGCAAAAGAGCAGGAGTGGGGGAGGGGCAGACAGAGAGAGGGAGACACAGAATCCCAAGCAGGCTCCAGGCTCTGAGCTGTCAGCACAGAGCCCGATGCGGGGCTCAAACTCACATGACTGTGAGATCATGACCTGAGCTAGAGTCAGACACTTAACTGAGCCACGCACAGGCGCCCCGTTAAGATTTTATTCTTAAGTAATCTCTACACCCAACCTGGGGCTCAAACTCACAACCCCGAGATCAAGAGTTGCATGTTCTTCACTCACATGAGGACTTTAAGAGACAAAATAGATGAACATAAGGGAAGGGATGCAAAAATAATATAAAAATAGGGAGGGGGACAAAACATAAAAGACTCTTAAATATAGAGAACAAACAGAGGGTGGCTAGAGAGGTGGTGGGAGGAGGGATGGACTAAATGGGGAAGGGGCATTAAGGAATCTGTTCCTGAGATCATTGTTGCTCCATATGCTAACTAACTTGGATGTAAATTAAACAATAAATAAATTAAAAAAAAAAAAAAAAGACTTGCATGGTCTACAGACTGAGCCAGCCGGGCACCCCTAAAATGGTAAATTTTATGTTATGGATATTTTGCCACAATGATACAAAAAACTGGTCCCAGCAAGGATGGGATGCACCTTGTAGATTTCATGAACAGCCCCATTACTGGCTGAGCCAACCTAGGACTAGACGAAATACAAGAGAGAAGAGATCAGCCTCCAAACCACTCAGTGCATGCTCACTTCCCCCTGCAGCACTAAGAGTAATAGCCTTTTCCCCACCGTGGAACTCAGTTTCCTCTGCCATAAAATGGGCTCCTGTGGGCAGGACAGTGAAGTGGCTCAGACAGAGTCCAGGCTCTACAATCAGACAGCCGGGATGTCACGGGCTTGACCACTTCCTCGAATGTGGTCTTGAGCATTTTACCACCCTGGGGTGCTTCGAGTAGCCACTGCAGGCCAGCTTCCTGCTAAATATACTGGTGTGTTCATCTCAGTTCCATTTAATCGTCCCAACTGAGAGAGGCCCCACCGTTCTCCCCACTTCCTAATCTCTCAGCCCCAGGGAGAGGGGACCAGTGACTGCTCACGGTCACACAAGCAGAGGAGATGGAGGGGCCGAAGTCACTGCCCTCACCAGGATCTGAGTCCCATAGTTTGACCCTTTCCTGCTCCCTCACACGTAGAGGGCAGAGAATTAGATTCTACGGCAGGCAGATATTCAAGGAGGCCCTTCCGAAACATTCGGCCGTGTGCTGGCTTGCCCTGTGACTCCCATCCTGTTGTGCGCCCATCTTTGTTTATTTTATTTTATGTATTTTAGAGAGAGAGTGAGAGAGAGGACGAGCAGGGGAGAGGGGCAAAGGGAGAAAGAGAGAATCCCGTTGTGGGACCATCTTATCTTCTCTGAGCCAGGACTCATGCTCGGCCCAATACAAATGCTGACCGAAGGGCATGATGGGCAGATGCAAATACCTCAAGGCTAGAAGTCTTCTCCAAGGATCCTCAGACTCCAGAATGTTCCAAAGATGCCCAGGAGCCCCCTATTAGAACTTTGCTCCTATGGGGCAAATCTCCATTGAAACAGGTTGTTATCAGTGTCCAGTCACACCCAACTGCACCGCTTAATACTGTGTGGCTGTGGAGAAATCACCTTCCCTCTCTGATCCAGTTTCATCATTTGTGAGAATGATTAACTACCTCACTGGGGTCACTGTGAGGACTGAATGACGGGATACATATATAGTGCTCACTGCAGTGCTGGTCTATGCCACCACTGGACAGCGCCTGGACCAGGAAATCAGATTTTAATCTTGACTGTGCGGTTCCCTATCCGTTCACTGTGCAACCTTTGGAAAGTCAGCTAACCTCTCTGAGCCGCAGTTCTCTTCATCTACGTGTTGAGGGTTCGAGCAAACCTGTCATGTGGCTTCTGGTCTCAGCCTTGTAGGGTTCCGTGACTCAGTGACCAGCTTAGGCTCCAGAGGGAATTCTCCACCCACCTTTCCAAGATGATAATAACAATAGCTCCGTTCACTATTGGCCAGGAACTGGGTGGGGCACTTTTCAATCTTCCTCAAATGGCATTATGAAGGAGGCGGAGAGACCAGGCACAGGGGATTGGCAGGTCTCCCCTCAACGGGTGCCACTCCCAAGCTAGCGCAGCCAAATGGAAATCTGGTCAACTTGGAGGAAGCTCTCCCTCCCCCACCAGGAAGCAAACCCCTCTTGGCCAGGAGAGCCAGCCCAAACCTAGAATTCACTGGGCAGAAAGGGATCTCGGGGACCAGCTCTTGATTCTGCACACGTGCACCCCCACACACTTCACAGGTGGGTAAATGGAGGCCCAGAGAGGACAGGGGCTGTCCAAAGACCCACTCTACAGCTTTGCTGTGCAGATATCACTCTCAGAAAATGGTTGTGAAGTAAATCGCTAGATCCCTAAGTTGCCACCCTGACATCCCATCCTGACGCACACACAAATCAGGGACAAAGGAAAGCAAGTCCTGAGATTCAGCAGCCACCAGACCCCCCTCTTCCTCTCTGTTCTTCTTTGTGTAGGGCAGAGGGGGAGGGAGCTGCCTGAATGAACCTCGGGTTTAATGAGGGGAAGAGGGAAAGGAGAGGGGGCTGGGAAGAGGGAAAGGAGAAGGGGCCTCCCAGCCGGGGTCTGGCTGAAGCTCCTCCCCTTTGCTGGCTGCGGGCCCCAAAGCAGAGGCTGGCCTGCCCCCCAGGTCCCTGGGCCCAGGCGCCCAGGTACTCCCCCCAGTCTCTCAATTCCTGGGTTTTCCAACCCAGAGTTGGGCCCGGTGGCGGTGACAAACCAAACCGACCTCACTCAGGGGTGGCTTAGAAAGGCGGATGGGGGCTTCCTCCCCACCCGCATTTCAGGCTATGGGGCCCAGAGTGGGAAGGGGCTGGGGTTCCTTGGGGAACTGCCCGGCACTTAGCGTGAACCAGGCTGGATGAGGCAGAGACAGAGACGGACGCAGAGAGACAGAACTGGACGGTAGGACAGACGGACAGACACCCGTGAGACAATAACCGATGGAGCAGCCACGGGCGGACAAAGACAGTCGGATAAATGAACGGACAGAAACAGATGTCAGACAAATACACATGGACAAACTGAGGCAGGCGGGCAGGGAGACAGGCTGACGGACGGACTGCCGGAGGGACAGAGAAAGACACACCGCAGAGAGGGGCAGGGACCAGGCGGGCCACACAAAGAATCATAATGTCCGAGAGGGAGACGAGGGGCGCCCCGCGAGGAAGTTGGGCCAGCGGGGGCCGCGGCGCGCACCCCCACCCCGGGCTCTGGGCCTCAGTGTCTCCAAGTCCCCGGGAGGGGCGCCCGCCCAAGGCCCTCCCCTCCCCCCGCAACCCCGGCGCGCCCCGACCCCTCCCCCCGGCGGTAACCCGAGCCCCGGACACCAGCTGTCCCCGGCGCCCGCGGGTCCGGGATGGGGTTGGGGGGGCCGAGGGACACGGGGACTCGAGGGGCGAGGTGGCGGGGTGCGGGTCCCGAAAGACAAGTTTGGAGGAAGGAAAAAGAAGAAACTATTTGGAGGAAGACGACGGGACAAAAGTGCGGGGCCAAAGAAGGAGCCGGCGGCGCGCGGGCGGGCTCGGGGCTCGGGACTCACGCAGCTGAGCAGGGAGCAGGCGCCCAGGCAGGCCCCCATGGCGGCGGCTCGGGGCGCGGGGCGCGGGGCGCCGGCGGCGGGTTCGCTGGGGCTCCGGACGCCCGGTCCTGGCCCCGCCCCCGCCCCGCCCCGGCCGGGCCCCGCCCCCGCCCCGCCCAGCCCCACCTGCCGAAGCCGCTCGTCGCTTTCCGGCGGCGCTCGGAGCCTCCGGAAACTCACCTGGGGCAGGTGCGCCCGGGCGAGACCGGCAGGGAAAGTGAGCGGGGGGCCAGGATTCCCCGCGGCCGTGCGAGCCGTGCCGCCGACCCGACTCTGCCCCGGGTGCAAGTCCTGGTCCAAAGCGAGGGTTTGGAAATACCGAGACCCGGGTTCGAGTCCGAACGAGGCCACGGTGCGACCTTACAACACTGCCCCCCTCCCAAGGCGCTGAGGCCAAGTTGTGGTCACCCCAAACCCCTCGGTGTAGAGCCTCTACCCAAAACATAGGTGTTGAATGGCGCATGATTGGATAAAGAAAGTTGGGCAAGTCGCTTCGCCTCTCTGAGCCTCAGTTTCCCCATCTGTAAAGTGAGGATGCCCACCTCATGGGGCTGTTACGACCCATAATAGATGCCTGACAAATGTGAGCTCTTCATCATCCCTGTTGCTCCTAAGACCCCGGCCTCACACTCTTTCAGCCATCCTTCCCTCCACCCACCTGTTGACCCCTGTCTTGGGCCACCCGCTCCCCTGAGCCATTCCTGCTGGCCGGCTTATTGCTGCCTAGAGGTGCCCAAACTCTGGCCCCCAGCTAAGGAGGTCAGAAGGGGTGGGTGGATCACATTTCCAGCCGACCACACTGCAGGGTAGGTGGGAGAGGCCCAGAAGGGGAGCTCTGTAATTACTCTCAGTTTACCCTCCAGCCCTCTCCTCACCCAACCCTATACAGATAATGTTAGGGCAGGAGGTCTAGGTGCCTCACAGCTGGCCCTGGGGCCAAAGATCCGGCCTGACTGCCTCCTTGGGTGATTCATAGGGTGTCAGGCTATTAATTGTGACCAGGACTGTTCCACAATCACACCCTACAGTTTCCCTCCTCTACACTTTTGTCCAGATGACTGCCTCCCCCGCCGCCACCGGAAAGTCTTCCCCACTCCCAGAAAGTCTTTTTTTCTCCTTGCCCCCCTTTCTTGGAAGACTTTTTCTCCTTGCCCCCCACCCCCTTGGAAGCCTTGCTCACGTCCCATACCTACCTTCTCAGTAAAGAGAACGACCAACACCTCCAAACCACTACCCGGCCCAATTAGGAACGAATATCCGCCAGCTTCTATGTGTTTCTACCAAGCAGGCCCCTGTTACGGCCTCACAAATAACTAAAGTTACCACAAAGCTCGAGCATGTACCAAATTCTGTCACCCACACGGTCCCATTCAAGCCCCACAATAACGCTGAGAAGTAGACTAATTGCCCACCCCAACCAATTTGCAGATGAGGAAACTGAGGCTCAGGGAGGTAAAATGATGTGCTATATGGCAGCTGAGCACGGAACGAACAGTGGCCGTGACTATGGCATGTTCTCGTTATCGTTACTCAAGGTCAGAAGGGCGGGGCCGGAAGACCACCAGGCCTGGCCTTGACCTCAGAACCCAAGGTCTGCCCCTGACATCTCACTGCCTCTCTTGGAAAGCAGAGGTGACGATACCCTCTCTTTCTCTCCAGTAACAGGCTCAGTGCTGGCCTAGTCTGAGACCCTCAAGAGACTTTGTCCAAGTCGCGTCTATGCCAGCACCAGGCCTGGCACGCAGCAAGTGGTTGGTGTTTGCTGAATGAATGCATGTCTGAATTCTACTGTAAGCCTAGTTTCCTCAGCTTGGTTGTGACTGATGGTCTGATCCCCAAAGAGCCCATTCCCGGCCCTCTTCTCTCCAGCCACCCTCTGTGTCTGGAATGCTACCAAGCAGTCTGAAGTGAGCCCTTCTCACAGTTGTCCACCCCTGGGTCAGCTTCTTCTGACACGTGTGCCCCAAGGGCCTAAGGCTTCCTTCCTGAGCCTCTCCCTGTCTCCCACAGCCTGATCCAGGAGGAGGTGTCCAAAACCAAGATAAGCAATAGCTGGGGGGGGGGGGGTGTCACTTCACCTCCATCACCTCCCCTGAAATGGGGGTGCTCATGCTGCTTAACTTCACTGAGCAGTTGTGGACATGGAGAAAGCACTCGAAGCAAGAAGCAGTCGTCTGAAAGGAGGGAGGGATTGACAGGACCCCAAATACAAAGACCCAACCGCGTCTGGTTTTAGGTTGCCATTTTCCGGAGCAGAGTGATGCACGGCCATTGTCCGGGTGCCCCCCTCCCTGAGATCCTCAAGACCGAGGCGCGTGGCCCCCACAGCCCCCACGGCACCCTGCATGGAGGGGCCACCCGCGCTGTGGATAACTCACTGGGCTGCTTTCTCCTGGCGACCCCTCCTCCTTCAGCCTCATGCTTCTCATCTGTAAAATGGAGACCATCATTTTTGCTTGAGTTATCTCAGGGGTTATTGAGAGGTGAAATGAGGAGGTAGATAAAGAGGCTTCGTTTCTTGCATCTTGCGCAGCCCGCCCAGCCCTCTCCCAGTCTTGAACCTCCTGCGTGGACCAGAGTCACTCTGTCTCTCACACCTCCGGAGGCAAGATCACGGTCAGCAGCTTCTCTGAGCCTCACTGGAGGTGGGGGACTCAGGATCATCACAGCTTTTCCAACAACATCAAACTATGTCAACTGTGCCCATTGAGAGAAATATACAAGAGTTCTTTGGTCCATCCCTCTGTGCCTCTCACCCAACCCAGGCAGGTGCTCAGCTCTCCAGATGCCAAAGGAAACAGTCTCTACCTTCTTTGCCACTCACCCCAAGGCTTCTCCAATCTGATCTCACCGGGCCTCAGTTTTCAAATCTCAATATAAGAATAATCCCCTGATCAAGCTCCCAGTGACCCCCAGCATTCCCCGGTCCATTCTTGTCCCATCCTTTCTTACCATTCTCCCGTCCATAAGGACTCAGATGCACTCCCTTTGATCCTCCTATCTGCTGGGCCTCGCTCTCCCCACTGGCCTCCACTTCCTGCTTCTGACCCATTTAACAGAGTGGGGCTGAGGCTATCTCTCATGAATATGCATGTGGGATAATGAGGGCTTGGGACTGGAGGAGGATGTGGGGAGTGGTGTTCACTAAGCACCCTCCATCCGCTCTCCCCCTACCCAGCCCCCTACCAAGGCTGTCCTCCCCCCTCAAGGTGCATGGGAGTTTGGGGCAAAGGTTGAAATCATAGTCATAATCATAATAATATCCACAGCAACCATTTTAAAGTGCCTACAACACGCCAGGCACCCTGCTAAGAGCATCTCCTGTAAGATGCTTTTAAGGTGGAAACCATTCTCCCCCTTTAACAGATAAGGACATTGATGCTCCAAGAAATTAAGTACGGCACACGTGAGCCATATGTACAAGATACACAGTGATTACACTCAGGGCAAAAACGGAACCCAGGTTTTGTCGGGTACTCCTAACCCCCGCCACACAGATGCACAGGACCAAGCCCAGAGACCTCCCTGGTCATGGGGTCACATTTGGACCTCACACCCCAGCAAATGAGCTCATAGTGGTCTTCGGTGGCCAAGGCTTTGGGAAAGGATCCAGGTACTGGAATCGACTCCATCTGTATGGAAACAGGGAAACAGGCAGGCAGGTGTGTGCACGCCGTGCATGTTCCCACGTGTGCAGATGTGTGCATGATGCATGTGCAAGCATCGATGAACGCACACAATGTCGTGCGTGCCTGGACGTGCGTGTGACGGGGTGCCCCCGAGGCTGCTCGGTGTATGCACTGCTCTGCCAAGTTTGTCCCGTTTTCAACCGACACTCGGAGGGGGCCTGCCACGTGCCACGTGCTGGGGACTCCTGGAGGGACAGTCTGGTGGGCTTTGCACCCATACGCGGTAACACTCGGAAAGGATCTTTGTGGGAGGTGCTCTTTGGGGGGACGGGGCTAGGAGGTGAAGGAGAAGGCGGGTGAGAGCAGGAAAAGTGGGACACGGCAGGGTAGGAGCTGCCGGGGAGCCCCTGACACTTGCCACAAATGAGGAGTGAGGAGCCAGCCAGGACCTGGCATGGGCTCCATGAGGGTCACAGGTCTGAGGAGTCATAAAGGTCTCTGGATCCTTCCCTCACAGACATCAGGGGGGTGCCGTGAATGCACACGTGGGCACCGTGTGTGTGTCTGTGTGTGTGAGTTTACACGTGTGTGCACGGCTGATTATGTGCAGTGTTTGCTTGTGGAGACGCATACATGGAGTACACAAGTGTGAATAGGGGACACGGGTGAATCATACATGGTGTGTGTGTGCACATCGGGGCTTTACATGTCAGTGTGTGTGATACGTGATGTGTGTGCAGCAGGATCTGTGACTATCAGGGAGGAGGAGGAGAGAAGAACGTCATTTGGCCCAGGCCTCTCATTCATGAGCCTCAAAAATTCACCAAAAAATATGGGGTGCCTGGCTGACTCAGTTGGTTGGGCATCTGACTCGATTTTGGCTTGGGTCATGATCCCGGGGCCGTGGGATCAAGCCCTGCGTCGGGCTCCACACTGAGCATCGAGCTTGCTTGGGATTCTCTCAATCTCTCTCTCTCTCTCTTCTTCCTCTCTCCCTATGCCCTGCGTGCACACATGCTCTCTCTCTCTCTCTCTTTCTCAAAAATACATATAAATAATTTTTTTTAAAAAAGGATGGATGGAGGGATAGAGAGATGAGTAGATGGCAGGATGGATTCAGATGGACTGATGGCAGGATGGATAGAGGGATGTATATGTGATGATGCAAATATTGCAAAATGTTTATTGTAGATTCCAGGCGGGGAGGGTATGGGTATTCACTGTACAACTCTTTCAAGCTTTCTGGGCGCTCCACGTTTTAACATAATAAAATGTTAGAAAACAATGCACATGCAAAAGGGGGCTGGATGTCTAGTCCCAGAGAACCATGCACAAGATGGCAAGATTTGGATGCCCCTCACGCAGTTGTAAACTTCTGGCCCGCCGCTAGACTATGCGCAGGGCTGTGAGCTCGTATCTTTCATGATTCCTGCAGTTATCTTACGAATCTCTCAATTGCACGGCACTGGTGAGTGTGTGTGTGTGTGTGTGTGTGTGTGTGTTAAAAAGGTTAATGTGTTAAATAAAAACATGTAAAACATCACAATTGTGAGCAGCCTGCTGAGGCATTTCTTCACTCAAAAAATTTTTTAATGTTTATTTATTTACTTGTTTATTCATTTTTTAATTTTTTTTTTTCAACGTTTTTTATTTATTTTTGGGACAGAGAGAGACAGAGCATGAACGGGGGAGGGGCAGAGAGAGAGGGAGACACAGAACCGGAAGCAGGCTCCAGGCTCCGAGCCATCGGCCCAGAGCCTGACGCGGGGCTCGAACTCACGGACCGTGAGATCGTGACCTGGCCGAAGTCGGACGCTTAACCGACTGCGCCACCCAGGCGCCCCTTGTTTATTCATTTTTAAGAGAGACAGAGACAGAGCGCAAGCAGGGGAAGGGCAGAGAGAGAGGGAGACACAGAATCCCGAGCAGCCTCCCGGCTCTGAGCGGTCAGCACAGAGCCCGATGTGGGGCTCGAACCCACCAACCCTCAGATCACGACCTGAGCCAAAGTCGGACGCTTAACTGACGGAGCCACCCAAGTGCCCCCGTTTCTTCATTTTTAAACTTATGGGAATTTGCAAGAAAACAGAACTGCTTGGGCCTCTCTCGGCCTGTGAGAGTCCCTGCTGCATGAGGGTGTGTGGGTTTGTGCCCATGTGCACGAGAAGGGATGTGAGCACAACAGGGTGGCTGAGGCTGATGCCCATGTGAGAACCCGCCCGGGAGCTCAGCCTCCTCTAAGCCCCCATGAGGTCAGCACCACACCTGGGGTGAAGGGATGTCTTGGGGCTGAGGAAGGGCGGCCACTAGCCCCAGGGCAGCCTTGGGCACCAAGAACACTGTCATTTGAGGCTTGGACACGCTCAGGCCAAGCAGCGTCCTCGGGCCAGCAGTGGGAGTGTGGGCGGGGTGTCCCCCGGAAGAGATGGGGCACAGGTAGGGAGGTGTCCTGGGGCTTTGCGGCTCCTCCCCTCCCCCCGCCCCCCCCCACGTGCGTTCTGTCCTGTCTAGCCATTCTTCTTCCCCAGCCCAGGGCCTGTAAGCCCAACTGTCAGCACACTCCCCCATTGTACAGATGGAGAAACTGAGGCCTGGAGAGAATAGAGCCACCGAAGCTACCCAGCAAATCAGCAGCAGAGTCAGAATGGAGATCCACCATGGGCTCTATTCTCTGTATCCACTGCCTGCCATGTCTGTGTCTCCCTTCTTCAGTCACTGCAGGAGAGGTCTCCAGGCCCAGCAGACACGGCAGGTGAGGCCCCAGAGTGCCCTCTTGCCTGTGCAGGCCACACACGGGATCCAGGAGGCCATGTGGGCACTAGAAACGTGTGCGGCTGGGAGCCAGGACCTGATGATTTCCTATGGACCCTGTCAGCGTGACCCTGGACAGCTCCCTGCCCTTCTCAGGGCCTCAGTTTCTCCATCCATAAGATGTGAACTACAGCACTGGCAGAACCCCCAGCCCCCTACAGGAGTCGCTGCCCTGGTCAAGGAGGGAAGAAGTGGGTCTCCACCCCCCCCCCAGGGGCCCCTCACCTGCTTTCCCCCAAGAAGCCTGCCAGAGAAAGTCCCACCCAATCGCAGAACCAGTGGATAAAAGATCAGGCTTCAGCACAGAAGCAGGGGCCAAATCCGGCTGGGCCACTTAACTCACTGCGTGGTCCCTCAGCACCGAGGGCAAGGCCCTCCTGGCCTCAGTTTGCTCCTCTGTAAAATGGGGATAACGATACCACCCTCCTAGGGCTATGTAAGATTAAAGGATTCATTTCCGGTGCTTGTACACGACGAACACATTAAAATTCGAGCGACAGTGGCTGTTACTACCAGTGACTGCAACGGAGAACCACGCACGAGTTCACTGTCCTCACCATGAGTTGCGTGTGTTGTTCCGGACCCCAAAAACGATGCATGTGGCAGCTGTTACCCCAAATTCCTCAGCCCATCTGTCTCTGCAGCTGTTCCAGAACAGCTGGGCAAGCAGAGGTTACTTCGGGGCCAGGCCCGGGCCAAGGCCCTGGGGAGGGGAAGCACAGGGCTCCCTGTAATCAGCCCAGGCGTTGGAGCAGGGTCCGTTTCATCTGGACAACCAAGCCCCCAGCGGGCCATCATTAGCTCCCCCACCCCACCCCTGCCCTGCCCCAGGCCCTGACCTGTTGCCAAAGTCCCAGGGAGAAGGCAGCAGGTATTTAGCCGGAGCCTTTCATTCCCAGGGCCCTCCTCAGGGCCACTGGGGTCAGGGAAGGGTGCCTAGTGACACAAGTGGGAGGGAAAGTCTGCCTGAAGGCAGCCCCCCTTCCCCCGCCCTTCAGGCAGCAATCTGCCCTGCAGGAAGACAGAGACTTGCCCTTGAGAATCCTACATCGTGGGAGCTGCGGGGAGCCCAAAACCCACCTGATGTGTGTGTGTATATATATATATATATATACACACAATGGAATATTCAAGCTTTGCAAGGAAGGAAATGGGGACCCATGCTGTAACACGCATGTACCTAGAGCACATTATGCTAAATGAAATCAGCCAGTCACAACAGGACAAACACCGTGTGACTTGTACGACTGCCCAGAGTAGTCACATTAATAGAGACAGAACATGGAGTGGTGGGTGCCAGGGGCTGGGGGGAGAAGGGAAGGGGGAGTTATAAAAAACAAACCGAAACCCCCTGACGGGGCCCCTACCTCAGTGGGTTATGCGTCTGACCTCAGCTCAGGTCCGGATCTCACAGTTCTTGAGTTCGAGCCCCGCATCCAGCTCCCCGCTGCCAGCGCAGAGCCTCCTTCGGATCTTCTGTCTCCCTCTCTGCCCTTCTCCTGCTCACTCACTCTCTCTCAAAAGTAAATACACATAAAAGAAAACAAAAAAACAAACAACAAAAAAAGACCACATGTAGTGTCTCTTCTCATTTAACCGCTGGGGAAATAGAGGCCAAGACAGGGGGGAAAGGACTTACACAGTGGGTGTTGGGAGGTGCCTCCCGGCTTTCTTCTCCTTCCCAAGGAAGCCCCATCCCACACCCTGGTTAGCCCAGCTGTTACACAGCCTCCTAACTGGACTCCAAGCTTCCATCTGGTTCCTTGGTTCACCTCATTTTATTCATCTTTCTAAAAAATAACTTTCCTTCTTTCCTCTGGGTTTAGTTCCTCCCAATTATAAAGTCAGGCCTGTTCCCTGAGAGCAGGGACCTCATCTGTCCAGTTCACCCCATTTGCATCTGGCGGGGCATTGCACAGGCGGAATACGTGAATTTTAGGAAATTGGGAAAGTACAGGAACACTTGAAAAAGTGAAAAGAAACGGTTGATGGATTCCCACCCTCTCTCTGCTTTAATGTGTCTTATTCTAGGGGCGCCTGGCTGGCTCAGTCAGTGGAGAGTGCAACTCTTGACCTACACCCATGTTGGGCGTAGAGATAATTTAAAAATAAAATCTTAAAAATAAATAAATAAATAAATAAATATTATTAAATATTAATTTAATAATTAATATTTAACTGAGAGTGGCTCATCAGTGCTCACTGGCCACTCAGAAGTCACCTTCTTAGCAAGGCCCCTGGGACCACTCAGGCTAAATTAGCTCTCCAACCACCTCACTTGATTTCTATCATGACAGTATCATATCTGAAAATATCTCACTCCGGCGCCTGTTCACCAGCATTATCATCTGTCTGCTTGTTACACTGTCCCTGGGGCCGTACGAGCTAAGGGACCATAGGCACTAAAGCACACTGGTCCCCAGCACGCGGCTCCCCTCGACAGACATTGAGAGAGCGGGTGCCAGGCACAGTCCAGTGAACCCGTGAATAGAACAGACAGAAATCCCCACCCTTATAGAGCTTACACTCCAGTGGGGGGAAGGAATGAATGAAGGAACGAACATGAAAACTAATGATCGAATTCAACTACCTCCTGTTGTTGGGCATTTAGGTGAGGGCTCCTTAAAACTTTTCCCTGCAGTACCTTTAATGGGCTGTCAGCAGGCAATTCCTTTAAATTCTCCTATCTTATCATTAAAATGAATGCAAAGCTTGCATTCTATGCGGGGCCACCAGCGCCTCCTGTCTTGCCTGGGGCTGTTCTGGCCTTAAGCACCGAAAGCCTGTGTCCCCGGAAAGAACCTCCAGCGTTGGGCAGATTGGGACAGCTGGTCACCCTACTTCTATACCGTACTGTAGCCACTATTTTGCAGAAAACAACTTTATTGGGGGCCGCCTGGGTGGCTCAGTAGGTTGAGCATCCAACTTCAGCTCAGGTCATGTTCTCATGGTTCATGAGTTCGAGCCCCACATTGGGCTCTCTGCTGTCAGCACAGAGCCCACTTCAAATCCTGTCTCCCTCTCTCTCTGCTCCTCCCTCCTTCTCTCTCTCTCAAAAATAAATAAACATTAAAAAACAACAACTTTATTGAAACACATACCACGCACCATAATCGCCACCTATTTTAAAACTGTACGACTCACTGAGTTTTTGTACATTCACAGAAGTGGGCAATCGCAACCACCATCGAATTCCAGAATGTTTCGGCGCCCCAAAAGGAACCTTCAAGTCCACCAGCAGTCGTTCCCCATTCTCTCCCGCTCCTCCCCCAGCCCCTGGCAATCGCCAAGCTACTTTCTGTCTCTGCGGATGTGCTTATTCTGGACATTCCGCATAATGGAACCGTATGAGTGCGTGGCCTTCTGGAACTGACTTCTTTCACTTAACATCCTTTTTTCAAGGCTCATCCCTGCTGCGGCCTGTGACAGCAATTTTCCTCTCTTTTATTACCAAATAACGTTCCATTATATGGATAGAGCACACTTTATCCGCTCGCAGGCTGGTAGATCTGTAGGTTGCTTCCACTTTTGGGGAAGTTATTGTATGCACACGGACTTCTGTTTCTCTTGAGTATAGACCTACCAGTTGAGTTGCTGGGTCACACAGGAACTCTGTTTAGCAATTTGAGAACAGCCAAACTGTTTTCCGAAGTTGCTGCACCCTTTTACGTTACTGCCTTCTCCTTAGGCGGGGCCAGCAGGGGGTGAGCTCTCTAATTTCTCCACACCCTTGTCCAAACTTGTCATTGTGTGTATTTTTAATTGTGGCCCCCTTTGTGGTGTGAAGAGCCATCGTTGCTCCAATGTAAAAATTTCGATGTAGATTACTTATCATCAAATAAAACTGATCTCCTTTGAATGTGCCTGATGTCAATCATGTGGCTCAGAGGACCCCAACACACTTCCCAGTACCTGGGAGGACAAGGGTACCACCAGCCTGATGTGTGTCAATGAAAGGTACTTCCTGTGCGCCTGGGTGGCTCAGCCGGTTGGTTAAGCCTCTGACTTTGGCTCAGGTCATGATCTCACGGCTGGGGGGTTCGAGCTGACCGCTCAGAGCCTGGAGCCTGCTTCGGATTCTGTATCTCCCTCTCTCTCTCTGCCCCTCACTCACAGTCTGTCTCTCCATCTCTTAAAAAGTAAATAAACATTTTTTTTTTTTTTTTAAAGGTACTTCCAGGGGCACCTGGGTGGCTCAGTCGGTTAAGCGTCCGACTTCAGCTCAGGTCACGATCTCGCGGTCCGTGAGTTCGAGCCCTGAGTTGGGCTCTGTGCTGACAGCTCAGAGCCTGGAGCCTGTTTCGGATTCTGTGTCTCCCTCTCTCTGCCCCTCCCCCATTCATGCTCTGTCTCTCTCTGTCTCAAAAATAAATAAACGTTAAAAAAAATTTTTAATAAATAAATAAAAAATAAATAAATAAAGGTATTTCTAAAGTTTTGATATTGTAAACAATACTTTTTTTTTTTGAGAAAGAGCAGCAACAGGGAAGGAGCAGAGGGAGGGAGAGAGAGAGAGAGAGAGAGAGAGAGAGAGAGAGAGAGAGAATCCCAAGCAGGCTTCATGATCAGAGCAGAGCCCAATGCAAGCCTCAATCCCATGACCCTGGAATCATGACCTGAGCTGAAATCAAGCTCGAATGCTCAAGTGACTGAGCTACCCAGGGGCTGGAACACTTTTTGATGATAACACAAAATTAGTGGGGTTTTTTTTTTTTTAGCTTATTTATTTATTTTTGAGAGACAGAGAGAGAGTGAGCGGGAAAGGGGCAAAGAGGGAGAGAGAGAGAATCCCAAGCAGGCTCTGCACTCTCAGTGCAGAGCCAGATGCTGGGCTTGAACTCACAAACCGTGAGATCATGACTTGAGCCAAAGTTAGACACTTAACCGACTGAGCCACCCAGCGCCCCAGGAGAGAGAGAATCTTAAGCAGGCTGCACACTGGCATGGAGCCTGATGTAGTCTCACGACCTTGAGATCACGACCTGAGCCAAAATCAAGAGTTGGACACTCAGCTGACTGAGCCACACAGGTGTCCCTGAAGTTCTTAACAAATTTTTAACAAGGGATCTTGCATTTTTATTTTTCACTGGAACCTGCCAGCTATATAGCTGGTCCCACTTGTTTGCCTTCTGCCTCTTGCACAGGGTAATTCACTCTTTTTTTTTTTTTTAATATTTATTTAAGTAATCTCTACACCCACATAGGGCTTGAACTCACGACCTTGAGATCAAGAGTTGCATGGTCTTCTGACTGAGCCAGGCAGATACCACAAGATAATATACTCTTTGACCTCAGGGTCGGCTCTACTCTCTGTGCCCCCAGTGCTTGGCAAAGCCAGATGAATGAAGGTCCAAAATGTATGAATGAAATGAATGAATGGATGAAAGGGGAAGGAAGGAAGGAAGGAAGGAAGGAAGGAAGGAAGGAAGGAAGGAAGGAAAGAAGGAAAGGAAGGAGCAGGGTAGAGAGGGAGGGAGCAGAAGGGGACAGGGAGGGAAGAGAGAGGAAGGAAGGGAGGAGAAGGGGGGGGAGGGAGGGAGAAATTGAGGGAGGAGGGGAGAGGGGGAGGGAAAGAGGAATGGAGGGAAGAGGAGGGTGGAAGGAAGGGAGGAAGGGGGAAGGAGGGGTTAAGGGGGAGGACTGAAGGGGGGAAGGGTGGGGGGAGGATTTGAAGGGGGATAGGGAGGGAGGAATTGAAGGAGGAGAAGGGAGGAGGGAGGGAGGAAGGGATGGAGGGGGTTGGGGAGAAAGAGAGAGAGAGGGAGAGAGTGGAAAGAAAGGAATTAGTCTGTTGCACCTTGAAGAATAAAGTCAGGGGCATTTGCACTGCAAAGTCGAAATGGTATTCCAAGCATGCTAAGGGAACAGGGTGGACGAAGGCACCCATGGGTGAAAATTCTCCAAGGGCAGCACCAGGAGGACCTGTGGTTTCAATGCCCTCAGCTGAATCCCCAGGATTTAGGGGAAGTGGGAGGATGGAGGCAATGCCTGCCCTCTGGAAGGAGCTGTCTCCTTGTCTGTGGGCAGAAAGTCCTGGAACCCAGAAAAAGATGTGCCAATTAGTGCCCTCACAGGGGCCTATCTTGTCACTGGGGGGTAGGAGAAGTCAGTCCAGGAAGTTGAGGGGACCCAATGGGACAGCTTGGCTCAGGGCCAGGCCTTCAAGGCTGGATGATTTTCATGACTCCAATCAAAATGCCTTTGCCACCACTGGGCCAGACCTCAGGGCCTCTGACTCAGGGGTCAGCACCTCCTGCCCGGCACCCCATGAGCAAAGAGTCTTCTCTGGGCCTCAAGCTCCACCTTGGCCCCTGGTGGTCACCAGAGTCCCAGAACCAGTAAGAAGTTCGAAAAGGCCCTGGTAGTGGGTGCCCAGCTGCTGGGCAGAGAGATAATGACCTCTGGGGGGTTGTGGGCATAGAGCTTGGCCCTGCCTGGCAAGGGAAAAGGACCAGAAGGCTACAAACCCTGGAGGAGTTTATAACGCCAATCTGGGTCCCTCTACTCCTCCCCACCTCCTACCTCCCTCTCTCCTTCATTTCCACCCTGCTAGCCCCCGTAGCTTTCTTTCCAATGAGCTTCATAAATCCCGCTCATTCTTGTTCCAGGGCCTTTGCACTTGCTATTGCCTGCCTGCAATGCTTGTCCCCCAGCTCTAGCATGGCTGCTATCATTAGGCAGGTCTCAGCTCAAACACCACCTCCTCACCAAAGGAAACTGTAAGCGTCCTCCCCGGCTGGACGCATAACCAGCCCCTCTCCGCCTCGTGACCTTGTTTGACTTTCAGCTTGCTGGCCCAGAATCCTACCCCTATCATCTCCTAGCTTGGGCGACTTGCCAGACCTCTCTGTGCCTCCATTTCCTCCCCTATGAAGTGGGGATCCTTGCGACACTTAACATCCTCGTGCTGTTGGAAGGAGTAAATGAGAGGACACAGGGTGCGGCACATAGTAGGGACTCCATAAAGAATGGCCATTATGACCATCACTGACTGCCCCCTCCAGCTCCCCTTGAGAGAAGGGACTGTGTCTTTTTGCCCAAGGCTGCAACCCCAGGGCCGGGAACAGTGCTTGGTACATCAAAGGCGCTCCGGAAATAGGTACTGATGTAACTGATCTGTGTCTTTCTCTCCTGGTATTTTGCCCTTTTCCTACGCTATCCTCCCAGTACAGGCAGGCGAGAGGCCTCCCCAGGCTGGAAGGCGAGGAAGGATGGAGGAAGTGCTGAGGACAGGGACATCAGTGGCCCTGCAGAGGGCAGCCGGAGTCCCAAGGGAGGACCTGCCAGAAGGATCCCAAGCCTCGGTGTGACCCCCAACTCAGCAGAGTTGTGCCCTCCGGTATAACCCGGAAGTGGAGAGAGAAGTCGGCCACAGAAGGGCCATTCAAAGCAAAAGGGACAACAATGTCACAGAGGTGAGCTGTATGGACAGATGACGGGGAAACACATGGGCCCACCCAAGCCTTAGCTCTATAGGAATTCATCTCCCACCCTAATTTAGACAAAACCCATTGAGGAAAAAGAAAGTTCTATTTGTTGCACCCTCGGGCGGTGGCTTGGCAACTGGACCTGGTGCCCAACTAGAACGTTACATTGTGTTGCCCACTGGCTGACCTCTCCGAGCCTCAGCTCTGTCATCGGTAAGGTGGAGGGAGTTTCACCCCTCTCCCAGGATGCCAGCACAGGTTTTAGTCGTGATAAAAAGCTCCCGAGGACTTTCTGTGCCTCTCACTGAATCCTTTCAACAACTCTAAGGACGACTATGATCTCCGCTTTACAGTTAAGGGAACGGAGGCACAAAGAGCTGAGTCACCTGCTCTGAGGTTGAGTAGTGGGTCTGACGGCAGCCCCCCTGCTCTAACCCCAGGCCCACCCTCTCCTCCACGCAGACAGAGCAGATATGCAGAGAGCGCCCCTGTCCCCGAAACCACAGATCTGGGCTGATAAAAGGGAGGGGAGGGGACGGGGTGCCACTGGACACAGCAGGGACCAGGCAGAGGTGTGGCTCAGCACAGCCTGGCCCAGGACCACCTTCCCAGGGCTGCAGATCCTTAATGAAAGGAAAAGCCCCGCCCCCAGCCCCCTTCAGCCATCCATACGGCTGGTGTCAGGAGGCCTGGGTCAAGTGCCAGTTCTGTCTCTGGCTCTCAGGGTGACCTTGGCAAGGACCTCGCAGGACCTCTGTTTTGGCGGCCGGCCCCCAGTACAGATGAACCACGGCTCAGTGAGCAGATCACTCTCCCAGTTGGGCTCTGTAGTGCCCCCTGGTGGACAAATGAGCGCATGCTTCTAGCAGCTCTGAGACTGGGACCCCTGGAACCGCTCCTCTTCGCCCTGAATGCATGAAGGAGACACCCTCAAGTCTCATTTCCAGGCCCCAGGAGGAGGGGGAAGGTCCGGAGGAGATCTGGGTGGGCCAGGAGAATTCTCTGGTTTTGTCCTTCACTTGCTGTGTGGCTTTGTGCTCACCTGCCTCTCTCTAGGCCTGTTTCCCTGACTGTTAAGAAGGGAATCCTTTTAAAAAAAATTTTTTTTAATGTTTATTTATTTTTGAGAGAGAGACAGAGTGTGAGTGGGGGAGGGGCAGAGAGAGGGGGAGACACAGAATCCAAAACAGTCTCCAGGCTCCGAGCTGTCAGCACAGAGCCCAACACAGAGCGGGGCTTAAACCCACAAACCTTGAGATCAGGACCTGAGCTGAAGTCGGATGCTTAACCGACTGAGCCACCCAGGTGCCCCATCTAAGAAGGGAATCCTAGGGGCACCTGGGTGGCACAGTCTGTTAGGCGTCTGACTCTCGGTTTGGCCTCAGGTCATGCTCTCACGGTTTCTGGAGTCCGAGCCCCGCATCACGCTCCGTGCTGACAGGGCAGAGCCTGCTTGGGATTCTCTGTCTCCCTCTCTCTCTCTCTCTGCCCCTCCCCTTCTTGTGCTGTCTCTGTCTCTCTCAAAATGAATAAACAAACTTTAAAAAAAAAAAAAAAAGACAGGAATCTTGATCTGGGAGGCGTAAGGTTTGAATGAGCTGTGCGAGCTTGGGCAACTCCCTGCCCTTCTCCGGACCTTATTAGTTGATCAGACCAAATGGCCTCAGGTCCCCTCTGGCTCTGACATTCAGAGGTCCAAGGGAAACTATGTATTTAGGGAGATTTAAGAGGAGGTGCAAGGGTCCCCAAGGGGAACTTCCTTGAGGGAAGAACTGAGTCCAAATCGTCTCCCAGGGCTCAAAGGAGTCCACCTGGCATTGACTACATATTCAGGTTTTTTCATTTGACATATTTAATGAGAAAATATTCAGCGCCAGACCCTGCACGAATCGTCACTGTCCACACAGTAACATACAACACACACAGTCTTTGCCCTTGAGGAAAACTTGACAGCCTAGTCGAGGGCAGTGATTAGTGGGCAAACATTCACATTCTTGTCTCAAGTAACAAGAGGAATAGGGACAAGTCATAGCCACAGCACTGTTGGAAGATGAGGCTTCAGAAGAGAAGGGGCATGTGAGTGGGGTTTTGAAGAACCGACAGGAGCCTATCAGACGCTGCGTTCTTTTCAATTTAAACAGCTTTTTCCTGTCACACTGGCTTGTGCAAAGATACTGATCTTAGTGAGAGTTCCGCCTTTCCCTGGGGAAGAGAGTTGTGATGCGGGTGGAAAAACCTAACCAACAAGATCTGGCTGCTCCCCTGGGGGTCTGGGGTGAGAACAGGCAACTACTGACCATGATGAGTGGGGTGAGTTTCAGGCACAGGGTGGGAGGCAGAGGTAGGCTGAGGCCACGGGTCGGAAGCCTCACATGTTGATGTGGAGGAAAGAAAATGGCCATGGCAAACCAGCTGTGTGGATGTGTCCCGCCCTTAAATTTGCCCTTGAATCTCTTCGCTTCAAGTTTCTTCCTCTGCTCCAAGGCACAAACCAGCTCAGACTTTCCCAGGGCAAATGGGCCTCACCAAGTCTCTCCCGCCATGGGAGTCTCTTGTTGCCAGTGTGCTGCGGGATGCCTTTGGGTGGAGACGTGTCCGCAGTGCTCTGGAGCTGTCTTAGCAATTCACGAGTTAGCGGAGTTTCAGGAGTTTTGCAAACCAGTTGTTGGGCAGTCATCATTAAAAATGAAATAACCTAACTTTACAATCAACTAATCTTTACAATCAAATGCAGTTTATTAAAACAAAGACAAGACTCAAAACTCTTCACTTCCTCGTGATTTTACATTTTGCCATCATCGAGTCTCTTGAGGTCATCCGCGTCGATGGTATCCGTCTAATGGAAACTTGACATAACGATGTGCTTCGGCACATCTCTTCCCAACTCTGTGTTTGGTGACATCACATTGGTAACTTGAAACTGGCCAAGGCGGGATTATTTACTACCCGGGAATTGGTAAACGCTGCACATCAGGGCTTGATTTGCTGTTTTGACTTTCTAAAGAAAGTGATGGACAAAATGGTAATGGCACAGACTATACCGAAGCGATGAAATATAGTATAACAGTAGTTCATGTATCAGACCCAATGACAATAATTTATTAAGAAAAGAGTTAGTAGACTGGAATGGAACCCCGCTGCAAATTTTGATTGAGTTGCAACCATAGGCTGACCAGAGATACAAACGTTTGGCAACAATTAACAACAGCATTCTGTGAAATTAATGGACTATACAGAATTTACAGTCAAGGGTGCATGCCCTGTGTAAACTGTGTGCAACACATCCTTTATATCCGTGAAATTCATAATAGACATACATACGTGTATAATGAATGTCTTTGGATTTCTGAAGAACCAGTCGTCAAACATTTGCCAGCACACCACTGGACAAATCTAAATCCAGGTTTAATAAAGTCCTTTTCAGAGCACGTTTCTTCTGGGGGAAGCCCTTTTCACCACAGGGAAGTGATTTCAGGACAAAGAGACAGATGACCTCACGCTTCCATTGTGGACATTCCCCTGACCTCGGTGGCTCTGTGCCTTTGAGCTCCGTCATTTTCAACAATGACAATAAAAGCAACACATTCAGGGGCTTTGTGGTACTTTATTTACATTTGCCAACTGAAGTGCTTTAATAAGGCCGATTTGACCGCAATTAACAGCAATTTCGCGGGCTCGTTGAAACAAGGCAGGAATTACCGGAAGTATGAATTCGGGCAGAGCGCGAGAACTCTCCTCTGCAAACCTTCATCACTCCCTCACCCTTCCCCGGCCAGCGCACAGCTTCCTGCTTCTTTTCTCTTGTGCAAACAGCAATGAGGGGAAAGGCAGTTACTTTACAGTCAACAGGTTGACCCTTTCTTAGGTCAGGGACCAGCCTGAACGAGTTGTGCCAGTCCGTATCCCCCGAAGGATCTGATTGGCCCGCTTGGATCAGGTAGGCTTTCCTGGACCAATCAGCCGCGGCCATGGGCGTGGAGGGGCGGAGTCACACGCACACCGCCCTGGCCTCGAGGTCAGCGCCACCGACTCGGACGGGAGGGGCTCCTCCGGGGAGACGGAGGGTGGGGCAAGGGCTGGGCCAACGCTCGGAAGGTCGTGTATCAAAGGAGGTCACACGTGAAGTGCAGTCGGGTGGACGCCCAGGACTCCCCGGCAGGGCCGATTTCCTTTCATTCCCAGGGAGAAAGTCTTCTGGGTAACAGGCCACCTCGTGCACTGTCCGGTATCACATTCAGTTGCCGCTGAATATGCGTTAATTACACACTTGATAGTTTTGTCTGTAAAGAGGTGAAAAACACATATGGCTCGCGCTCAGATAGCTTCTAAATATTGAGATCGTAGTAGAAGACAGTCATCTGTTTCTGCGGTCTGGTGACCATCCTGGGGCTCCCAGGGTTGCCCGTGGGTCCCCATCAAGGTGATGCTGCGTCATAATCATGTTGTTTCCTTACTTCACAATACTCCCTGAGCACCTCCCCGCCCCCCTGCCCAGGGTGGGCCACAGAGCCACAGGGTCCACAGGGCCTGGCACACTCCAGGTACTGAAGAGCAGGCTCTTCCGGGGGCGGATGGCCTGCCTGGGTTCGAATCCCGACTTCCCTACTAGCTGTGAGAGTCAGGCAAGTGACAACTATTCTGTGCCTCAGTTTCCTCACCTGTAAAATCGAGATAAATAACTGTGCCTACCACATGTGGTTGTAAGGACTGAATGAGTTTGCTTTTTTTAATTTTTAATATTTATTTATTTTTGAGAGAGAGAGAGAGAGCGCGCGCAGGGGAGGGACAGAGAGAGAGGGAGACACAGAATCCGAAGCAGGCTCCAGGCTCCGAGCTATCATCAACAAAGCCTGATGCAGGGCTCGAACCCACGAACTGAGAGATCATGACCCAAGCTGAAGTTGGATGCTCAACCGACTGTACCACCCAGGTACCCCAATGTTCAAGTCTTAAGTATTATTATTAGTAGTATTAGCATTCCACTCTCAGCTGCACCCCTGCAGACTGGTGTGCAGAGTGGCTGGAGGGGCTAGCATTTGCCGTCTCCTTTGTCATCCACTCCAAGCCAGCAGGCAGGCTGGTGTGTGTAGGGGGAGGAGCCGTGTGGGGCAGAGGGCAGGAGAGAGATGGCAGTCCTGATAAGGGGTGAGTGTAAGGGCCCTGGGGGTGGCTGCATCTGGCCCCCCCGGGGAGAGGCCCGGGCTCAGCGGAGGCTCCAGCAGCACAGGGGCCCTTACAGCGGCGTGTTTGGGGTGTATGGCCTCAGTGCGGTGAGTGTAGGGGTGCGAATGTCTGCAGGTGAGCGTGTCTCCGGCAGGTGTCTGTGGGACTGTGGGTCCCAAGGAATGGACTGAAAGCTCTGGGGATGGGACCACCCTCAGGGGTGTGCAGTCTAACAGCGCCTTCTGCTCTGAAGGGCTCTGCTCTTGGTCTAATGCTTGGCTGTCACCGTCTCGACATTCTTAACACATTTTTTTTTTAACCAGGGGCCCCTATTTTCACTTTGCAGTGGGCCCGCCAGTTATCTAACCAGTCAAGGGTCGGGGGTACGTGTGTATGTGTCTGGGGGTGCGTGCGAGGTCACGTGCGGTTTTAAGTGTATGTGCGTCACGTCTGGGCTTGCATGTGTGTCTCTGGGATGGGTCTTCCTCTGGACTAGGGGACCAGGATGCTGGTCTCTGTGGGAATTACCTCCCCCACCCCCACCCAAGACACAGAGAAAAGCCTCTCGCATCAGTTCCGCCCTGCACCCCCCAGCCCAACCTCACACCCACACCAGGACCCCTCTGTCTCTGCAAGATCCCAGCGCCCCACCGCACCCCTAGTCCTGCCCCTGTGGGAAGATGGGAAGAGTAAAAAAAAAAAAAAAAAATCAGTCCTGGGGAAAGGGCTGGGAGAGGAGAGGAGAAAGTGTGGCCCTGACAAGGGACCACGTTCACCAACCCAGCAGCAGAGCCCAGGCTCAAACTGAGTCTTCCCGCCAACTTTGCCCCAGCCTCTGACCCCCTCCACGCCTCTGACGGCTGCGCCTGCCATCACTGCCTCTGAACTACGAGCAGGATTCTATCTCTCTTGGGAAACACGGCACCCATAGCACAGTCTCCACCAGACCCCATCTCTCCTCCGGCCACAAATGAGAAAGGGTCTGAGGACATTGACATCATCGCGTTCATCCCTCATTGTTCAGATGGGGAAACTGAGACCCAGAGAGGCATAGCGGCTGCTCCAGATCACTTACCCAGGGTGGCACCAGGAGCTTCCTAACTCCAAATCTCGTGGTCTTGTGCTCAGTACTCTCCTCATTTCTCCTGTGCTCAGTACTCTACACTCAGGTAAGCACCCAGAGGCCCTGGCGTCTGAGGGCTCTCTGCCCGCCCCCCGCCCCCCAGCCCAGGGACCCGAGGGGTCTTCAGGGGTGGTGATTGCTGCCAGCTCCCAGGGATAGAAGGGCAACCTAGGGTGGGGGTTCTGCCTGCTGTTTGTCACAGCTGCCTGGACCCCCATCCCCACCCCACCTCCACCCCAGGCTGCAGAAAGAGCAGGCAGCTGGGGGGGGGGGGGGGGGAGGGGCTGGCCAGGCCCACAGAGGCCCAAAGATCCAGCCGGCACTCTTCACCAGCAAGGGCCAGGCCCCTTCTCAGCTTCCACCATACAGCCTTCTCTTATCTCCTGGACGTGCATCTAAGAGTTTGTTTGAAGACAGGGTTCTCTGGTGTAAACGTAGCTCACCTGACCCCGCCCCCCGCCCCATTAGCTCTCTCGTCCCACCCTGTTGTACAGTCCGCAGCCTGGGGACTGGAACACAGGCCAGATGAGGGAGAAGGCAGGAGAGCAAGTGGCTCCGCAGGACAGAGCTGCAACGCTCCGCCCTCCTGGGAGGGGTCACGCTATCATCTTTGGCGACCCATCCCTCCCGGGTGTTTAGCCCTGCAGATGCAGCCCAGTTTCAGAGCCACGACAAACATCTTCTCAGCCATGTGGCCAGAAGGCTGGGCCAATCGATCTCCAGCTTCTGGGTGGGGAAACCCAGGTCCGGAGAGGGGCAATGGTGGCTGGAGGCCTGGGCTCACACGGCAGCTATGAGCCTGAGCCCCGCTTCAGGTGCCCTTGACTCAAAACTAACCACCTCCTCCTGGTTCTGGGGGGTCTGTAGTCCCGTGAGAAGGAGCTCAGGGCTGGGCTGCCTCTGAAACTCCTGAGTCCAGGGGTATCTTTTCTTGAGCTACCTATACTTTGTTGTTGTTGTTGTTGTTAATTTTAAGATTAAGAAAAAAAAGTTTTATTTACCTTTTGAGAGAGAGAGAGCACAAGCAGGGGAGGGGCAGAGAGAGGGGGGTGGGGAACAGAGGATCTGGGCTGACAGGCTGACAGCAGTGAGCCAACATGGGGTTCGAACTCCTGAACCGCAAGATCATGGCCTGAGCCGAAGTCAGACGTTGGGTTTCCTATTCTTGAATCCCCTCCAAAATCAACCTTTCTTTTCCCAACATCTTCTCCCAGCTTCTTCTGCCTCAGCTAAACCATTGGTTTAAGGGATGGGGGCTGGATAGTTCCAGATGTCCCAGCCATACATCAGCCCCCCTATGGGGACCTCAGCCCTGCCAGGGCGCTCAGGCAGAACCTGTCCCCAGAACTTCCCCTTGTCTCAGAAACTAAAGACAGCCCTGGACCTCACTGCGTGCCAGGCTCTACTCTAAGACTTGGCGTATCAGCTCGTTGTGCCTCGACGAGGTGACGGAGGTGCAGAGAAGGCACGTAATCTGCCCACAAAGCTGACATGGTAAGGTAAGGCTTTAGCTCAGGAAACCTGGTTTCAGAGAGAGGACTTTTAACCACTGTGTCAGGGACCTTGTGTCCCGTGATGGCCACCCTCCCTGTTTTCCAGACTCACAGGCCGTCCAGAACAATGACCATGTGTCCCAGTTTCGCTTGCAACTAGATGTGGCCACGTGCCTAATTTCTGGCCAAGAGGGAGGCCATAAGTGCAGCTGCCAGGTCACGCCTTTAATTAGGAGAGGTGTGTCCTCCTCTGTCCCCTGCCTGCTGGCTGCTGGTGAGAGCCTGGGACGACTGCCATAGCCTCCTAACTAACCAGTGTCCAGTCCAGCCTCCACACGACAGCCAGAGAACTCTTAACCATGATCTGAGTCAGGTCATCGTGCTCCCCCACCTGAGCCCTCAGTGACTCCCCGTGGCCTTCGGAAGAAAGGCCAGCCTCCTTGATGGTGGGCAAGGCCTTTTTTTCTCCGGACCTAAACGATCTTCCTATCTTTTATTTATTTATTGTTTGTTTATTTATTTATTTGAGAGAGAGAGAGAGAGAGAGAGAGAGAGAGCCTGCACATGAATGAGCCGGGGAGGGGCAGAGAGGACAGAGAGGGAGGGAGAGAGAGAGAATCCCAAGTGCCACCCGTGCACAGCCGGACGCGGGGCTCGATCCCGCGAACCGTGAGACCATGACCTGAGCCGAAATCAAGAGCCGGACGCCCAACCCACCGAGCTACCCGGGCGCCCCTCATTTGCCGCTTTTATCCTCTGCCCTCATCCCAGATCAATCACCAGGAAAATCTCATCTTTCCTTGACTGTCTATTCCTCCTCTGCCTTCCCAATTTCTCACCCCACACCTGGCAAACTGCTATGCATCCTTTAAGATCTAGTCCAAAGGGTACGTCCAGTATGAAGCCTTTCCTGAGTCTCCTGGCAGAGTGAGTGGCTTCCCGCTCCTGGCCTTCCGCGGTCCGTGTGCGGTCCGCACGTGGGATAATGATAGCCTTTCTGTATTGCCATAGTCTGTAGGCATCCACCTCTCCCCTCTCTCTATAGGGGTGGAACCTAAGTTTAGGCCATCGGTTGGTTGCCAGTACGGGTCCAGGCACCAAGCCAATGGCAGTCAAGTTCAAGAATGCATGTGTGTGTGTGTGTGTGTGTGTGTGCGCATGTCCTGAGCTGGCTGGAGGCCCAGGCCAAGGAGACAGGCAGGACGTCTAGAAATAGCCACCTCCCTGGGTCCAGACCAGGCCTGGCCCCCTGATTAACTGACCCTGAGTGAGGGTGTTGGGGCCCAGGATGGGTGGGTGGAGACCAAGAGGTATGACTCAGGCAGAATGTAGCCCTATTGCCCTCTGGGGTCTGCTAGCCAAGGCAGATGGGCCCTGCCTGACTGTTAGTGGTCTGTTCTGGGACTCAGACCTCAGTGACCCTCAGTGACCAGTGGGTATTTCAGGCCAGGGCTGGGCATCACCTGCTTCTTTGGCCCCGCGGCTTGTAGGTCAAAGGGGAGCCTGCCAGCCTACCCCCTGAGGAGGTGACGGGATTGGAGCAGAGACACTGGAAAAGTTTGTCCTCTCCTGGTTCTGGCCCCACCCCACCCTCTTCCCCCACTTGGAAGCACCAAGTGCCAAAGCTTGAAGGATTAAAGGGTTCATCTGGCCCAACCCCCTGCCATGGCATTGGGGACACTGAAAGAAAGAGACTGGCCCAAGGTCACAGAGTGAGGCAGGGCAGACTGTCTCTGGGAAAGGCGGTGTGGAATGGTGGCAGGCCATACAAGGCCTCGGGGCCAGGGTCCTGGGTCCAAATCCCGGCTCTCATCTGTAACCTGGGGATGGGAACCAAAGTGCCTACATCACTGGGTTACTGTCAGAATCACAAGAGCTGCGAGGCTGAAACCTGCTGAGTCCAGGGCCCGGCGCTTCGTAAGTGCCGCACGGCTGCGGGCAATCGTTTTCCGCACCGCGCGTCACAGCGTGTAAAGGTTCTCTGTCCCCACGATCTCATGCGCTCCTTCCTCCCACCCTGGAAGGTAGACATGACTATCCCCATCACGCAGAAAAGGAGACAGGCACAGAGAGATTGACTGGCCAAGCTCACACAGCCGGTTATCGGGTCTCCCAACTGCCCTGCCAGGGGTCTTTCCCCCTCTTCCTCCTGGCCCCTGACAGCTCATACAGTGACTCGTCAAATGGAGAGAGTGACCGCGCACAGGCCAGTCCTCAGCTCCTGACGCCACCCTGGGCTGTTCTGACCCCTGCACTGAACAACCCCATTGCCCATCTGACGTCACCCTCCCAACTCTGGTCCCATCCTCCTAATCTCTTCCTACCTCCCACCTCTAGGAGGGCAGCTCTTTCACCCAAGTCCACCCGGTTCAAGCCCAAGTAGACGGCTCCTTGCCTTTCCTATCTAGTGTCTTTGGTGACTACGGGGCCCAGAGATGCTGCCCCCACCCCACCCCCACCCAAACAGCCGATCCCAAGATCCCAGGTCCCAGACTCCCGAGTCCAAGATCCCTTCTCTGCCAGACCCCTGCCAGGGCTTGCCAACCAGCTGTCCTCACCTAAGGACACACAGGGGTCACCTGTCCACACCAGCTAGGCTCATCAGGTCTCCTGGAGCTGCCTGCCTCTTTCCAGAATCTTAAGCGGGCTGTTCCTGAATGAAGTGTGCTCTAGGGAGCGACCATTGAACCAAACGTCTGTTTGCCGCTAGGTCACATGGCACATGAACCCACCCCGGACCTCGGGGTAGTATGAAGTGCTGTTTATAGGTTTCCCTTTCTTATTATACTTTACTCAATCTCATATTATTTGTAGTTTTATAGGCATTAGGTTTCCCTTTCTTATTATACTTCACTCAGTCTAATCTAATATTATTTGTAGTTTTGCAGAGGCAAATTTTTCATTGGATAGAGGGGAAGGAGTGTGGGGAAGGAGCCGGGGGCTGTCTGGAATCTGGTTTGATTACATCCTAGGACCGGAGCTGTCCCTAATGAGAGCTACTGTCCCTAAAGAGGCACCTGGCTGGCTCAGTCAGTACAGCAGGCGACTCTTGATCTTGGCGTCGTGAGTTCAAGCCCCGCGCTGGGGATAAGACTCACTTACACACGGATGATAATAAATTAAAAGATAATAAAGAGGGGCGCCTGGGTGGCGCAGTCGGTTAAGCGTCCGACTCCAGCCAGGTCACGATCTCGCGGTCCGTGAGTTCGAGCCCCGCGTCAGGCTCTGGGCTGATGGCTCGGAGCCTGGAGCCTGTTTCCGATTCTGTGTCTCCCTCTCTCTCTGCCCCTCCCCCGTTCATGCTCTGTCTCTCTCTGTCCCAAAAATAAATAAAAAACGTTGAAAAAATTAAAAAAAAAAAAAAAGATAATAAAGAGCTACAGTTGAGATTCTGGCTACAGCTATGTGCTCAGAAGGGCAGTTCTCAGCCCCACGACCCACAGGACAGGGCGCAGTCTCAGGGCCCTCAGGGATGGAGTGGAAAGGAGGCTACAAGACAGGATACTCTGGCACGAGAAAAGCTGAAAGTAACGGGAAAGTGGGGGGACAAGTGGGGGCAGAATTTGCAAACCGAGAACTCTGAAGAAGACAAGCGATGTCCGTTGCTCTCGGAGAGACTGTCTACTTCGCAGACCCGTGCCAGGCCCTGTGAGAGGCTCCGTGGACATGGCAGGGTTGGTGTAATAGGAAAAGTCAGACTCTGAGTCGAGTGAACCACATGGAAAGCGGGGTGAGTGCTTTGCTGGGGAAGATGGGGCTTCCCGGAGGAGGGACAGTCAAGCTGAAAAGTAAGGAATAACTAAGAGAGTGGCAGCTAGGGAGGAAGAGTCCTCTTAGGCAAACACAAAAGAGATACATGGCACCCCTTTGAGATACAACGAGAACAGAGTGGCTGCAGCGTGGAGGGTGTGGAGAGGCCTCCCTGGAAGGCAGCTGAGAAGAGAAACAATTACCCTTTGTACTGCATTCCCAAGCTTATCTCCCCAGAGTCCCTGGGAGGCTGGCTTGGTGGGAACTGTGATGTGCTTTTCTCAGATAAAGAAATACAGACCCAGAGAGGTGGTGACTTTGCCCAAGGCCACACAGCTGGTCTGTAAGCAACAGGGGCAGGAATGGAAGCCAAGTGAGTCTCACTCCAGAGCCCCCAAAGCTAGAGACGTAGACAGATTCACTCACGCACCCACTCGTTCATTCATTCAATCAATATTCCATACACTCCTTCATTCATTCGTTCAATATTCATTCATTTATGCCAGCCATCTGCCAGGCACTATTCTCGGAATAGGATTTCAGTAATAAACTTAACTAATGAAACAGACGGGGAGCAAGGCGGAAGAGTTTGGGCTTTATTCTGCCAACAGGGAGGACAGCTGGCTTCTGGGAAAGCCGAGGTGACCGCCCCACCACCCTGAGCTACCCCCTCTCCTCTCTGGGCAGACAGAACCATTGTTCTCCTTCCAGGGAGCATGTGCCACAGGCAGCAGTTTCTCAGAAGCAACTGGTGTTGAGTAAATCCCTACCTTTTGCCATCATTTGTTCTCTCAGACCCACAGTATCTAGAACTCTTGGGGAACGAGGAAGCGATTTCCTTGTGGCAGAAAGAACACTGCATTCCAGCCACCGCGCTGCAATCCCCCTACATAGTGAGCTCAGGGAGGATGGGGGCTGTGGCTCTCCTGTTTCCCCTGGAACCCGCTGAGCCCAGCACAGTGTCTGGGCGCAGGAGGTACTCACGGAGACCGGCGAAATGCATGAGTTACTTAAAGAGAAAGGGAGAGATGTGGAAAACTTGTCTGCAGTATCTGAAGGCACTTAATGGCCCCAGTGAGGAGACAGACACACCTGGTTCTTTGCTATTGGTTCAATGTCTCCAAGGGCCTTGGCTCATTCACATGCATCTCTGGGACAAGTGCCCCGGGGAGACCCAGAAGGGAGAACGTAATCACCACTCATTGAGTATTCTGTGTGTTAGGCTTCCATATGTTATCTCTTTTAATCCTCCTGTCAATCCTGGGAATAGATGGCCCTTCCTCCATTTGGGAGGAAAGGAGACTCAGAAGGGGAAGGGACTGGCTCCTAGTCTCTTGACTAGTAAGTTGCAGGCTTGGGATTTAGAACCAGGCTTCTTTCCAAAGATGCCGCTTCTGAATAGATCATGCACCAGGGGAAGCTATGGAGGGTGTGGAGAGAAGGGTTAAGAACCTGATTCCGTGGCAGAGGGCTGCACCACCATTACCATAAAAAAAAAAGAAAAATTCCAGCAGCAGGTCCTGGGGGTGGACTGGGGCAGTCAACAGGCACAGATTAAGCCCCGAAGAGGTTATGGGGGGGGGGGTTTCTATGTCCCTGGGTCAGTGGAGGCTCCAGCTCAGCTTCTTTGGCCTCTACCTCCGGTGTTTCTCCCCGTCCCAGTGGCACATCCCCTATTGGAGGCGTCTAGATGGCAGGGAGGGTCCAGGAAGCAGCCCAAGATGCTGAGTAGGCCCCCTGCTCTCCCCCCAGCCCCGCCCCATGGCCCCACGGATCATCCGGCGCAGCTGGCCCATCTCATTGGCTCTCTCTTGGTTACTCGGCTCTCCTCTTTTCCATCTTCCCAGCCTGTGGTTGCCGTGGAGACACAGAACAGTGACATCACCATAGGGCGAGGGCTGCGGAGATGCGCTCTTGGCAGGGACTGGCCCTGCGGCCTGCCAGATGTTGTATCCACAGCTGGATCTGCCAAGGGCAAGAAGGAGGGGCAGGAAAAGGGAAGGGCTCACATTCCCTCCCCTTACCCCTCGTTCCCCAGATGCAGGGAGTATCACGGGGCAGAGAGGATGCAGGTAATCGGAGGGATGAGAAGCTGTACATATTTGGAAGGGAGAAGACAGCCCAGTGGAAAGCAGATAGGGCGTGCCTGAGGAGTCAACTGACTCAGGTCTGGGTGTGCTGGGGAGATGGGGGTAGGGCAGCAAGGCTAATGGGTCTAGGCTTTGTCTCCAGGCTGCTCAGCTTAGGCAGGGGACAAAAGAACTTTGTGGCAGTGTCCTTCTCAACCCATCCCCCAAGTCTCTGCAGCTCCTTCCCCATGGCTGCAGCAGGTTCTAATCCTGCCCAGAAATGAGAAGATTGAGGATTGGAGAAGCCAAGCGATCTGCTGTGGGGGGCCCGGCAGGTGAGGGACAGGGCCTGAGAATCCCACCCTATCCAAGGATGACAGTAACGATAACAGCAGTGGAATCGAGCATGGAAGTCCCCCATGCTCAGCGTTTTAAATGCACTATCTCGTTTGCTCCCCAGACATCTCTAGGGGGGTAAATACTGTCATCACTTCCATTTTCAAGATGAAACTGAGACCCACAGCCACACGTCCAGTACCCAAGGGAATCAGAACTGGCTCACAGATCTACCTGCCCGCAGCTGTTAGCCCCAGCCCTCCACGGCTGCATCGGAAGGACCATGTAGGGAGACCGCTCTGGCCTCTGGGGTCTCTAGCCGCTTGGTCCTTTAGAGAGGAGGTCCAGTGTCTAAAGGTTGTGACCTTGACTTAGAAACCATCCCACTCTCCTCCCCACCCTCCCCTGCACCTGCTCCGGCAATGAGGTCAGCAGGGCTCCGTGCCCGGCCCTAAGGCCTTCTGGCAAGTGGACCTGTCCGAACAAACCAAGAGCTTGGGCAAGTGAGGGCTCTTCCTCCCTGGCTTCTTCCCAGAAAGTCAGGTAGGGGCAGATGCTGTCCACTTCCACACGGAGAAACAGAGGCCCAGGGAGGAGGGTCTGCCACACTGCACATGTGCAGAGCTGCTGGGACCCCAGGGCTAGTGTGCCCTGTGCTCCTGCAAGCCCCCTGGGTGGACCTCTGCTGGCTTCAGTTCGGTCGGGCACCGTTCACTTCTTCTTCTTTTTTTTTTTTTTTTTTAACATTTATTCATTTTTGAAAGGCAGAGAGAGACAGAGCGCGATGTGGGGGAGAGGCAGAGAGAGAGGGAGACACAGAAACAGAAGCAGGCTCCAGGCTCTGGGCTACCAGCACAGAGCCCGACGCCGGGCTCGAACTCACGGACCCCCGAGATCATGACCTGAGCCGAAGTCGGCCACTTAACAGACTGAGCCACCCAGGCGCCCCGGACACCATTTACTTCTGCAGGGCTTCCTATCTGTTCGGCACTCGCTTACCCCTCACTTCCTCTGGGGAGTCTCCCCCAAGCCCCTAGGTCAGGAAAGGTCTCCCCTCAAAGCCACCAGGCTAGGTGAGGTCTGCCTGCCCAAAGGGGAGCTACACGAGTGCGTCTTATTCATGGTGGTCTCTCCAGAGCCTAGCCCAAGGCCTGGTGAAAAGTAGGCGCTTTAATAAGGGGGGGGGGGGGGGATTAAGAAATGAATGGACCCCTCCAAGCTTCAGTTATCTGTAAAACAGTGGAAATGATAAAACCTACTTGGTGGACTTTGCTCCGGAAGTTCAAGGAGAAAATGCACTTAAAGCAAAAAAACAAAAAACAAACAAACAAAAAAAAAATACCACAACAAAAAAACCCATCAATACAAGGTGGATCTTCCTATTAAAAGCGCTTTGTAAAGTGTCCATCACACCGCAGGCTCTGTAAAGGAGGTGAGGGACATTCTGTGAAAGAGGTCGGAGAAGGGCCGGCAGGCAGGTCGGGGCTGCAGCGGTCAGGAGGTGGGGAGCTGCCCTTGAGCCTGTCAGGTGGCTGGGGGACGGAACTTCGGAAGGAGGTGAGGGGGCAAGTGACCCGATCATATGCTCTGAGCCCTGCGTACAGGTCAGAGAAGCCTGAAGCGTGGCCAAGGAGGATGGGGAGCAGCCCTGCAGGGCGGAAAGGCCCGCGCCGGTGACATTCCACGGGGAGGGGCGAGCACGTGCGGGGCGGGAAGGGCGCGGCGGCTTGGGTCGCTTTCGCCAGGGGCAGGTGGAGGGCACAGGGGCAGCTCAGCCTCTCACGGTGCCCCCCTGGTCTCTTCCCGCCACCGGCGAGTGCGGAGTGGCGGGAAAGCGCGGCTTCCGGGACCAGCTAAGACCAGGCTTGCAATCTGGGCTCCAATTAAGCCTCGCCTTATTTCCTGCGACCTTGTCAGTTCCCCTCTGAGCCTTGGGCTCCTCACCCGCAAAATGAGGACCAAGATGCCTGCGCCGCTTAGGGTCAGCCAGAGCTTTTCCGGCGTGGGCATCAGCCCTGTCTCCTCTAGTCTCTCACCTCTGCTCTAACCCCAAGCTCGGGGAGTCACTGGGGGACGAAGATGTCCGGAGCGCGCGACCCACCTCGCGGGCACCGTGCCCTCAATTGCTTCCTCTTCAGATTGCGACGAGCGCCTGGAGGCCTGGGAAGAGAGCAGGTCCCGCCCGCGCGGGGCAGGGACTCGGAGGCCGGGCCCCCGCGCTGACGCAGGAGAGCCGGAGCCACTAGCTGTCCCCCTCCCCCGGCCGGGCGGGTCGTGGGGGATGGGCAGCCAGCTCCGGGCGGTGGAGCGCCAGCCTGAGGCTTCCTATTTCGGGAGCTGGGGGTGTGGGCCACGCCTCACCACGTGATGCAAGGGCTATTTAAAGCAGCAGCGCGGGCCGGGAACCGCGGGTCCCGGAGTCCTTGCACGCGTGTTCTGTCTCCTCAGCTTTCTCGGCCTAGCCCAGCCTCACCATGGTGGACGCCTTCGTGGGCACCTGGAAGCTAGTGGACAGCAAGAATTTCGATGACTACATGAAGTCGATTGGTGAGTGCGACTCGGGATGCTGGGCGGGGGAGGGCCTGGCCGCGTGCGCAGCCCCGCGCAGCGTTCTGGCTCTGGCTGCTACTCCGCGAGCCTCCTGCGTCCCTCCTGCTCAAGGTTGGGGAGTAAGGGAACGCGAAGGGGGTGGCAGCATGGGCTAGGGCACGCGAGGCCTGTTGGAAGGGGGTTTTCATGGTCTGAACCCGGCTAGAGGGATTCCCAGGTAGCGAGGAGCAAGGAGGTAGGTGTGCAGGTCGATGTTGGGGCGGGGAGGGCTTTCGAGGAAGAGGCGTATATATATAGGATCTGGAGCTAGGAGGTGGGTTTGTATGAAAGGAGAGCATTGACCTAGAAGGTGGGAGGCTAGCGGGAGGAGCAAAAAACCAGGAGCATGGGTGGTTTAGGGATTGGAAAGTGTGAATACGCAAAGGGAATGGGGCGGATGGGGAGTGTACTATGGCGTAAAGAAGCGGGAACCCCGAGGAGGAAGGAGGTAGAAGAGGGAACTACCGGTGAATGGGATATGAGGAGGCGCCGCACAGTTAGCAACAACCCCTGCCCCTCCACGTTGAACTAGGGAAAGGATGGCTGCTGGAGGATGCCCTCCTTCTCACCATCCAGTCTCTGACCTTGTCCCGCAGTGGTGTGTAACCAGGCTCTAATCGCGGTCTGAGAGCCTCGTGGTAGGGTGGGGCAAGAGGACCCATTATCAGCTGGCTCAGCCACTTGTTGGGGAGGGGTCTGGTGGAGAAAACCAGTGGACTTCTGGAGTGCAGCAAGGGTCCTGGAACAAGGCCAAGATCTGTTAAAGGCAGGGAGGGTCTTTGGTCTCCGAGGGCGTGGTGTTGGCTGGGGAAGAATAAAGATTCCGACTCTTTACAGGTGAGGTGCTTGGAGATCCCCATGCCTTGCCTAGTTTGACAGATGGGGAGACTGAGACCCAGAGAGACTGAAACTGGTCAGATCAGCCCCACAGCAGAGCTGATAAGAAAACCTAGATTTCTAGATGTGCAACCCAGAACTATTTTCCCCTATGGACCCTGGGGGTGGGAGTGGTAGGAACTGCTTAGCTAAGAATTGGCCTCCGCGTTTCCCCTCCTTGTATGGGCTTCGATGGAGGTGATGATGCCCTTTCACCCAAATCCCCAGGTGTGAGATTATCTTAGTCCCCCAGGCTGCGACAGGGAAACCAGCATATTGTTCATAGTCGAGCTCCATTCCATGCCTTCCTACTAGGGAAAGGGGGCTGGATTCTGGCAGATATCCAAATAAGGTGTGGGGGACCCACCTCTTAGCTCTGTTCCTAACCGTTTCCTGAACTAGGGACCACAGGTGTTGGCTCTTGAAACCAAAGCTCTCAACTGCCCCACCACAGTATGCTGGGTACTATGCCCACAGACCCCAGGAAAGCAGCCACACTTGGAGCAAGCGAGCCCCGGGACAGCTGCTGGGAAGTCGGGATGCCCAGAGCCAGCCCCTCCTCCCTTAGTAGACATTCCAGCCAAAACCTGTGTCCCTGAAGTGAGCTGCAACATCCTTACCACCCTTCTCCCCTTATTTTGCCCCAAATAAGGGGGCGAATTTGGGCTGCAGGGCTGAGCGTCCATCCAGCCTGCTCTTCTCCATATACAGATGTAAAGAATGAGAGGCCCATGGGGGAGAAAAGACCGTCTTCAGCTCTGACAGTAAATAGCTTCAGCTTCATCTCTAAGTAGAACCCAGCTCTTTCTGAGCCTCCAAAATTGTCAGCCCCATTTTTGGTCTCAGTTTCTCTTGGCTCAGTCCCTCACTCACCTCTCAGTGGTTTCCTTCCTCAAACACACCACACCTCTGGGTAGGTCCTATGCAAACAGAGCTCCTTCCATGGTGACAAGGCCCTGCTCTCTGCTGGGGAGTGGGATCGGCCTCACTCTGACAGCAGGGCTAAGGCCAGTGCCCTTACTGGCCAGGCAGGGCAGAATCCGCCCTCGCCCCTCTAGTGTTAGACCCAGGGTTCTCAGGACATCCAGGCAGACAGACCCAGCCCAGTTAGTACCAGTGATCACAGGCAGACCTGGTGGCCATGCTGGGAGAATGGCCCAGGGAGGAACAGCGAACAAGTTTTGGAGCCTAGATTCGTGTCTACCACTCACTCTTTGACTTTGGCGCAAGTCACCTCTCTCCAAGCCTCATCTGTTAATTGGGGATATTAAAACCTGTTCGGGGCTGTTACGAGCATCAACTGAAACAACCTGTGTAGGGTCTGGGTGAAGTCCCTCACTTCCAGCCAGGGCTGTGTAGCCCGGCACACCACCTCCCCACACTGGGCTGCTTCTGGAGGGCTCACCACAGCTGCTGGGGGCAGAAGGGTGGGCAGGGTGTCGTGATGGGAGGTTGGAGGCAAGAGGGCAGATCTCAGGGAAGCTAGGACCTGAGGGGCTTAAAGCTCTGTCCAAGAGCTCTTTGTTGCACACTCTTGCGGGACACTCGGGCTTTGCCCAGCACCCAAGGAAGCGGGGCTTGGGTCAGCAGGGAGTTCCCACAGGGCCTCAAGACTAGGAGCCAAGAGACCTGGACTTGCATCCTGACTGCACTAGCACCTGAGGCGTCTCCTAAATCTGTATACTGACACACACACACACACACACACACACACACACACACACACACTCCCTTCTGCCTCCCTTCTGGGTTACGGATTAGAGGCTTTGAAAATACCTTGCCAATAAATAAATAAATAAATAAATAAATAAATAAATAAATAAAAATATGTCTTTAAAAGATTAAAAAGAAAAATAGAAAATATCTTACTGCTATACCTAGGAGACAAGGGTAGCAGTGCATTTCAGGGCAAACACTTCCAAGGTGGGAAATTCTTGTCCCTCAGGCTCTGGAAGGCAAAGTCTACATTTCTCTTCTTTGCTCAGCCTGTGGGCTGAAAGCTGCTCAGGTGCCCTGGAAGGCAGCCCTTGCTCCAGCCTAGGGAGGCCATATAAGCCCGCTCTTCAGTCTAACAGTTCTGGGTGTGAATTCCAGATCTGTGACCTTTGGGCTTCAGCTCTGTTTTTTGCATCTGTAAAGCAGAGCTAATAGCATCAAGCCTTCAGGGAGAATGGGAGGGCCGAGGGCGATAACATGCACACGAGGACAGTCCTCACCACACAGAGGCCCCTGGGCCACCGACTTGCTGTGGCATGCCTGTCCCTTAAGGTTCTCTTCTGTCTATTGCAGTCAAGTGTCTCTTCACTGCACAGAGCTAACAGGAAAACTGAATTTAAAAATGGCCAGGGTCTCTGAAAGCTCTCATACTCCTCTGCTCTCGGTCCCACGTCCAGGCCTGAGAGTTGTTCACTGAGGTCCCTGTGCTCTGCCTTCCCGCTTCACTCATATGCTCATAACCTTCCCCCTGCTCTCAGGTGTGGGTTTTGCTACCAGGCAGGTGGCCAACATGACCAAGCCTACCACAATCATCGAAAGAAATGGGGACACTGTCACCATAAAAACACATAGCACCTTCAAGAACACGGAGATCAGCTTCCAGCTAGGGGTGGAGTTCGACGAGACAACAGCGGATGACAGGAAGGTCAAGGTGAGTCATGGAAGGGGGTCTGGGAGTTGGAGGGTGTGGAGACGTGGCACCTTACTGTTGCACCCCGAGGGGCAGGTGGTTATGGGGGACTGAAATGAACAAGGTACATAAAGCCTGTGCAGTGCTGGGATGCCCCAGGTGCTAGAAGCACACTAGTCCTGTCTTCCTCCCTCTCTTCTTGGGGAGCATCTATCTGGGAGTGGGCAGCACAGGGCCAGGATGTTCTTCTGACCTCAGCGTTGACTCCAGCTCCAGCTCAGTGACCATGCGTGGCACGCACTAGTTCTGGATTTCTTTCCAATCCATAGACGGGAGAGTTATGTGGCCATGGCTGTGACCTCCAAGTGCTTTAGGAAGAATGCCCAGGAGAATTCAGAGCCCTTCCCTGACTGAGCAGACCATCCTGGCCTCCAGCAGCACAGGGGGCAGCTGGGAACAAGAGGTGGGGACCTACTCAGAGGCTTCCTTTTCTCCACCTCCACCTCCCAGCCTTGGCCAGTGACCCCGAGGAACTATTTCCAATGTTGCCAGCCCACAGGCAGGAAGAGCTGTGTTCTGGATGGGGCATGGTCTACGGTGTGTTTGTATGTCTTCTCACCAGGCCTTAGCCCCTCTCCTCCCAGGGAGGGAGGGGACATCTACCTCTAGTGTCAGGGCTTCTCACGTGTGGTGGCTCTTGTCTTTGCTGCTTGCCTCGGGCCTCCCAGCCCTCTCGGCCACGCTTGGCAGAGAGAGAACTAAGGGGCTTTGATCTCTAAAGGGAGTTCCTATAGCAGTATCTCCACCAGACCCTATCAGTCAGCCCCTCAGCTGTTTCTCGGCTTCCTCACAACTGCCCCAGAAAAGACAGGACAGGGTCTGGTCTTCTCCTTGTGAAGGAAGCTGGAGCCCAGGCCAGAGTCAACAGGAAGCTGGTGGCAGAGCTGGGATGGTGCCCAAAGATGTCATCCTACCTTGGAGAGAGGTAGCTGCCCCATCACCTGCATCTGCCTCCTTGACTAGCCCACTTTTTGAGGAACAAGAATCCCAATGAAACAGTAGTGCTCTGGGATGCCTAGGCTAAAAATAATCTGGAGTAGGCAAAAAAAAAAAAAAAAAAGAAAAAAACCACCACCTTGGGGGATGGGAATGAGGAGTAAGGTGGTGGGAGCAAGGATGCACAGCCACTCCCCATGTGGCCCCGAACACACACACAGCCTCCTCAGATTCTCCTACTGAACCCTGCTCAGCCAGAGTCCCCTAGCCTGACCTAGAGCCCCCAAATTCCTAAACAAGAGAGACCTGGGAGGGCTGCCAAATGAGAACCAGCTGATGCAGGCTGGCGGAGCCCAGAAGACTAAGTGGGCATTTGACCAGGGTCTGGAACACTCCAAGGGCACCCAGTCCCAGGACCCGGCAGTTGCTGTCCACTTGTCAGCTGAAGGGGCCACATGATGTGGATCGGGAAGAGAGAGGAATACAAAGCAGGAAGTCTGATTTCCCAGCACCTCCCATCTCCACGGTCTGTTAGACGTTACGTGTGATCAGCACTCGGCCGGAGAGTCTCAGGACCCCTCCTCACCGGTCTTTCCTGGGGATACAGGATGATTCATGTCCCCTGTATCTAAGGGGCCCTAGGGCTGTGGACATCACCCAGAGGAGGGGATGAGTGCCCGTTCCGAAGGCTGGTGGCACTTCTCAGAACCAGGCTGTCTGGCTCCACCATGCTGCCGGCGTCTCCCTACCCGCGCAACACCTGAAGGCCCCGCCCCAGCCAGGCAGTCGTGGAGCAGAGGCTGGAGGAGGACTAGACAGCCTGCGGGGCTAGGTTGGAGGCGGCCGCCTGAGCTCCGTTAGTTTGGGACAGAGGCAGGGTCCTCTGTGACCCCAATGACCAGACACCATCCTGTCACTCAGTCCTGGCTCAGGTCGCAGCTCAGACCTCTACCCTCTTTCACAGTCCATTGTGACGCTGGACGGAGGCAAACTTGTTCACCTGCAGAAGTGGAACGGGCAAGAGACAACACTGGTGCGGGAGCTAGTTGATGGGAAACTCATCCTGGTAAGATGGACAACTGTGGAGCCTCACCCAACCGGTTACCACTCCTTCCCCTTCGGTCAAGCCTGTGGGAAAGCCAGCGTCTTCCCCTGGGAGCAGTGGAGGGTGGAGGCGGGGTTGGGATGGCTTTAGGTGGGAGTTTGCTGTGTGGTAGCTTTGGACTCATACAGGCCTGGATTCACATCTCAGCTTATACGAAACAGGGCTTCACACACGTCACCTTCTCTGTGTCCCGCTGTAAAAGGGGCATGAGCAACACCAAACTCGTGGGCCGCTGGGGCATCAGGAGACCGTGACGTAGAGCGCACAGCATCACACGGGCGAGGCAGAGGGCTACCACACGTGCCCCACGGCCTTAGTGTCCTCCTCTGTTGCCACCTTGCCTCACCCGGGAGTAGAAAGCAGGGCCACGCTGGATCCCAGGCCCCTAGGAGAGGCTTCGCTCTCCTCCCTGGGACTGCGCTGCCACACAGAAAGCCTCTGGGCAGGGACAGTGGGGCAGTGACAGACCAGCCCTTTCCACCTCATTCCAGCCCCACCGCCGGTCAGTGCTTTGCATGCCTGGCCCTCTGCGAGTACCTGATAACAGCCTGGGGAGGAAGGGACAGCCAGGCTGGCACGTGGGTCTGTTTGGGGACAAACTTGGGGCCTCCGCTGGAAGAATGTAGCCGTGACTGAACACCCCCAGGCCCTGGGCAGAGACAGCAGCCCCTGTGGTCTCTGTAACGCTCTCCCTGCATTGCTGCATCCAGGAGGCCCTGCAGAGTTAAGAATGAGGTGTCTAGGTCTGGTGGGAATGTGATACGCAGGACCAAACACTCACTGGGCAGTTCGGCCTGTGGTGAGGCCACGGGCCTGGCAATACAATGCCAGGCTGGATGATGGTGGCTCCAGCCTCTGGTCCCTGCACTACTCTAAGTCGGGGAAGGAACGGAGAGTTGGTGGCCTAGCACAGTTCTTGCCCAAGAGTCTCTGGACATTTGTATTATTTGTCTACTACGTGCCAGGCACCATCTTAGGCACTACGGGAATGGTGCAAGGGAGAGAGAACACCCTGAGATCTTGACCAGTCACTTCCTCTCCCATAGCTCATTTCCCCAACTTGCTAACAGAGGAATTTAGTGCCTAACGAAACTAAAAGCTTGGTGCTAAGTATTAGAAAAAAAGACACGTAAAGTACCTGGCACACAGCAGGCAGTCAATACATGAAGATTATTGGGATGAAGGTGGAGGCCCTTCCCAACAGAATGCGGAGCGCCCCGATACCTTCGGTGCCCTCACCCCTAATCTGACTCCTTCTCTCCTTTCAGACACTCACCCACGGCAGTGTAGTTTGCACTCGTACTTACGAGAAAGAGGCGTGACCTGTCCACTCCTTCACCGACTGCTCCTCTGCCCATCGACTAGCCCTGGACTCAGCACCGAATTGCCTCATTTTTCCCTTTGGCGTTTTATATAAATCCACCTGGGCTGGGGAAATTCTTCTGGGTCAGGCGACACCAGCCTAGATCCGTTTCTGGCTCCCAGTGTGTATGTTTGTTTTTTCAACTGCATCCAAAGGGTGCTCTAAGGTCAATAAAGCAGAGCCAAGGTCACCAAATTGCCTTTTTGCCTTTGGTGACACGACTCTGGGAGTCTTGGTTTCCTGTGTGTCGGAGAGTGGGCAGAAATACTGCCTGAAGGTCACTCAGAAGCAGCACAGATGAGAGACTGAACTGGACAGTCTCAGGGACAGCGGTAGCTGATCACGTAACGCGTATAAGAGCACAAGAGCTGCACCTACACCTTGCCTTTACACTGTCCCCCCACCCCATGGCCAAATGAGCTAGTCCAACCTGGAATAATCCATCAGTGGCCCGGCTTCCCCAGGCTTGGCTACTAAACTGTCACCTCAGGCCCATCCTGCGCTGAATGCCCTTGGGTTTGGAAAGCCACTCTTGTCTGTGAAATGCTGTGGTCTCTCTCTCTGCAGAACGTAGGCTCAGGACACAGGATGCAGGCTTGTGCCTTCGTAGTAGGAGCAAATACTCGCTGGCCAAGATGACTGCTAAGCTCCCTTCTATGCCCTCGGCCATTCAGGGTTATGAATTCTTACCGGTTCTCTAATCAGCTCTGGGGGGAGAGGTCATCTAATCATTACAGAAGGGAGGGCTTGTAAGTGATCTCCTAAGAAGGCTGTGACCTGCTGGTGCCTCTGGCTCTGTACCTCAGCTGGGCCTCTCTCCAAGGTCTGAAGTAACATATTAAATGTTTTTCTGTCAACTAATACAGACTCGGTGACTTTTAAGGCTGTAAATTACCCAGGAAGAGGGATTACGGCAATAAGAACCTTCAGTAAGTTTAAAACCAAACACACTTCCGTTTAGTGCCAGGAATTGAAGCAGAGACCTGAAGTGGGACCAAGGGACTCACACGGTAGTGAATACAAAGTAAAGCAATGATCTTGGCTTGAGCTGTCTGGTTCAGTGGTCTGGCAGAATGTCACACACAAGCTCAGTCACTGCAGACGATGGTTTTCTGGCTGTCACTTCTAGCATGATTGAATCATGTCAGGGGGAATGGAAAAAGTGAGCACCACTTCTTACCATGTTCTCCCTCATCCTGCCGATCTCCCTCGGCCCCCGTGTTGGGTGCTCACCAAGCAGCCCAGGGCAGACCCGACGGGGAGGGGCCACTCACTCTGTTCTCCAACCACAGCCAGACTCGCCTCCACAGCGGTACCTGTGGCTGGAGCCTGGACCCCTGTGCAGGAATCTGGCTCTGGCAGTGGCAGCTGGAGAGGGTAACAGGACCTCCTGCTGGATGAAGGAAGTTGAGTGAACGAACGGGCGAGCTGCAGGGGTCACTTGCAAAGGGACCAGGAATGATAAGTGAACGACAACTCATTCGGGCAGATGCTTCTGACTTCTAACTCCCAAACCTGCCTGCTGCATGAGGGGAAGTCATCTCCCATGGGCGAGAAGCCAGCGGGGTGGGAGGCCATTTTCTCACTACTGAGTCTTTCCGGGAGCCAGGGCTTCAAGGCACCGGGCTCCTGGTTCCTCCTCCTCTCGGCCACCCCCCTACTCTCTCCGCTGTCACTCCTTGTGCTTCTTCTTGTGCTTCTTCTTCTTCTTCTTCTTCTTCGCTGCCTTGCTGTCCTTGGAGGTGTGCCTTGCCCTCTTGCCTGTGTCACTCTCAGAGTCTGAGCTGTCCGAGTCAGATGACTTCCTGTCTCTGTGTTTCTTTTTCTTCTTTTCCTGAAAAGAAAATTTAAAAAGTGGCGTTGTGTGTGTGCGTTTGCTTGAAAGTACTGTGGCATATAATCAATAGGGGACCATTTAACATATTATGAAGCATTGAGAAGAGTAAGTTAAATCTTCAAGTATCAATGAGAAAAGATACCCCAAACAAGTGAAAGGACCGAGTCATGCTACAGCATGTATCCTAGAGTCCAGCGTGTTTACCATACCATATAATGTGTATATTTACACATACCTGTAGATGTGTAAAATACACAGGTGTATGAAATACACAGAACAACGGGAAGGACACAAACTGGCAACGAGTGACCTCAGGAATGAACGAATGGAGGGAAAGATGGAGTCTTTTACTTTTTACTTCATAGAACTCTGTCCAGTTAGATTCAAAAAACCAAAAAGCCAAAACACGAGTGTCCTTACTTTTATTTTTAAAAAGCACAGGTGAAGGGAGTCCTTAGAGGTCGTCTAGCGTAGCTGGAGGCAGCGCCCCCAGGGGCCCGAGGTCTGCGGAATCAGAGTGAGAGCTCCAGGACCTGGGGGTCCCGCGCTGGTTTCCAGCAGACCTGATGCAGGGAGCAGAGCTGCCATCAATTAGAAAGGCTCCCGCTGCCGCCCTTGACGTGTGTCCTCTCTAACTTGCGCAACGGCCCTGTGAGATTTTACTGCGAGAGGGAAGAGCCCAGAAAGAACTTTCTCCAAACTACAACCACCACACCATGCCGCCAAAGGAACAGCACAGACTCAAAGGATGGGAGGCAGATTTCTAGACTTCCGTGCGGGGCTTCAAGCAGTTTTTAAGCAGCGAGTAGCTTTTTCCTTGAATTTCAAACGTCTGTATTGCCTCAGGAAGGTTTCTAAGAAGGGGATATTAGGGGTAAGAAAGAGACGGGGCTGAAGAGGCACGGCTCCTGCTCCCTCTACGGGTTCCCGGCCGGCATCCCAAGGGCTGTTGAGTGCCTGAGTGATACGCCAGGTCTTAGGAGCCGCTGTGAGAAATGATGGATGGAACACCGGACCAGGTGTCAGACCCAGATTCGAGTTCTGGCTCTGCCACTTACGATCACTGCTCTGCAACTCAGCGCGAGCCATTTTATCTCACGAGACCTACTCTCCTCAAATGTGACGTGCAGCTGGGAACAACACCTGTGTCACACGTCTGTGGTAAAGACGTGATGAGACAGTGTCCGCAGCTCAAGAGGTTGAGAGCCACTTGTCCCAGACCACACGGGCAGGGCTGGGACCCGCACGCGCATGAGACAACTGGCAATCTCCTGAGTTTTCCTCTGTGGCGCACGGCCTCTCCTCCCGTACAGCAATGGCAGGCCTCGTTGTATGGTGGTCAGTGCAACGATTTCGGAATCAGACAAAGTTCAAATTCCAGCTGCTGCTTATTAGCTCTGTCACTTGGGACGAGAGACTTAACTTTTTGGAACCTCGGTTTTTTCTTTTGTTAAAGAAGCTATGCGGATTAAACAAGACAAGCACTAGTTACCAGGCACGAAACACCTGATACGTGGTAGGCGCCCAGTGGTAGCTACAAGTACTGTTCTCTCATTTCAGAGAACTCCCGGAATGTTCTGACAGTCTAGTCAGGCATCTCTGGCAGGTGAGTCAAAGTTTTGAGAGAAGAGTAGACCAAAACTGTTTCTTGAAGTCTCCAGTGGAGTAGGGAGACGGGAACAAAGCCGCCCCGGCCACATCACCAAGCTGTAGGGACCGCGGCTGGGGGAGCGGAGAGCCAGCAGATGGACGGTGCTGTATCTTCCGCTGACAGGCTCATGGAGACCAGTCACGGGGTACGGGGCCCAGGGAGCCTCACTGCGTTCTGCCCCTGAGGTAGGGCAGGGTCCTGGTGGGGCGAGTCTGGCACCTGTCCCTCCAAGCCCGGCACGGCGTGGATAAATACGTGAGGAAGGGGAGCAGTAGCGTTTTACATCCAAACAGTACTTTAGTTTATCGAGCTTTCTGCATCCGTCCCGCTACAACAGTAATCCGGTAAGGTCAGACTTCAGGAATCCCCACCCCCACCGTGCAGATGGGAAGGCTGCAAGTAAGAGGATCACCACGAGGTGACCGAGGCCCAAGCGACAAGAACAGTGTGCTTTGTAACTCACGGTGGGCGTGATGTCCACTGTGCTTGCTCTCAAAGATGTAAGCTCAAGAGGAGGAAAGAGAAAAACAAGTCACAGGCCATGTGGGATGTGGACTCTACCTAGAAAGGAGGCGGGGGGGGGGGGGGGGGGAGGCGGGGCGGGGAGGGGAACGGCCTTCTAGACCTCACTCTTGGTGCGAAAACTCTTTTGTAAGCTGACCAAAGAAAATCTAGTCCTCTAGCAGGTGGTGTCAGTTGCTTCAGCGGGGGTGGTGCAAGACGAAGGTCTGGAGTTGGGATTAGGGAGAAGATGCACAGCCAGAGCCTACACCAGCTTCTGGTGCCCTGACTGCATTCAAGGGGCAAGTGGAACGGAAGAGAAAGGGTAAAAAAATGACCCTGGATGTGAGTCCCTGGCAGACAGGGCGGGAGGTGCATGGGAAAGAAGCCACTGCTCAGAACTGCTCTCCAGGAAAAGCCAGTATCCAGTGACAGCAGCTAGCCCACCCATTTTCTCGGTAGTTCTGCAACAAGTTAGCAGCAGCCCAGCAGGAGAAAAACAAAAACTGCGAAAGGGGAATAACAGCAGCTAACTTTTAATAAGTACTTAATTCTCTAGATGCTGAGCTGGGTACTTTATACACATACCTCCCTCCTCTGACCTTCACAACAAATCTGTTGGTTGTTTTTTTTTTTTTTAATTTTTTTTAACGTTTATTTATTTTTGAGACAGAGAGAGACAGAGCATGAACGGGGGAGGGTCAGAGAGAGGGAGACACAGAATCCGAAACAGGCTCCAGGCTCCGAGCTGTCAGCACAGAGCCCGACGCGGGGCTCGAACTCATGGACCGTGAGATCATGACCTGAGCCGAAGTCGGCCGCTCAACCGACTGAGCCACCCAGGCGCCCCTGTTGGTTTTTTTAAATGTTTATTTTTGAGAGAGAGACAGAGAGACAGAGAGGGAGACAGAGAATCCAAAGCAGGCTCTAGGCTCTGAGCTGTCAGCACAGAGCCCAACGCGGGGCTCGAACTCACAAATCATGAGATCATGCCCTGAGCCAAAGTCAGACGCTTAACTGAGCTACCCAGGTGCCCTTCACAACAAATCTATTAAGTGGGCATAATTACTCCTATATTTTCAGGAAAGAAAAAGGTAACTTCAAAGGGGATGACTGAGATGGACTTGCCCACATGGTAGGACATGGATTTGACTCAAGTTGGGTCCCAGAAGAGATGTTCTTTTTAGCTCTGTCTGCATTAAAGGCAGCACCTAACTTAGTACCTGCCAACCAAAGGCACTGATTTTTGGCCCAAAATCAATCAAGTGAGCATTTATTCTTATTTATTCTTTTTTTTTTTTAATTATTTTTTTTTAACGTTTATTTATTTTTGAGACAGAGACAGAGCATGAATGGGGGAGGGGCAGAGAGAGAGGGAGACACAGAATGGGAAGCAGGCTCCAGGCTCCGAGCCATCAGCCCAGAGCCTGACGCGGGGCTCGAACTCGCAGACCGTGAGATCGTGACCTGAGCTGAAGTCGGACGCTTAACCGACTGAGCCACCCAGGCGCCCCTATTCTTATTTATTCTTAAGAATTATTCTTGAGAAATGATTAGTTCTCAAACTGAGAAGTTCACTGGGGTGAACTTTCGGGAAGTAAGATAGAGTGTAATTCCTTGATAGAATTTACCTATAATGCACCAGTTTACCATAGCTTGGAATGGGTAAGACCAGAAGAAAAAGGTTTATCAATCAACTCATAAATATTTATTTAACTTTACCTACAAAGCACTTTAGGGAGCCACAGGGGCATACAGTGTTGCTTAAGAGATAAGGAGAACACACCAATTTTTAATAGAATTCAAGCACAGTACCTACTATTTCACTGAGTAGTGGAACTTGGCACCATTCCTCCAAACCTGAGCCAACCTCGTCAAATCAGGGAATAACTCATCCGACAAGTATTCATTGAGTGCCTTCTGAGAGCCAGGAATATCCATTAATTAATTTGTCTCTTAAAATAGGATAGTCGAGTGAGGTCGGAAATCAGGGATCATGAGCCTTCAAGAAACAAATTACCAAAGATAAAAACTAATGGAGATACTAGGGAGTCCATGGCGGTAATGTTAAGCACAAAAAACATGCCATTAACACACAAGGGAAAAATCGATCATGTCTGAGGAATCTGAGGCTGGCTTCATGAGAGATAATATGTAATGTGTTATGCTTCCGAAGCATGAATATGGTTTTGGCAGGTCGAATGGTGGTGGTGGTGCTGATGGAAGAAGGAAAGTGGGGGGGAGACGGGATGAAGGCAAATGCTCGGAAGATCTTTCAGGGGGTGACAGATCACCTCCTGTGTAGCTATTTACTATGCACTGGATTCCATCCTTTCTCTTCTACTCAAAGTCATCGATCCAGGAATTGTCCTCTCTCCTGGATCAATTTCCCCCTTTACTGGCTCATTCCCACCAATAAACAAATATGCTATAATAGTCCCATGGAAAAAAAAAAACCAAAACCTGGGGGGAGGGGTGCCTGAGCAGCTGAGTGGGTTAAACATCCAACTCTTGATTTTGGCTCAGGTCTCACAGTTTCTGGGATTGAGCTCCACATTGGGCGCTGCACTGCCACAGCAGGGGTTTTCTCTATCTTTCTCTCTGTCCTTCCTCTGCTCACATGCGCGCTCTCTCTTAAAGTTAAAAAACAAAACAAAACCAAAAGCCTCCTGGGGCACCCGGTGGCTCAGTCAGATGGGCGTCCGACTCTTGATTTCGGCTCAGGTTAATTATCTCACGGTCGTGAGATCCAGCCTCAAGTTGGGGCTCAGCACGGAGCCTACCTGGGATTCTCTCTCCCCGCCTCTGCCCCTCCCCCACTTGCTCATGCTCTCTCTAAAAACACAAAAACAAAACAAAACCCTCCTGAACAACTTTAACCACACTGTCATCCCGGCACTCCACTGAAACAGCTCTTGTCCGGGCTACCAACGACCTCCACGTGGCCAAATCCACGGTCCTCGTTTACTTGACCTGCCAGACGCATCTGACACACTCCATCTTCCTTAGAACATACTCCTCACTAACTTCCACCGCATTCTCTTACTTGTCCGCTAACTTCGCTGGCTGTTCCTTTTCAGTCTCCTTTGCTAATTCGTCCTCACCTCCAGAGCCCCTAAAAGTTGGGACACTCCAGTGTTCAAAGACCTGCCCCCTTCCTAGATTTATTCTCCAGGTGATCTCACACATGAACGTAAACACCGTCTGTATGCGCTGACTCCCACATTTATCTCTCTTACCTGGGCCTTTCCTCTGAACTCCAAACGACGCATGCAACCGCCTACCGTGGGTGGGTCCGCGTGGATACCTGGCCGGGGTCACTACCGCCGCACCCTGCCCTCACGCCACCCCCTCCAGCTTTCCTCCCCACCGTCGTATGTAGCCACTCAAACCAAACCCCGACTGCTCCCCGCTCCCCTACTAACTTCTGCATTCCTTCTCCTCTCAACTCGAATCTTCCAGTCACTCAGTCCAAAACCTCTAGAGCGCTCTTCAACTGGTCTCTTCCCTACCTCACATCCAATCCGTCAACAAATTCTGTCAACTCTGCCTTCAAAATACATCCCCACCTCGACTCCCTGCTCACCACCCCCACCGCCTCTCACGGGGACTGGGAATACTGTCTGCTATCGAACGAGCTCGCTGCCCAGTCCCCACACAGCAGCCAGGATGACTCTCCTCAATGGCAAGCCAGATCACGTCGTGTCTCCAGGCAGAGCTCTGACGACACCCGCCTCCCTCTACTAGGACAGCTGCAGTCCTCACGCTCTCCTACGAGGCCCCCCATGGCCCGGTTCCCCAAACTTCCTCTCTTCTCCCTCGCTTCACCCTGGTTACTCTGGCCTCCTTACTGTTCTTTAAACATGCCAGCTCATCCCCAGCATCTGGCTACTGTACTGGCTGAAATACTCTTTCCACTTATCGGAGGGGCCTGCCTCCCCTCTTCCTCCAAATACCCACTCTGATGATGCTTTGAGAAAGGCCTGCCCTCACCACTCAGCCTGCGATGGTGAGCCACCTCTCCTCCATCCTCCCATTCCAGCACTCCCTCTCTCTCAGAATCAAATAGACTTTTCACCACAGCACTTAGCACTACCTGGCATATTGGTATTACTCTGCATTTGCTTACCAGTTCATTGGTGGTGACCCCCGTTGGAATGTAAGTGCCGTGAAGACAGGGACTTACAGTTTTGTTCACTACTGTCCCTGCAGTGACTAGAACAGAGCTTGGCACACAGAAGCTCTTTTAATGAATGAGGTTAAAGAACAGTTGTGTGTGGGAAGGAACTGATCAGAGATGATGCTGGGAGGCTGGACAGATTGTGAAGAGTCTCAAACTCAGACTTCATTCCATAGAAGGGGAATGAATCACTCAAGGCTTTTGAGTAGACCACCCTAGACAGCTCTCTGTGCTCTATCTGAATGGGTCCAGGATTGGCAACCACCTCTCTCTCGCAGATGAGCACCAGAGGACGTTCTCTGGACAAGAGGACAAAGCCAGCACTGCAGCCAAGGAATGACACTGCTATTTCTGTTCAGCAGAGAGTAATTGCAGTAGCCACATCAAAAGAAAATTATATTCTGGATCAAATATAGTTAAATGTCACTATAATTAGTGGGCAGCCTTACCTCAAGGCACATGCTATCTCATAATATCATACTGATTCAGAAAGATCCACGGTGGCATACAGTTAAGTGAAAGAAGCCAGCAACATACAGACCACAGGTTCATGGAAACATTACCCAGGGTTTCGCAACAAAAACCGCTATTCCTATTTTACCAACCACTTCATACCCCATTTCCATTTTCAACACACAGTTTCCTCTTGTTCCAATTATGCCCAACAAAAATGACTTACAATTTTCAGACACTTGGACAAAAATTGTCATGGTACTGAATGGGTTTATAGGACTAAACCAGTGCATACTAGATGTTTGGACAATTAGTGTGCATTCAGTGTGTGTATGTGTGTATTTTAATGTTTTTATTATTTGAGAGAGAGACAGAGAGCAAGCAGCAGAGGGAGACACAGAATCGGAAGCAGGCTCCAGGATCTGAGCTGCCAGCACAGAGCCCGACTCAAACCCACAGACCGCGAGATCATGACCTGAGCTGAAGTCGGACGCTTAACCGACTGAGACACCCAGGCACCCCCCAATGTGTGTATATTTGATAAAACGAGGTGGGGGCCTCTGGGCAGGAAGCTCTCATACTCTTATCCCTGTTCCCTTCATTATTACCTACTGGCACAGCAACAGGAGTCAGTCTTTGCTACTCTCCAAACTAAGGGCAGGTCTCACTGAGTCAAGGGACCTACAGAGCTACTGAGAGCAGAGATTATGGATCTATCTATTCAAAGGTAGCTAGCGTATGCCTATTATATGCCAGGCATTATGTGGAACATGTGACATCCTTCCTTTATCCTGGACCACATTCTGGTTTCCCAACATGCCTAGCACCTTCTCCTGTCTGAGAAGCTTTGCGTTAGACATTCTCTTCACCAGATTGCAAAAAAGACGTGGGACAATGAAGTAGTCTAGTAAAGAAGCAGAGATGAGGAGTGCCTGGGTGGCTCTGTCAGTTAAGTGTCCAACCCTTGATTTCGGCTCAGGTCATGATCTCACAGTTGGTGAGTTAAACCCCCCCCCCCCCACCCCCTTAGGGCTCCATGCTGACAGCACGGAACCTGCTTGGGATTCTTCTCTTCCTTGTCTCTCTGCCTCTCCCCTGCTTGTGCACTCTCTCTCTCACTCTCCTTCCCTCCCTCCCTCAAAATAAATAAATAATTAAAAAAAAAAAAAAAAAGAAGAAAGAAAAAAAGCAGAGATGAGAACCCAATAGTCTATTTCTGACTTTCTGGTTCCAGTTCTGAGTGGCCCAACCACACTTCATTTCCTGTTGCTGGATTTCTATGGGACCCGATAACCACCCCTCCTTGGAGTGGGTGCCTGTCCTTCGTCCCCAGAAATACCTTGGGTGCTTATCTTTCTCCTTCTGCTATTAGCCGTTGGGTGTAGCTGTTGTGTATAACCTTTATATCATGTGACTTGCCCGTTGGCTAGGCCTTCCACACACTAGGCACTCCCGCTACCCACTAATTTATTCAGCAGCATGGACTGCTAAAGGCATTTCCCTTCAGGTGACTCTACCTGGTCCCACATTTGGTTCCCAGAGCCAACTAGTCTGCGACAGGTATCTGAATCTGCCACTGTCACACCCCCAAAACTTGCATCACAAGTAGAAGTGTTCGCTGGTAAGGAAAGTCAATCTCCCGTTGGAATCAAAGGTTTGGAGGGTAGGGGAGCCTGGCTGGCGCTTGTGACGTCCGATCTTAGGGTTGTGAGTTGGAACCCCACATTGGTTTTAGAGATTACTTAAGGACATTTTTAAAAGTATTAAAAAAAAAAGATCTAGAAGGTAAAAGGAAACAGACAGGAGGCCTAGAATCTTGATCTATGCTTGTCAACAGAAAGAAATAGATCCACATGAAACAACAGATCAATAGATAATGTCAAATGGTTGCTAAGGGGTAGCTGGTGACAGAGCAAAACTAGCAAAAAAGTGACCTTACGAGTCCTGATAAGTCGAGCTCCTAGCAACACACAATGACATGTATAAGGCACTCAATACATATGTGCTGAGTAAATAAAGAGAGCGCTAACTGAATTAGTGGTTGACATGCAGGATATAAAAAAGAACACAGGGTGTGCAATCCAAAGGCCTGGTTCTTACTGTAGGTCCATCTCTGGTAGCCGTGTGCTTTAGGGGAGACAGCTTCTCTTCCTCTCCATTTTCCATGTAAAATGGAACCATAGTACCTACTCTGGCCACTTCACAGGAGTGATAAGGATAAAACAAAATAAAAAACATGAGGATATTTTATAAACTGTCAGCCCTAAAGAAATACAAAGTATAAAAGATAATGAAGGGATTAACAAGGAGGTGAAAAGACAACACTAGATGAGATCTTGGTAGAAACAGGTGGGGGGAGTTTTCACAGTTTCAATTCTCTAGAGCACTTTTTAATCAAAAATGACTGATGAAGTTAGAAGTTCAAATACACAAAGGTACTTGAAAAAATAACGAGATATGATGATTATTACTGTCATTGTTCATCAGACCATTCCTCTACTAAGTGAGGTGGAGGGTAGGATAAGGGGTTGACTAACCAGGTCATAAAGAGCCTCACACCTAGCTGATCCTTAATAACTGTTTTTGATGAAATGAAATACACATTTCGAAGCAGCTTTAGAAACAAAGCAAAAACTTGGGAATGCAAGCTGGTGCAGCCACTCTGGAAACCAGTATAGAGGTTCCTCAAAAAAACTAAAAAGAGAACTAACTACCCTATGACCCAACAATTGCACTACTAGGCATTTATCCACGGGATACAGGTGTGCTGTTTTGAAGGGACACGTGCACCCCCGTGTTTATAGCAGCACTATCAACAGTAGCCAAAGTATGGAAAGAGCCTGAATGTCCATTGATGAATGAGTGGATAAAGAAGATATGGTATATATATACAATGGAGTATTGCTCGGAAATCAAAAAGAATGAAATGTTGCCATTGGCAACTATGTGGATGGAACTGGAGGGTATGATGCTAAGTGAAATTCGTCAGTCAGAGAAAGACAAAAATCATATGACTTCACTCATATGAGGACTTTAAGACACAAAACAGATGAACATAAGGGAAGGGAAACAAAAATAATATAAAAACAGGGAGGGGGACCAAACAGAAGAGACTCATAAATATGGAGAACAAACTGAGGGTTGCTGGAGGGGTTGTGGGAGGGGGGATGGGCTAAATGGGTAAGGGGCACTAAGGAGTCTACTCCTGAAATCATTGTTGCACTAGATGCTAACTAATTTGGATGTAAATTAAAAAGAAAAAAAAAAAAAAAAGAAACAGAGCAAAAACTAATTGTACCAGATGTATTAAGCAATGCAAAACAACCAAAGACCCACAGAAGTGAAACAGCCACAGAACCACTTTAGGAATCTGACAATATCATTTACACACTAAAAGGTTAAAAGAGAAAGAACAATCCTTGGAACACAGAAGTAGAATCGCAGTCAAATATCAAGCTCTATTAAAGAAGTTAAATGACCTGTTTGTAGACATGTTCTTAAATGCAGAAAATCTTAAAGATTCCATGAAACAACTGTTAGAACTAATAATGAATTCAGCAAAGTTGCAGAAATACAAAATCAACACCCAAAAATCAGTTGCATTTCTACACAATAACAATGAGCAGTCCAAAATGGAAATTAAGAAAACAATTTCACTGACAATAGCATCGAAAAGAATAAACTTACAAGGAGGCAAAAAGACCTATAACCTGAAAAGTACAAAATGCTGCTGAAAGAAATTAAGAACACCACAAATAAATGGAAAAACACCCATGTTCATGGATTGGGAGACTTAACATGGTTAAGATGTCAATACTACACAAAGCGATCCACAGATCTGATGCAACCCTATCAAAATCCCAGTAACATTTTTCGTAGAAATAAAAAAATCCGTCCTAATGTTCATATGGAATCTCAAGCGATCACAAATAGTCAAAATAATCTTGAAAAAGAAGAACCAAGTTGGGGGACTGACCTATCCTGATTCCAAAACTTACTACAAAGTTAGAGTAATGAAAATCATGTGGCACTAGCCTAAAGACAGACATACAGACCCATTGGATAGCGTAGAGAGCCAGAACTAAATAAACCCTCACATATACAGTTAAATGATTTTCAACGATGATGCCAAGATAAATCAATGGGGAAAGGACAGTCTTTTCAAAAACTGGTGCTGGGAAAATTGGAGAGGCACATGCAAAAAAAAAAAAAAAAAAAATGAATTTGGAGCCACACCATATACCAAAAAACCCTCAAGATGGATCAAAGACCTAAATAAATGTATGAGTTAAAACTATAAAACTCTTAGAAGAAAACGGAGAAGAAAAGCTTCGTAACACTGGCTATGACAGTGGTTTCTTGAGTGTGACACCAAAAGCACGTGACACGAAAGGAAAAAATACGTATGCTGGGCTTCATCAAGATAAAAATTTTTGTGCATCAAAACATAATCACAGGGTGCCTGGGTGGCTCAGTCAGTTAAGCGTCCAACTCTGATTTTGGCTCAGGTCATGATCTCCTGGTTCAGTTCGTGAGATTTTACTCCGCACCTGCTTGAGATTCTCTCTCTCTCCCTGTCTGTCTGCCCCTCTCTGCCCCTCTTTCTCTCTCAAAATAAACACACACAAAATCATGTGAATGTACTTAACACTGTCACAAAAAACCATACACTTAAAAGTGACTAACATGGGAAGTTTTAAGTGTGTTTTCACCACGAGTTTTTTTTAAACGTAAACATGGAATAAAAACAGGACACTATCAATAGAATGAAAATGCAATTCAGATAATGAAAGAAGTATTTGTAAGAAGTCCTGTATCTAATCAGGGATTGATATCCAGAAAATGTAACAAACTCCCTGAACCCAGTCTACTTGAACCTAGTCTCTGACCACAAAGCCTCTATTCGGCTGACATGCACTGGGCTGTGCTGTATGCCGCCCTCTGTGCTCAGAGTTTTACATGCATTACCTCATCCTAACAACCTTATGAAGGAGATGCTTATTATTCCCATAGCGGGGCACATGGGTGGCTCAGTCGGTTAAGCATGGACTTTGGATCAGGTCATGAACTCACAGCTTGTGAGTTCAAGCCCTGCCTCCAGCTCTGTGCTGACAGCCCAGAGCCTGGAGTCTGCTTCATATTCTGTGTCTCCGTCTCTCTCTGCCTCTCCCTTGCTCGTGCTCTCTCTCTCTCTCTCAAAAATAAACATTAAAAACAAACAGGGTTCAGAGAAGGTTAGTAGTAATTAGTCTAAGTTCCACAGTGAGAACGTGGCTAAGCTAAGATTGGAACCTGGGCAACCTGTCTCACAGCCCAGGTTCTAAAGTGCCACTCTTTACTGCCTCCGCAAATCCCTCCACATTCACCTGATATTGTATAGCACTGCAAACGAGCATCATGAGACCATGTGACAAAAATGGAAAGGTGCTTATGGCAAAGTAAAAAGAGCAGGAAACAAAACTGTACATACATGTTTATTACATGTAGGTGAAACGGGCATCTGAAAACAGAAGTAGTGTGCCACAATAATACATATTCTGGGGGTGCCTGGGTGGCTCAGTCCATTGAGCGACTGACTCTCGATTTCGACCTCATGATTTGTGAGGTCGAGCCCCACGTTGGGCTCTGTGCTGGTAGCGTGGAGCCTGCTTGGGATTCTCTCCCCCTCTCTCTGACCCTCCCCCGCTCATGCATGCACACCTTTCTCTCAAAATAAATAAACTTAAAAAAAATTTTTTTAAATATAAATTCTGGCAAGGGAGTGTGGTTATGGGTTGCCTTTCTTTTGTTGTACATTTCATATTCTTATCTGTACACGTAATATTCTTATTACAACATTAAGAATAATGTTATAAAATAGTGGAAACTTCCCTTTTCCCTCTTTTTATAATTTTTTTTTTTGTATTTATTTTTGAGACAGAGAGAGACAGAGCATGAGCAGGGGAGGGGCAGAGAGAGAGGGAGACACAGAATCTGAAGCAGGCTCCAGGCTCCGAGTTGTCAGCACAGAGCCTGACGCGGGGCTCGAACTCATGGACTGTGAGATCATGACTTGAACTGAAGTCGGATGCTTAACCAACTTAGCCACCCAGGCGCCCCCACCCTTTTCCCTCTTTAAATCAAGTCCTCAGACCTCTGTGAAGAAGGCTTTAGAAACACTAGCATGAAAAACAAAGGTATGTAAGGCCAAGCCCTGCGTTAAAAAATCAGCAATACTGCAGACAGGATGGGTCGGGGGTTGCCTCTGTGAGGGAGCAAGGCTAAACGTGGCAGTGCTGAAGGTTTGCAGAGGCTCCGAGAAGACAGTGCTGGAAGCAGGGGCTTTTGTAAGTTTCTATTTCTTTGGTTCACAGGAGAACAGTACCGAACAGAAAAATATCTCCACAGTTCTAAATCAGTGTTTTCCAAGTGCCAGTCATTCCTACAATATGACAATTTTTATTCCATGTGTCTACAAACTGCTAATTTTTTACTTAAAATTTTAAAATTTTATTACTTTTCTTTTTACTTTAAGACGTTTTACTTTATTTTTTTTTTAAACAGTTTTTTTTTTTTTTTTTTTAACGTTTATTTATTTTTGAGACAGAGAGAGACAGAGCATGAACAGGGGAGGGGCAGAGAGAGAGGGAGACACAGAATCTGAAACAGGCTCCAGACTCTGAGCTGTCAGCACAGAGCCCGATGCGGGGCTCGAACTCACAGACCGCGAGATCATGACCTGAGCTGAAGTCGGCCGCTTAACTGACTGAGCCACCCAGGCGCCCCAAGACGTTTTACTTTAAAAACAACAACAACAAAAAAGTTTTACTTAAAAGGGAAACTTTATAACAATAACTATAAATAGAAAGCCTGCATCCCTTGCTGTAAGTAGAAGGGAACTATAAAAATAAATACATAGGGGCATCTGGGTGGCTCAGTCGGTTAAGCATCTTGACTCTTGATTTCAGCTCAGGTCATGATCTTACGGGGTCGTGAGATCCAGCCCCACATCTGGTTCTGGGCTGGTGGTGCAGAGTCTGCTTGGGATTCTGTCTCCTTCTCTCTGCCCTTCGCCTGCTTGTGCACATTCTCTCTCAAAATAAAAATACATCAAGAGACGAAACAATGCTTTAGCTAGATATAATTCACTGCCTGCTAAAAGCAGTAGCTGTGGGGTTAGACAGTTTGCTTTCAAGGAGGCAGTTTGGATTTTATTTTAAGTACAGTGGAAAATCACTGAAGGATTTTAAGTAGGAAGACACATGGTCTGATTGGATATATTAACAACCCTCTCTTGGAAGTTTTTTAAAAATGAGAAAAAAACGAGAAAAGACACAGAAGAACTGAACTGAACAACACCATCATCTACTTTTACCTAAATGACAATCACCAAACGCTACACCCTGATGGAACCCTTGTGCACTACTGGTAGGAATGTGAAATGATACAGTCACTGTGAAAAACCATACGGTGGTTCCTTAAAAAAAAAAAAAAAAGAAAAAAAAAAAAAAAAAAAAAAAAAAAAAAAAAAGAAAATCAAAACAATTACCAACTAATCCTGCAACTCCAATTCTGGGTATATACCCAAAGGAACTGAAAGCAGGCCTTGAAGAAATATCCATACAACTATGTTCATAGCAGCATTATTCACAATAGCCAAACAGTAGAAGCAACCCAAAGTCAATAACAAAATGAATAAACAAAATGTAGTATATATACACGATGACATATTATTCTGTCTTAAAACGTAAGGAAAGTGACCCATGCTATAACATGGATGACCCCTCAGGAAAATTTATTAAGTCAAATAAGCCAGTCACAAAAAGACAGGTACTGTGTTACTGCACTTACCTGAGGCACCTACGGTAGTCTAACTCTTAGGGACAGAAAGTGCTATGGAATTGTATGACATTTCTGGACATAAGAGACTCCATTTTGAAGCTCTGTTTTCCTTCCCAAACTGATGAACGCTCGAACTGGGACAGAACGTCAATTGTCTTACAGGCGGTTGCTCATAAAATTTCAACACGGCAACTGGTGTTCGGATCATATGAGGACAGTAAAGTTAATTAATACATACCAGGGCCAGTTTCATTTGATAGCGCAAGTAAAATAATCAATAAGAGAGTCATCAGAAGTGGCTCAAGCGGTCAACCCCAAACTAGCTGGGTCTTTCTTCTCTTCTTTACCTAAATCATGCAATTACCCCATTTCCATCTCTCTCATAAAAAACCCTGCTTTCCCTAGAAGAGTGGGACACTTCTCTGGTTATTCCAAAATCTGAGACCTCAAATAAAGGATTTTGCTCTTTTTCAGTTTTGCCCCTCTTCTCAGTTGACAACAGGATGGTGGTTCCCAGGTGCCGGGCGGGAAGAATGAGGAGTTAGCGTTCAAGGGTACAGAGTCTCAGCTGTGCAAAATGAATGGTTCCGGAGACGGTGCCGGTGAGGACAACCATCTGCACTTAATGCCAAAGAACTGTACGCTTAAACATGGCTAAAGCGGTGGGCGCCTGGCTGGCAAAGTGGCAAGAGCACGGGACTCTTGATCTCGGGGTCCTGAGTTCGAGCCCCACACTGGGTGTAGAGATTACTTAATAAAACTTAAAAAAAAAAAAAGGTTTTTTAAATGGTGAAGATGGTAAAATTTATGTAATGGATATTTTACCACAATTTTTTTTTTTAATTTTTTTTTTCAACGTTTTTAATTTATTTTTGGGACAGAGAGAGACAGCGCATGAACGGGGGAGGGGCAGAGAGAGAGGGAGACACAGAATCGGAAACAGGCTCCAGGCTCCGAGCCATCAGCCCAGAGCCTGACGCGGGGCTCGAACTCACGGACCGCGAGATCGTGACCTGGCTGAAGTCGGACGCTTAACCGACTGCGCCACCCAGGCGCCCCATATTTTACCACAATTTAAAGAAAACAACATTAACACCAAATCCAAAGGCTGCAGATTTTGCCTTGAGAAACTGGGTGAGTGGTGATCTATTCACGGAGATAGGGCAGAATGTGGAAAGAGCAGCTCTGGGTAGAAAATACAAGAGTTTTGGGGTGGGGCGCCTGGGCGGCTCAGTCGTTAAGCACCTGACTTCGACTCAGGTCACAATCTCACGGTTCCTGCGTTGGAGTCCCACATCAGGTGAGCACGAGCCCCACTTCGGGTGAGTATGAGCCCTGTTTTGGATGAGCTTGAGCCCTGCTTTGGGTGAGCCCGGCTTCTCTCTCTCTTTGTCTCTGCCCCTTGTGGGACTGTCTCTCTCTCTCTGCCCCTTGCTCACTTGTGCCCCACCCCCCCAAATAAATAAAGAGTTTTGGGGTATGTTAAGCCTGATGCAAACTTGACAATTAGATGGAGATGTTAAGTGGGCAGTTAAATTTTTTTTTAAGTGTATTTATTCTGAGAGAAAGAGGAAGAGGGTAGGAGAGGGGCAGAGGGAGATGGAGAGACAGAATCCCAAGCAGGATCCGCTGTCAGCACAGAGCCTGATGCGGGGCTCGGACCCATGAACCATGAGATCATGACCTGAGCTGAAATTAAGAGTCTACGCTTAATTGACTGAGCTGCCCAGATGGCCCTAGACAGCTGGCTTTCCAAATGTGAAGTTCCAAAGAAAAAGTCAGGGAAGAATTACAGATCTAGACAAAAATAAGGATACAAATACTTAATTGGGGATTATTAGCATATAAATAGGATTCAAAACCACAGGATGGGGTGAGATTACCCAGAGAAGAGGTAGAGAATAGAAGAGGGAGTAACAAGACAACCTTGGAGCACCCCATTATTGAGAGTGAAAGCACAGGGCAAAAAAGCATAATAATGAAAAGAATCAAGCGGTGAGGGAAACAAGGAGATGCTTAAAAAAAAAATCAGATGTCTAGACCTAAGCCTGGGAACTTGGAACTAAGAGGTGAAGGGCAAATAAAATCTCCCTAGGCTGTGAGAGCCGGGAGGGAATGCGCACGTGGCAGAGGTAGCGGGAGAAAGGAGAACTGATATTTGGAAGGTGCCACCAACAGGACTTGGTGACTGACTAGATGTGGGATGGAAAGGAGAGGAAATTAAATGACACGGTGGTTTCTTTTTGGCAGGTTACTGCTGTCATTAAAACAAGTAATACAAGGGGCGCCTGGGTGGCTCAGTGGGCTGAGCGTCTGACTTCGGCTCAGGTCACGATCTTGCAGTCTGTGGGTTCGAGCCTCGCGTCGGGCTCTGTGCTGACAGCTCAGAGCCTGGAGCCTGTTTCCGATTCTGAGTCTCCCTCTCTCTCTGACTCTCCCCCGTTGATGCTCTGTCTCTCTCTGTCTCAAAAATAAATAAAAACGTTAAAAAAAAATTAAAAAAAAAAAAAAACAAGTAATACAAGATGGAAGGACAGAAATAAGGGATTTGGGTTGTTTCTATAGTGGTGGGTCGTGTGTGTGTGTGTGTGTGTGTGTGTGTGTGTGTGAGCGCGTGTGTAGGGAGGAGGGCCGAAGAAGAACGTTAGTCATGACAGCCAACATTAATTGAGCACCTGTCAGTGCTATCTATCTATTTTGGAGAGCTGGGGCATCCGTTTGCAAAGAACACTGTCATCAAGGAGCACAAAAATCCTACGTTGAAAATTAAGGAAGTGAAGTTAGCCCAAAGCCACACAGGTGGTATGCAGCACAGAGGGCCTCAAACCTGGGTCGGATGGACTCCGAGCCCAAGTTTGAGGTACCCATGGGATAGTAGTTAGGGATGCAGGAGTCATCAAGGCAGTTAAAGTCTTAGGAGGGATGTGATCACCCATGGAGAAAATATGCAGGTCAGTGAATTATATTATCCATACACTTGACTAACTCTTACAATGGTACAACAGACCTTTTCCTCACCTACAAAAAGGAAGTAATACCTAATTTGTAAGTAATGCCACTGAAGGCAGTTTTTGTATTCCTAGGGTTGTATTACCTGGAACAAAAAGACCACTCCACAAAAGCTTGCTGAAACTGTGAAAAACCAAAACCAAAACCAAAACCAAAACCAAAACCAGAACCAAAACCAAAACCCAATAACTGGCCGCAATTAGAAAATTATTAAACAATATGAGAACAACTATTTCCTGACCAAATTACAGCATAGTTTTTTTTCGTTCCCTCTCTGTGTGGCATGCGACAAATGAACTGGTTCTTCCTGCACCACAATAGTGTCTGTTTTATGAATTGTTCTGTGACAAGTAGTACATGGGAGACAGAACTCAGTGAGACAGGACCTCTTACCTACCACTGAAAGGTTAAGTAGATCTGGAAAGACAACGTGATACAATGTATCAAGAGCCTCAAGGCCTTAACTCAGTAATCTTATTTAGGAATTCATCCAAAGAAAACATTAAGAGATGTGGCCAAAGGTTTAGGTTAGAAGTAATAATAAAATATCCAACCACAGAAAAATTATTAAATAAGCCATCATACAGACATAGGGTAGAGCATCATATGTGGCTCTCAAATCAAGTTTTTGAAGAACACTTAAAAATACGAGAAAATGATTTTGATAAGTATAATGAAAAAAGCAATATAAACTAGACTGAGTACGACCATCATTCTGCATTTAAATGTAGATGTAGCTATCTATTTATCATTACCCAGCAAAAAGATTACAGGAGATCATAATATTCTTTGTTTTTCGGGATTTCTGAAAATTTCTGCAGAAGGTACATTTTCATTTTACAACTCAAAAACGTATGGTAAATAAAATTAAAGACAGCACTCACCTTCTTTCTTTTTCTAGAAGAATTCCTTGTGGGGTCAGGCTTCTCAAACTCTGCTGACTTTGCCTCTTCCTTCTCCTCTTCTTCATCTGGTATCAGAGAATATTTGGTCCCTCCTGGTTGCATAAAACAATCCTTTGCAAAGTGGCCTGCAGAGGAGAGGCAGAAGAGGTAAGGAGGGGAGAAGGAGCCTCTCCGCTCAGCATGTGGACCTTCCCCAGAGGCTCCTGAAAGGGGCTAGCTGGTCCAGGAGGTATGACTGAATTCACTCAGAGCGGCTTCTGGGTTCAGAGCAGATTTTTCTGGCACCTCAAGATGGCATTGCTCACGCAGCCAGAGTCAGGCCAGCATCTGGTCCTAGAGCCGGGGGAACCACTGGCACTCCTGTGGACGTGGCAAAGGAGATGAGGAAGCAGGTCTGTGCTTCCTTCCACTAGCAATGGGGCTTAATTATTTTTGAAGATCTATTTGGAACTTACTCCTGACATCCAAAGGCTGCTCCAGAGAGAATGCTTAGCAGAGGGAGCTGAGTGGCAGGCCAAGCCCTACAGGAAGACAGCTCTTAGGCAGCCGGCAGGAAGGTGGCATTTGCCTCTGAGCTAACACACTGAGACAGGCAGTCACCTGGGGGCACTCAACATCCAGACGGTCAGGTCTGGCAAGGGCCTTAGAGATCATCAAGTCCAACACCGCATGTGCAGAGGATATAGAGGCCCAGAGTAGAGAAGTAGCTCAACGTCACAAAGAGAGCAGTGGAGCTAAAAGTTACCCCAGGTTCCTGCCTCCCTGCGCTGTGCTCTTCTGGCTGCACCAAGACCGACCACCTTGGGTCTCTGCTGACTGGGTCCAATTCTGCGTGTTATATTCTCCCCACGTAACACCTGGAGGATGCAAGCCGAAGGTAAGAGAACCCCACTCCCCCGGAGCCTAATGTGCTGTCAGGGGGCCCTTTAACAGCTGCCACGGAGCTGGTTTTTGTCCAAGCTTGCTACAGACCCTGTTTCGGGGGCACAGATGATCCCATGAGATCATCAAAAAGCTCTGTGTCAACTACTTTGCAACTCTGAATCCAGAAGCTGGATGGTGCCTCCAAGGGGAATACAGCATTAAGTTTTCCAAATATCTGGACTGTTCCCACAATTCCCCTGAGGAGGTATTCTTTCAATTTTATTTTTTTCCCTTCCTCCCTCTACATTAATGGTAAGTAGGGGCTTAAACCCCACCACAACAATCGGGGCACAAATCTGCTATAGAAAATTCAAGAGAGAAGGGTAAAAGGAAGGCAAGGGAGATGGGGTGACAAATTGAGGTCACTCTGAAATGAGACGCTGGCAGTCCCTCTCATGATAGCTCCGGAGAGGGAAGTCAGGCTGAGTGAGCTCTTTAACACCCGAGTAAGACTAGAAGAAACCTGAGGAGGCAGCTTCAAGGAAGAGGCCAGCCTGTGTTCTTTATTACTCAAAGGGTACTGTATTTGGAACTCTGAAGTTAAAGAGATAAAGAGGGGAGCAAGAAAGGGTTTGACTTGGATCCTTGAGGAATATATTTCCAAGTCACTTCGTTTCTGCAGAATAATAATGGTCCTTGGAGGTAAAACTTTACGGTGCTCACCATAATCCAACACTCTCCCCCCTCCTGGCGTAGTACATGGGGACCTTGCCTGGACAGGGCATCAGCCGTGAAGAGGGGGAGCGGGGTGACAGTATAGTATTCAGCGGGGCCAGCATTCCGAGAAGGAAACAGGAAGAGCACGAACTCTGGTGAGAGTCTAGTAGGAATAAGAGCAGGAGCACGTGAGGCCATCGCCAGACTCAAAGCAGGGTGAGCCACACGCAAACCAGGCGGCCTCCCGCATCCAGCAAGGGGCCATCACAAGGAGAGGAGGACTGGCACGGCAGAGGCTTCACCTTACCTTTACAGCCACACTTCTTGCAGGTGGTGTTCAGGACAGCCTCGAGGGTGATCTTCTGCCCAGTGTAATCCTGGAAGGACCGCCTCCGCCTCTCTTCCTGCCTGTAACGAAAAGGACACTGACTGACGGCCCTCTTAAGAGATGTGCCAGAGATACTAGGAGGTAATGCCGTATACTGGTTTTTTGTTTTGTTTTTTGGCAGGTAGAAGGAAAAAAGAAGGAAAAGCGTCGTGCATGAGGAGACAAGCAGTGAAAGCAGCGCCATGAAACAGATGATTTTTTTCATTCAGGACAGGCTCTGAATTAATAATTATGAATGAGACAACTTCAGCTCACCGAAGCACAGAGGATAAAGCTGTAATTACTCACCTCACTAAGCCCCCTATAACCCTGACAAGGTCACTCCTGGGGTTTAAAAGACCTCCAAACGCTTCCTAAAAAATCAGGTCCAAATCCCTTACTTTGGTGCTTGAGGCCTTTCCCAGTCTGGCTCTAACCTGCTTCTCTGGCCCCATCTTTACTTGTACGAGATGCTCTAGCCAAACAGGTTTAGTTTGCCTTCTCCAGATGGTTCGCTGCCCTCACCTGGGCAGTTCCCTCCCCCTGGAATGCTGCCTCCCCTCTCTCCTCCCACCTCACCACCCCCAAACATCTCAAGGCTCAGTCAATGACCATCTCTCCTTCTATCAGGTCTTCTCCCGAGCCCTCAGCCAGAATTCATCTCTTTGTTCACACTCCTGTAGCGCTTCTTAAAAGTTCTAAAGGTACTACTAAGGTATATGTGCAAAAAGGCGTTCATAAGCATACAGCTTGACCGGCTTTCACGATCTGAACACACCTAGGAAACCACGATTCAGACAAGGAAACAGAAGGTGGCCAGCACCTCCAAAGCCCCGCTAGTCACCATGCCTCCCCCAAGGGTAACCGCTACTCTCATTTCTAACAGCACAGTTTCATGGATTTTTGTAAATTATGTGAAGGGAATCCTAGAGTACGGACGCTTCTCTGTTTGGCTTCTTTCACTGGTTTGGGAGATTCATCCGTATTGCTGTGTGCACTTATGCGTCACCAATTCTCGCTGCTGCAAAGTATTTAGCTGTCGAGAGGTATCGGAGTAGTCTCTATCAGGAACAGTGCTTCTGTGAACTTTCTAGCACGTCTTTCAGTGAACAGATATATACGCATTTCTGTTGGGAAATGCCTACTTCCAGGGAGCAGAGGAACAGTATACTGGGCTGTAGGGCATCAGCTGTAGCGGACGCTGCCGGCCGGTTTTCCGTGGCGCTTACCAATTACACTCCTACCAGCTGCCGTGGCTTTCTTTGACCTTTACTGTAGCACACAGTACCTGCACAGAGTGGGCACTCAGGAATGTTCGATCGCAGAGTGTTACCCTCGATCACTCTTTCTTTCAAACTCAAACTGTAGTCAAACACACTTCACTCCCAGCGCACATCACACTTTATAGCCCGATCCCCTGACGTTTCTTCTCTGGACTGTGAGCCCTTTCTACAACACCTTACTTGTCTTTGTTCTCCCAGCACCTTAGCCCAAGGCTTAGCAAGCGACCACATCAATGAGTGAATGCTGAAATTTCTGTGGTCTTGACCCCAAATGTTTTTTCTTTACCTAAACCTCTTTAACTTTGAACACTGACTTCACCTAAGCTTTTCCAACTATTTTCCAGGTCTCTAGAGAGTCCAGCAAAACCAGAAATATTTTGCCAAAAACACCCCCTCACCCAGAGAAATGCAGGATGACCATATCAAAGCAGAACAAAACTGCCCACCTCACATATTTTAGTTCACAGCTTCATGGGATACACAAGCTCAAGAGAGGAAACAGAAAAGACCGAGATACTCCGTATTCTGTCCTGGTCATTCTTCAGTTCAGCTCCCACACATCTTCTCCAACATGTTCCCTGCTACCACAGGCAGAGTTAATGACTCTTCTGTGCTCCCACACCGGTTTACTCTCTGATCATTTTGTTACATTTGTTTACATTTTGGCTCACCCTCCTACCCCGAGCAGGACTTCAAAGATAAAGTCCATGTCTTACTTTTCCCGATATCTGAACAGCAAGCATGTTCTCTAGCATACCGCTGTCCCACAGAATGCAATGATGGACAAGTTCTCCAAGTTTATGTCTGTACTGCTGACTAATATTTATATCTGTGGCCACTGAGCACTTAAAATGTGGTTAGTGTAACTGACAAATTAGATACTAAATTTTATTTAATTTTAATTTACATTTAAATAACCATACGTAACTTAGTGGCTACCTAGTGGACAGTGCAGACAAGCGTCATAAGTTCTGAAAATGTCTGCCCAGCTTTTGCCCTAGGATAATCTTACTCAAAGAATAGGGGGTCACTGTCTAGCATGGGTCATGGGAGAGGGTCCTTTCAAAGAGTAAAGCTTGAGTTACAGAAACCAAGGTGAGGGGACACCTGGCTGGATTAGTGGGTGGAGCATGTGACTCTTGAGCTTGGGGTTGTGAGTTCAAGCCCCATGCTGGGTGTGGGGATTACTTAAAAAAATAAAATCTTTAAAAAAAAAACACAAAAACGGGTGCCTGGGTGGCTCAGTTGGTTGAGTGTCATGACTTCGGTCATGATCTCACGGTTCGTAAGTTTGAGCCCCACATCAAGATCTCTACGCAGATCTCCATGCAAGATATCAGCACAGAGCCCGCTTTGGAAGCTCTGCCTCCCCTGCCCTTCCCCACTCACACTTTCTGTCTCAAAAATGGATAAACACTTATTTAAAAAAAAAAAAAAAAAGGTGAGGTGAGTAGAGAGAGAAATGGGAGTTACTTGTCAAGAGGCATAAAGTTTCAGTTAAACAAGATGAACTAAGTTCTAGAGCCCTGCTGTACAACACCGTACCTAGTAAACAATACCATAAGTACACTTAAGATTTTGTTAAGAGGGTAGATCTCATGGTAAGTATTCTTCCCACAATAAAGCTCATTTTTCTTAAAAACCAGGGCAGGATCTTGGGGACATAACTTGAGAAAGTCACACACTTCATGGCGTTCAGATGTCCTCATCTGCGGAGCTGAGTTTCAAGTGATTATGAGCTGCAGCTTAAACAAATCCTCATTATAATCAATTCCAACATTCTGTGGGTCCTAACATACTACAAGCCAAACGTAAGTCCCACTTAATACTCAATTCAACAAACATGTCATTTACCACATCTCCCTTTCTGTGCTGTCATCGCGCTGCTTTAGGCTTCTAACTACATCACATCTAAATAGCAATAATCCCCTCATGGGTCTCCCTGCCTCCAAGTTTCCTTCTCCAATCCATCCAGTGCACATAGTTGAATTAAACTTTCTTTTTTTCAGTTCAACTATTAAGTGGTAGGCATTGGTGCGAGTACTAGGGATATGAGTAAGTACGTTAAAATGACAGAACATGGTCCTTCTCCTCAAGGAGCTAACAGACTAGCAGCAGAGGGAGACATACACACGGGTAACTACAGTGGTGAACCATAAATACTCTTTTTTTTTTTTTTTTAAGTTTATTTATTTATTTTGAGAGAGAGAGAAAGCATGAGCGGAGGGGCGGGGGGGGGGGGGGGAGAGAGAGAGAGAGAGAGAGAGAGAGAGAGAGAGAGAGAGAGAGAGAGAGAGAGAATCTCAAGTAGGTTCTGCACAGTCAGCGCAGAGCCCCACGCGGAGCTCAAACTCACAAACCGTGTGATCACGACCTGAGCCAAAATCAAGAGTCAGATGCTTAACAGACTGACCCACCCAGCTGTGCCCCATAAATACTCCTCTAAAAGACTATGCTATACTGGCTAAACCTACCTGGAAACTGTCTTTCACCCTTTCCATTTACAGATTCACTTTAACACTCTGGGACTGAAGGGACGAAATGTAAGACATATATTGATGAAAAACAAAAGGCAGCTGACAGACTGGGTGGCTGCAGACAGCATGAGGATACTGAGCATAAGAAGGCAAGGTCAGAGAATGGGACATGAGGGGAGATTAATCTGATCAGGTGCCTCTACTCCTCCTCAAAGGCTTTAAGAAAATTAATACTACTCTTTGGCTGATAGTCAAGTCAAAGCTCTCTACAATCTGACCCCAACATACCTTTCAAGCCCTACATTCTAGACCTTGACCACACCCCCCTCTTTTTTTTAAATTTACATCCAAATTAGTTAGCATATAGTGCAACAATGATTTCAGGAGTAGATTCCTTAGTGCCCCTCACCCATTTAGCCCATCCCCCCTCCCACAATCCCTCCAGTAACCCTCTGTTTGTTCTCCATATTTGAGAGTCTCTTTGTCCCCCTCTGCTTCTATATTATTTTTGCTTCCCTTCCCTTATGTTCATCTGTTCTGTGTCTTAAAGTCTTCATATGAGTAAAGTCATATGATATTCGTCTTTCTCTGACTAATTTCGCTTAGCATAATAACCTCTAGTTCCATCCATGTAGTTGCAAATGGCAAGATTTCATTCTTTTTGACTGCTGAGTAATACTCCATTGTGTGTGTGTGTGTGTGTGTGTGTGTGTGTATCACATATATCCATATATATCCACATATATCCATCGATGCACATTTGGACTCTTTCCATACTTTGGCTATAAACATTGGGGTGCACGTGTCCCTTCGAAACAGCACACCTGTATCCCATGGATAAATGCCTAGTAGTGCAATTGCTGGGTCGTAGGGTAGTTCTATTTTTAATTTTTTGAGGAACCTCCATACTGCTTCCAGAGTGGCTGGACCCCCCTCTTTTCTTAAACAAGACTCCTAAATGTGCCCTGTGTTTTCCTGTCTCATGTCTTTCCTTAACCCCTTTCTTCTATATGGAATAGCACTCCCTTCCCTGCTGCCTGACAAAATTGTATCCATTCTTCTAGACCTAGCTCAAATGCAACCTCTCTTCTAACCATCAGGGACTGAAACTAACTTATCCTCTTTAAGCTAATTCCTAGAATTCTTCCTTTAATCCATTCTTTTGGCATTTATCCTACTTGCCTTCTATTAAAGTTATTTGCATAATGATATCATTACACTAGGCCCTAAGGCCCTTAGGCAGAAACCTTGGTATTGCCACTGCACCTAATGTAGAACATGAACCTCTAAGATAATTGTTGAATAAATGAGTAAAAAAAAGCCCCAGCTAAATGAGCGATACGCATCAGGCACGATGGGAGATAAGAAAGAGGTGCAACCCCTGTTCTCCTGGGTCTTACATATTCTTTCAAAAGAAAAGGTGTGCTAACCACAGAGAAAAATGAGATCTTTGAAAACAATAACTACAATGGGGTGCCTGGGTGGCTCAGGCACTTGAGTGGCGGACGTCAGCTCAGGTCATGATCTCACGGCTTGTGAGTTCGAGCCCTGCATTGGGCTCTGTGCTGTCAGCTCAGAGCCTGGAGCCTACTTTAGATGATTCTGTGTCTCCCTCTCTCTCTGTCCTTTCCCTGCTCTCACTCTGTCTCTGTCTCAAAAATAAAGATTAAACAAGATTAAAGAGGGGTTCCTGGGTGGCTCAGTCCGTTGAGCATCTGACTTTGGCTCAGGTCATGATCTCTTTCATGAGTTCGAGCCCCACATCAGGTTCTGTGCTGACAGTGCAGAGCCTGGAGCCTGCTTCGGATTCTGTCTCCCTCTCTCTCTGCCCTTACTCTGCTCACACTCTATCTCTCTCTTTCTCAAAAATAAATAAACATTAAAAAAAAATTTTTAAAAACCCCAATAACTATAAGTAGCCACCATCTGTTAAGTTTCTACTGTAAGCTAGATGCTAATCTGGCTCTTTACAAACAAGACTGTATCGAGATCATTACATCATTTCTGAGATGTAGATATCATTCTCTCCAACTGACAGTGAAGAAGCTGAGGTTCAGAGACTCAAGGTGGTCTGTTCAAGGCCATACATCAGCTTGTAGCAGAACTAGGACTCTTTCTGCTTTACGTAGAACTCTAAAACCTCTCATCATTCCACTATACCATGCTTCTTTCCTGGATGCAACTCTAGAAATAGTTTACAAGTTACTGTTCAGCCACTTGGTTATTACTAGAAATAGCCTACACACAGAAACATGGACACCCCCAAAACCAAGTAAATGCCAAACTGAAAATAACCTTACTGAGCTCTGAGTTATAAAACATTCCTACTGTAACCGAAAAGTATTCTGTCAATAATCAGACTTACAAATGTCAATATTTGGAGACAAAACTATAGAAATATGGAAAAACTCTTAAGTCACATGCAACAGCTAGAAGCATCATGTGTCAAAAACAGGCATTAGCCTTAATGTCAAGGAAACCTAGATTCAGGTCCTTGACCCACTATAATTTGCTACTAACCACAGGCAAATTATTTATCACCAAGCATTAAGTTCAAAGTTAGGAATCCAGGGGCACCAGGCTGGCTCAGTCAATGGAGCATGTGACTCTTGATCTCAGGGTTGTAAGTTCAAGCCCCACAATAGGTGTGGAGATTGCTTAAAAATAAAATCTTAAAAAAAAACACCCCGCCCCCCACAACTAGGAATAAAAAGTAAAATGAAGATAATGCCCATTTGGAGGTTATTATGAGAATCAGATACACAAATGCATGTAAACTGCCTTGCATAATGCCCGGCACATAGTATGTATCCAATAGAAATCAATTCCTTCCCTTTTAGGTAAAATTCTTATGTATCCAAACTGATTTTGCTTATGGGATGTGTGGGTGGGTGGCTCAGTTGGTTAAGCATCTGACTTCAGCTCAGGTCATAATCTCATAGTTCGTGAGTTCAAGCCCCACATGGGGCTCTGTGCGGACAGCTTGGAGCATGGAGCCTGCTTCAGATTCTGTGTCTCCCTCTCTTTCTGCCCCTCCCCCACTTGTGCTCTGTGTGTGTCTCTCCCTCCAAAATAAACATCAAAGTGATTTTGCTTAGAACTATAAACACAGGTTTCCAAACTTTTCCCCACCAAGATCCCACACATTTATTTTTTTATTTTTTAAATTAATCAATAACATAACTCCACTGAGAGCACCCGATTAGCCTGAGATAAACAATTTGCTATTTTAACAATATCAAAAGCAATAAAATAATGTTATTTTTTTTCTTTAGAGAGAGCGTGTTTGCGAGTGGGGTAGAGGGGCAGAGGGAGAGAGAGAGAGAATCCCAAGTAGGCGCCAAGATCAGCACAGAGCCTGATGCAGGGCTCAATCCCACAACCCTAGGATCAGGACCTGAGCCAAAATCAAGAGTCAGACATTCAACCAACTGAACCACCCAGGTGCTCTAACGTATGGTTAACCTGAAGGTAAATGCATGATTTGGCTGGCTTTCTGAAATGCTGGAAACAGTTCATAAACCCTTCAGGGAACCTTAGGGAACTAGGAACCTTAATCAGAAATCCCACTGGCATATATTCAGAAAAGACTTTGAGACAGATAGCAAATTCCCTTGTATCACCAGACATTAGCCTACATGGATAGCAAATCTTCCATTCCTAAATGAAAGGTCCGAAGAGCCAAAAAAACTAAGATGTGGTGTTCAGAACACAGTTATCCCAAGATGTGTTGCTTCTAGATTGCCCTGCCCTCCCACGTGGTCTCTGTCTTCTTTGAGCCCCAGTGCTAGGAGACAAGGAACAGGTGCTTCATGAATGCCTGTTGGCTGACTGGTCAAAGGGCTAATGCAGAAAGAATAAGGGGAAGGAAACAAAACCACTGATGGAGCACTTCTGTGCTAGGAGCTTGGCATGTTAGCATTCCATCCTAGAACTCTACACAGCACAGTGTGACCTACACTTTAGACCTCTAAATCCAAATATCACCAAGGCTACTTAACTCCTCAATATCAGAGACTATGTATGGTAGAGTTCCCAGGTCAGTCTAATTCACTACAGCATTCTTTAGTTTGAGAAGTAGAAGGATTTTAGCCTTTCCAAACCTTTTACCTACTCAATGATAACGTTGTTGGGGTCAAGGTCTTTCCCAGTCCCTTGGTTGACGACTTTCATGGAGAGGGATACTTTTATCCTATCATTTTTCATCTGTAAAAGACAAAAGGCAAAGTCACCAAAAGTTAAGAGTACATCATTTAGACTGCTGATCGACAATTACCTAACTAAGAATCAAAGCTTTGATCATCATAACAAACACTGAGCTCCTCTAATGGTTGAGGTCCTGTACTAGGAACACTGGGAGTACTAATGAGAATAAATAGATCTTGTGGCAGAATAACTGTAGGAAATAGTTTTTACCTTATTTTTGTTCCTCTGGGGAGGAAAGACAGAAATGGCTGCTCAGAAATTCAAGGCCTGTGGAGGTAGCCAGGCAGAAAAATAAAAGCCATTTTTCAGGTTCAGCATAATGATTAGTTCAGAGATCCATGAGCGCAGAATGGGTTTCTGAAACATTCCAGACTAGACTAGATCCTCCTTTGGACTTGGTCTAGAGCATCTTTCTTTCTTTCTCTTTCTTTCTTTCTTTCTTTCTTTCTTTCTTTCTTTCTTTCTTTCTTTCTTTCTTTCTTTTTCTTTCTTTCTTTCTTTCTTTCTTTCTTTCTTTCTTTTTCTTTCTTTTCTTTTTTCTTTCTTTTCTTTCTCTTTCTCTCTCTCTCTTTCTCTCTCTCTCTTTCTTTCTTGTTTAAAAATTTTTATTTATTGATTTTTAGAGCATTTTTAAACAGGAAGGTGACTGTTAGCCACATTGGTCTTCTTTTGCTCCCTCCAACCCTTGCAGCCCTTCTCCATTTCAGGGTCTTTGCATCAGCTGCTCTCCTGGCCTAGAACATGCTTATCCCAGCTTCTCATGTGGCCACTGCCTTTTTCTTTAGGTCTCAGCTCATGTGTCATTTCCTCAGAGAGCCTGTGCCTGACCACTAAATCTACCTCTGACGCTGCCTGAGCCCATTACAGCACTTATTAGAACTTCCAATTTTAAAACAAATGTTTATATTTATTTGAGAGACAGAGAGAGAGAGCACACACATGCAAGCAGGGGAGGGGCGGCAGTGGAACAGAGGATCTGAAGAGGGCTCAGATCCTAAGCCACCCGGGCACCCCTAACTTACAATTATTTTATACATATGCTTGCTCATTTTAATGTTTGTGTCTTCCGGTTACATTCTGTATAAGCTCCATAACAGCTGATGTCACCTAGGTCTGTTTCGCTCTTATATCCCTCAGACTAGTACATGAAGGCACTCAAACATTATTGAATGGCGCCTCTTTCAGCCCTATCTGCCCCGCCGTTCTCCGGTGGGGGTCTCAGCGTCTGATCACATTTCTCCTGTAGGCTGCCCACACCCGCAGCCCACATGCCCTCAAGGGAGTTGCTGTTAACAGGGTCCTTCAGACTTTTCTCACTTCCCTCACACTGCATGGTGCCAGGTATTAGGATCAATAATGGTAAATTCTGTGTCTGTCCTTGTTCGGGTCCAAACTGAAGTGTACCTGGCAGCTGTTCTCTGAAGTTTGATAAAGACTCGTCCCAGCAATTAAGCTGCCTTCTCTCTCTTTGGTTCTTTTCTTTTCTGCTTTTTTTTTTTTCTTGCCACCGGCCATTTGGATAAACTTCAGGGAGGAAAGTCTGATAAACGTGTACTTATTGCGCCACTCTTATTACAGGTTATACCACGTTCCTTCTGAGTTTACAGGACAGAGGGCCAGAAGGTTTCAATTCAGGACAGAATTCAGCAGCAGGATTCAAAAATAAGATCATCAGCCACAGTTAATAACATGTACACATTCACCATCTTGCCCCTAGTTTTTCTTCATTCCTTCTCACCACATGAAAGTTGCACAGAACCTTACCTCTCGGCCAATAAGCTTCACCCACACTTTGTCCCCGACATCTACTATCTCAGAGGGCTTATCCACGCGACAGGAGGACATGTGAGTTCGATGGACCAAACCTGGGCACGAGAGGAAATGAAGTAAAGCACAGGGTATATCTGGTATTTATACTCTAAATAACAAGGTAAGGAGAAAATGGGAGTGGAGAATTCATTGCAAAATGTCTGTTAATTTAAAACTTTAAATTAAGACGATGTGGGATCATGTTTTGTAGCTAATCAACAAATATTCTTTAAAAATAATGCTCAGGGGCGCTTGAGTGGCTCAGTCGGTTAAGCGTCCAACCTCAGCTCAGGTCATGATCTCGAGGTTTTGGAGTTTGAGTCCCACATTGAGCTGTCTGCTGTCAGCACAGAGCCCGCTTTGGATCTTCTGTCCTCTCTCTCTCTGCCCCTCCCCGACTTGCATGCGCACACACACACACACACACACTCCCCGACTTGCATGCACACACGCACACACACACACACACACTCTCTTTCTCTCTCAAAAATATACATTTTTAAAAGTAAATTAAAAAAATAATGCTCAATGTTAGCAAACATGTGATACAATAACCACACTTACACTAGTAAAAACACAAGTCAATGAAAGTCTCTGAAAGCAAGGGCATCAAGATGTTTTTACCTTTGATGCACGAATATCATCATTAGAATTTTTCCAAAAGAAAAAACCCAATAAAGGCAAAAGACCTATGGGTATGGAAAAATACCTGCAGTATTATTATCTAGAAAAGTTTTTAAAAACCTATAAGGCAACCTAAATGATTAGCTTGGTAAACCGTGGTAAATCAACCAAATGGAAAAGTAAGCAGCCATTTAATTTACAATTATGGAAAATAATTATGAGAAATAAGTGAAAAAAGAAAATCTAAACAAGGTGCTATTTTTAACCTATTAAATTAGCAAAATATTTAGAAAATAACAATACCCACTGGTGAGAGCACAGTCAAGTAAGAAATACTGCTAGGGCTAGTATAAAATTTTAGAAATCATTTAGCAATCACTATCAAGAGTGGTAAAAATATTTAATAAAATTTGTTAAAAGTTAGAGGCACCTGGATGGCTCAGGTGGTTAAGCGTCCAACTTTGGCTCAGGTCCTGATCTCACGGTTTGTGAGTTCAAGCCCTACATCGGGCTCTCTGCTGTTAATGCAGAGCCTGCTTCAGATCCTCTGTCTCCCTCTCTCTCTGCCCCTCTCCCACTCATACGCGAGTGCGCACGTACTCTCTCTCAAAAATAAACATTAAAAAAAAATTAAAAGTTAAATAATAGTCATTAAATAATTTAATAAAATATTTGTAATAGTTATCCTTTTCCTGTCTGTCCAAACTCCTTTCCTGGGAGAACCACCTTCCCTATTTTCTTTTTTTTTTTCTGTTAGACAATTTCAGATTTTTTAAAAGTTTTTATTTATTTATAATCTCTACACCCAATGTGGGGCTGGAACTCATGCCTCTGAGATCAACCTCAGATTTTTATGGAAAAAGTTATTAAAGCATTAATCAACATCACCTTCCCTGCTTTCTAAAATAAATCTGGTCAGTTCATGTGATTTGGTTGAAGCTGACACAACACCCAACTATGGACACACGACACAAGCTTAGTCAATCAAGATGCCTCACCCAGCTAGCCACAGTAATTGATTGGCTCAGGGATAGACATGAGACATTAGCTAAATCAATTCATCCTTTTCAAGATGTTGGGATTACGAACTACAAAAATTTACCAATGCCCATATTAACCACCAGGTGGCAAGATGTGACCAAAGGTAAGAGACCAAGCCCTCAGGGTGTAATCTCAGCACCTGATAGAGCCCTAGGGAAGCCAGATTTATCCTGCACATCCCAATGGGAAGAGTCAAAACATTTCTCAACTGTTTCTGTCCCTTGCAACCACGAGTTCTGACTAAATTAATTTGACCTATAATCACTTCTGGGAATCTGTCCAAAGGAAGTAATCAAATACACAGAAAAAGTGATACGCATCAGGAAAAGTGACATACATAAAAATACTCATGTATTTGTAAGACAAAAAAATTAGAAACAACCTAATATTCAACAACAGAGCAATGGTTAAGTCAACTGTGGTACAGCCATTGAAAGGTCCATTAAAAATGTTGCTCAAAAGATGATGTAAAAATATATCCATAATTCATTCTTTAGTAAGCAAACATCTGATTGCCGACTCCGTGTCAAGCACTGAAAACAACCAGCATTTTCCCATGTAAATAACAAAATACAACACAAAATTGTATACAGTATGACTACAAATGCTTCAAAAAGATTTTAAAAGTCAGAATGATCCAAAATGCTGTAACAACGATTATACTAGTGTACAAGATTACATGTTCATTTTTTTCTTTATTTTCAAGTGTTTCAATAAAGAAAATTGTCTCTATTCTGGGGGAAATAGATACAATATACAATTATTTTGAATGAACATAAACCAGGAATGCAACCTAGAGAAAAAACCGGTAAGTCAAAGAGTTACGTCTAAAATGACTGCCCTTCCTTAAGTTTCCTGGGGGAATTATTAGCCTGTATTCTCTCTCTCAAGCTGTCTTGCACATGTGTGTGCCCACAAAGTCATCGGCACGGCAGGCACACGCCTGTAATTAGAAGCACCTGGCCTCTGCTTAGAGCTCCTACTGGAAGTCCCTGCTTGCTCTGACCACCGTCACTGGGTCTCACCTACCTATGTCGGCTCATTCTGGAGGTTGATAGCCTATGAAGAACTCTGGGGCCTCCAAAATGTGTTATATACATCTTATATGTTCTTATGTTTTTAATTTTAGACACATCACGTAACCTCCAAATCGGATAAAATTTGTGAAGCTGTGTTTTTTTCCCCCATGATCGTGTAATGGGCAGAGCTGCCTAACTGGGAAGTCTAGAGGGGAAATCCAGATGATCTGAAGGAAAGGGAAAGCTTTCCCTTTGACATTTTTTGACTGCAACTGTCCTCTCATGTTAAAATTTACTTCTTTCCTCTGTTAATGAAAGTTATGAAGGAAATTAATGTTGAACCTAATAATACTTGATTTTTTTTTCCCCTTTCCTAAAACAGAGGTCTGTACCACAAACAAGGAAATAATGGCACTAACCATTTGTCCTCCACTCTGATCCCAAAGTAGGATATTTTTTGGTCCAGGCATCTCTCCTGGTTCAATAAGGTATTTCTCAAAGTATTAGTAGTGAAAAATTGAAAACAACTTAAAACAATTATGTGGTACATCTGAATGACAGAAATTAATGTCATTTAAATGTTTACAAAAGTATGTTAAACAATGGAGAAATGTTTAAGGTTCACTAAGTGTAAAAAGCTACAATGTATACATAGACACTATAATCTTAATCTCAGTATGTCAAATTTTATGTACGTGTGACTAATAAAGAAATATACCAAAATGTTAATAGCACCTGTCTCTGTGTGGTAATGGTATCATATAATTCCTTTAAAGTTTTCCCCCTTGGGTCGCCTAGGTGGCTCAGCTGGTTGAGCACCCAATTCTTGATTTCAGCTCAGCTCCTGATCTCACGGTCCATGAGTCTGAGCCCTGCATCGGGCTCTGTGCTGATAGCTGACAGTGATGGTGCAGGGCCTGCTTGTGATTCTCTCTCTTTCTCTGCCCCTCCTCACCCACATGCACGTGCTCTCTCTCTCTCTCTCAAAATAAATAAATAAAATAAACTAACTAAATAAACTTAAGGCCCCTGGGTGGCTCAGTCAGTTAAGCATATGACTTTGGCTCAGGTCATGATCTCACCGTTTGTGAGCTCGAGCCCCACATCAGGCTCTCTGCTGTCAGCACAGAACCTGCTTCAGATCCTCTGTCCCCCTCTCTCTGGCCCTCCTCCACTTGCACTCTCTCTCTCAAAAACAAATAAACATTAAAAAATAAAAATAAATAAACTTAAAAAAAATCCCCCTTAATTTTCTATAGTAAGCATGCAGTATTTTTATTTTTTTAAGTTTATTTTGAGAGAGACAGAGAGAGAGAGAGAGAGAGAGAGAGAGAGAGAGAGAGAGAGAGAGAAAGAATCTCAAGCAGGCTCTGCACCGTCAGCGTGGAGCCTCATGTGAGGCTTCAACTCACGAACCATGGGATCACGACCTGAGCCCAAGTCCGACGCTGAACCGACTGAGCTAACCAGGCACCCCAGCGTGCAATATTTTTAATCATAAATATCTTAAAAGCAAAATGAAAAATGATATGTGTACTATGACCAAAATAAAACTATGTCTCATATAGACTCAGACTAAAGAGGAATATAAAAAGCTATACTAAGGTGCAGGATTTTTATAGTTGAGACATTAATGCTTATGGGGTGAATTAAACAAGGGAAATGGTCTAGCCGTCGGTCTTGAATGCAGATGTCAGGTGGGCAGTTGGATATGTAAGTCTATCAAAGTTCAGAGGATGTGTATGAACTGAAGATACAAATATGTGCAGGAGTCTTCAGCATACAAATGTTTATGTACTAAAATATATTAACCAGATTGTCAACTTAGTGATTGGTACAGGGATAGACACAATTCACCAGTTTATCAATTTACAACAGAGGACATACTTTGTTTATTCCTAGTTCTCATCTCATAAACTACCCACCACTGCTCCAGTATCAAATACCTAAAAAAACAGATAAGTGATTAGAAACTGCTTCAACACAGAATCAGAACAAAAAGGAGATAAATGTTTTAAGATAGGTTTACAGTCCACAAAAGTTTAATGGACTTATCACTTCCTCATAAAAGAATCCATCTCTCTCCAGTTCCTGGCATCAGATTCATTTCTGCCCTAAATAAGGTAAGACAAACACTGCTATCTTCAGATTCTCGGACTTTCTTTTACTATGTTCCAGGCTGACAACCCCCACCTGCTCATATAATCTCCCCCTACATAGAATGATAGTCAATTAGATTTCAGTCTCCTGAGTTATAATTTCATTCCAATCCTTTTTCCCTGGAATCACACCCAAATTATCTTGTCAAAGTCTTGAGTGCTCTCATCTCTCTGGTCACAGATTTATAGCCAATTGCCTGGTATATTTCTATCCATGGCTAATCCCATCCTCTGTGTGGGGGAATCCATCACTAGGTTTCATTCTCAGAAGCCAGTCTACATTCTTGGGAGGTGTTTCACTGCTAACCACATAAGCCACCAACAGCTGGATTAAGTGATATAGTAGAGGGCACCAAATAACACACTTGAGGTCCCCTCACCCTGTGCTGGAGACCTCACTATATACAGTATATTCACTTGTTCCTTTCCTCCTTAGATCAACCCTGTGACATAGGTTCACATGAGAAGATACTGTAGAAGTATATTGGCCAAGGTCACAAAGCTGATAAAGAAAGAACTGCAATCAAATATGAATCTGTGGGGCACCTGGGTAGTAGCTCAGTGGGTTAAGCAGCCGACTCTTGATTTTGGCTCAGGTCATGATCTCACGGTCATGGGATCTCACGGGTCATGAGCCCCGTGTCTGGGCTCCTCGATGAGCATGGAGCCTGCTGGGGATTCTCCCTCTCTCTGCTCCTCTCCTGCTCTCACCCGCACACGCACGTGTGCTCTTTCTCTCTCTTTCAAAATGAATAAATAAGCTTAAAAAATAAAAGAACTATGAGTCTGTCAGGTCTTCTATAGCATACTGATATTTCTCCATTTATTATTAATGATCTGTGCTATCTTTTCAATTAAAAAAAAAAGAAAGAAAGATGGTCTCATCTACAAGTAGTCGAAACGCATCTAATTCTGCTTTAGCATATGCTCCGAAATGAACAGAAACAAGTATGCTCTGCTTGTCAGTCTACGTGGAAGGGAGTTGTTCGGAAGTAGTCTGTGCCTGGATTTCTGACATGAAGCCATAAATGCCCAAAGGGCATATCAAGTCCATCATCATGTTCAGTAAACCCAACATGACACTTGAACAGAATGAATCCCATCTCAGTAGATGCTGGTAAAAGAAGGGAAAAAAAATTCTGACAACTTGGAAAGAGCTAGCATCTCAATCACCATATTAAAAAAAAAAAAAAAAAAAAAGGAGTAAGCCTATTATTGTTCCCTTGAAAATATTCTCCCAAATGCATTGTTCAACCTTAATTTCTTTCACAACTTCCACTGGCAATAAAGGAAAGAGGTGAAAAGTACAAGCCATTAGAAAACAGCTGCAGCCAAAATCTGTCAAAATAAAAGGTCTCCTTATCTTTGGGGGATATGAATTCCCTTTCTAGAATATTCAAATAACTTATCTCCAATCAATGGTTTATGATTATAATGTAAGCCCATAAATTAAAGTGCTTTCATATCCTTTATCTTGTTGGGATCATGAATTCATTCAAATAGTTACAAAACATCCACAATATTACAGGCAACTGTGGATTCAAGGACAAGACATGATCCTGACAGATAAGAAACTCTAAAACAGGCACATCATTCCCATTTCACAGATAAGGAAACTAAGGCTCAAGTCCAAAGCAACTTGAAGTCAAAAGCCAGTAAACGGTGGGGCTGGAACTAGAATTAATGTATTCATTTAATAAAATGTATTGAACAGCCACTATTCCTCAGGTGGATATCTCACAGCCCAGTGGATAACCACAACCTCACTTATATCATTGCGCTACATTGTAATTTGTTCGTATCTCTAGACTACCAACAGTAGGGCAGGAGGGACTATGTTTTCTTATCTCTTATCTCTGTGTTCACATCTAACATAGTGGCCAGGTAATGAAGTCAATAACTATTCGCCACACTGATTTCATTGCGAAAAATATTTGAGCTTCTACCATAAGCAGGACATTTTAAAGTGTAACACTGGGAAGCGCCTGGGTGGCTCAGTTGGTTAAGTGTCCAACTCCTGGTTTTGGCTCAGGTTACAATCTCCCAGTTTGTGAGTTTAGCTCTGTGCTGGGCTCCATGCTGACAGTGTAGGGCCTGCTTGGTGTTCTCTCTCCCTCTCTCCCACACACAATAAATAAACTTAAAAACAAAAAAAAAAAAAGTATAACGCTGGGGGCGCGTGGGTGGCTCAGTCGGTTAAGCATCCGACTCTTGATTTCAGCTCAGGTCATGATCTTGCAGTTCAGGAGATCGAGCCCCAGGTCAGGCTCCATGCTGACAAGGCTGAGCCTGCTTGGGATTCTCTCTCTGTCCCTCCCCTCCCCTTCAAAAATAAATAAACATAAGGAAAAAATGTTGAACAATCTGATCCCCAAATCTCATGTGCTAGTGGGGCAAAGGATAGTAGAAAAAAAAAGAACGTCATAAAAAGCTGCACTGACACTATGATAGTCGCTAGCCATGTTGCTGTTTTTTTTTTAAGTATTTATTCCATTTCACTTTCCTTTTAAAATTTCTTATTTTGAGAGAGAGAGAGCGCGCGGACACGTATGAACAATGGGGGAGGCATGGGAGAGAAAGAATCCCAAGCAGGCTGTGCACAGTCAGCGTGGAGCCTGAAGCAGGGCTCAAACTCATGCACCTCTAGATCATGACCTGAGCGGAAGTCAAATGCTTAACTGACTGAGCCACCCAGGTGTCCCATCATGTTGCTGTTTTAAGTTTAAATTTAAATTAATTAAAATAAACAAGGTTAGGGTACCTGGGTGGCTCAGTCAGTTAGGGGTCTGACTTTGGCTCAGGTCATGATGCCGCAGTTCATGAAGTTTGAGCCCCAGGTTGGGCTCTTGTGCTGACAGCTCAGAGCCTGGAGCCTACTTCGGATTCTGTCTCCCTCTCTCTCTCTGCACCCCCCCCCCCCCCCGCTCGCACTGTCTCTCTCTCTCTTAAAAATAAACATTAAAACATTATTTTATTTTATTTTATTTTATTTTTATTTTATTTTATTTTATTTTTGGGACAGAGAGAGACAGAGCATGAACGGGGGAGGGGCGGAGAGAGAGGGAGACACAGAATGGGAAACAGGCTCCAGGCTCCGAGCCATCAGCCCAGAGCCCGACGCGGGGCTCGAACTCACGGACCGCGAGATCGTGACCTGGCTGAAGTCGGACGCTTAACCGACTGCGCCACCCAGGCGCCCCTAAAACATTATTTTAAATAAACAAAGTTAAAAGTTAGTGGCTACATTACTGGCCAGCACAGATGTGCTAGAATACCAAAATTTATTTGGTGTATGTCCCTGATTCCTCCCAGAACTCCTATAACTCTTGGAATTTCTCCAGTGATACGACAGTCTTTTGTTATTCATAAGCCCCTTCTGATCACAGAAGAGCTTTGCTAAGGTGATTTAGGGTGGGGCTCTAGATGTCTCTGAACGGGGCAAGTCTCCAGAAGGTTAAATGATGAGAGAGGGTTGGGACCACTCGTCTCCAGGAAAGAGGGAGAGGGGCTGAAGAGGCCCAATAAAACTCTTAAAACAAGACTCAGAGAGCTTCCAGGTTAGTGAACATATCAGCTTGTTGGGAGGGTGTTGTGTCAGAGAAGCTTGGAGTACCCCCGCCCCCCCACCACCCCCATACCTTGGCCGGGCCTGACTGTATCCTTTATAATAAAACCTGGGAGGGGCGCCTGGGTGGCTCAGTCGGTTGAGCGTCCGACTTCAGCTCAGGTCACGATCTCACTGTTCGTGAGTTCGAGCCCCGCGTCAGGCTCTGGGCTGATGGCTCAGAGCCTGGAGCCTGCTTCCGATTCTGTGTCTCCCTCTCTCTCTGCCCCTCCCCCATTCATGCTCTGTCTCTCTCTGTCTCAAAAATAAATAAACATTAAAAAAATTAAAACAAAACAAAACAAAAACCTGGGAACATAAGAAACAGTGTTTCCCTGAGTCCTGAGAGCTGTTCTAGCAAATGATCAAACTTGAAGAGGGGGTCATGGGAACCCTTGCTTCACAGCCCACCAATTAGAAGTACAGGTGGCTCAGGACTTACAACTGGCATCTGAAGTAGGGGCAGTCTTGTGAGTCTGAGCCCCTTTAACTTGTGCAATCTGACACACTAACTCCAAGCAGGTAGTGTCAGAATTAAGACACCTGCAGTTGGAATCCAGAGAATTAGCTGGTGTCAGAAAAACACATCGAAACAGATATAGAACATTTCCATCATCACAGATCATTCTAGCAGGCAACACCATGAGCCAGGGGAAAATCTAGTTTGGATCTGAGTACGAGGAAGGGGTCTTTCAGCTCAGTAGGGACAAAAATTCTGAGAACAGAAGGCTGAGAAAACTCGAGTTAGAGTCTCCCTTCCTGAATCAGAACATTAAAACCTGGAGACCAGAATTATCTTGTAGCTCAGTCCTTTTGGCGTGGGACTTAATGATTTTCTCCTTTTGAGAGCAGGGAAGTTAAAATACAACTGCTGGAATTACGCAGCAAAACCACAGAAAAGCCCAGGACTAGAGACTTCCCGCCTAATTACTTGGCTCCCCGCGCTCTCCCTCTGAGGCTTGTCTCCACCGGCTGTCAGACTGACAGATCCACTTGTAGGCAGGCAGCGACAATGAGAGGCATCCCCTGACAGGGCATGGACACAAGTGAGTTGAAGCCTGACTGCTGGGAGGTGTCAGGCCTTTCGTCTCCACACAGTCCCCAGGGTGCCACATAAATGCTCAAGTGAGTAGGTATTGCAGTGATGGTGAGTACACTGACAAGATCTGTCTTCAGACCAAAAGAGGGGCATGCCTACAAAGATGGGGATGAGTCCTCTCGTTAAATCCCAGACAACACAAAATGAGCAACTTTATTATCCTCTGCTGACTGCTAGCTTGGAAACTATCGGGGAGCCCTTTCTAATTCCACGATGCCATTCATGGCACAGTAGTCTCCAAGGCTAGATGCACGGCTTTATTATCCAAAGATCAGCGGTTGGACTTTTTATTTTTAAGAAAAATTCTGGGTTAAGAAATTGCACAAAGTAAAAGTCCCTCTTCGGTGTCCATGTCTCCCCTGGCAAACTGAACCCTCCGGGGGTGACCGTTGTCAACAGTTTGTGGCGCTGCTTCCAGGCCTCCTTCTAAACCTATGCAGTTCAAAAACGACATCGGCACGTGGACACATGCTGTAGAATTTCGGCGGGGCGGGGCACACCATGGAAACTCTGCCGCAGCGTGCGTTTTCATCTTAGCTTGGACATCTTACCATCCCAGGAAAGTGGATGCACCCGTTTCACCAATTCTAAGAGGCATTTCCCTGCCCTCACCTTGGCGTCTCTGAAATCAGAGGGCTTCTTACAACCAGCTCCCAGTCAGGCACTGGTGCCGGGGAGTTGCCATCAACACTTTTCACAGATCCTTTCTGCTAAAATGAAGAAGGCACCAGCATCAAAGTATCAATCTTCTGATCATCTGCATAGTCCACTGCACAGATGTACATCAGGTATCTAAGTCTATACTGCGAACTAAATCCCCCAAGGGGCTGCTGGATCAAAGGGCAAGCACAGTAAAAACGTTAGCGGGAGCGGTGCCTGGGTGGCTCGGTTGGCTGAGCATCTGACTCTTGATTTCGGCTCAGGTCATGATCCCAGGATCCTGGGACGCCCCCACCCCCTAACCCTCCTGACTCCATACTCAGCATGGAGCCTGCTTAGGATTTTCTCTCTCTCTCTCTCTCTCTCTCTCTCTCTCTCTCTCTCTCCCCCCTGCCGCTCTCTTCCTACAATTAAAAAAAAAATTGTATACAAAAAACTGTTAATAAGCGTTGCCAAAATCTGTAACAATCTATGTTCCCAACAGTGAGTAAAACTATTGTTGGAAATAGCCATTTCCAAAACTGGGTATTAACAGATTTTTTAAAGAAGTTTTTATTTAGGGGCGCCTGGGTGGCTCAGTCGGTTAAGCGGCCGACTTCGGCTCGGGTCATGATCTCGCGGTCCATGAGTTCGAGCCCCGCGTTGGGCTCTGTGCTGACAGCTCAGAGCCTGGAGCCTGTTTCGGATTCTGTGTCTCCCTCTCTCTGACCCTCCCTTGTTCATGCTCTGTCTCTCCCTGTCTCAAAAATAAATAAAACATTAAAAAAAATTAAAAAAAAATAAAAATAAAAAGTTTTTATTTAAATTCCAGTTAGTTAACATACAGTGTAATGCAATCACTTTAAAAAATATTCGGAAAATTTTAGGGGCGCCTGGGTGGCTCAGAAGCGTCTGACTTCGGCTCAGGTCATAATCTCATGGTCCGTGGGTTCGAGCCCTGCATGGGGCTCTGTGCTGACAGCCCAGAGCCTGGAGCCTGCTTCAGATTCTGTGTCTCCCCCTCTCTCTCTCTGCTCCTCCCCCACTCATGCTCTGTCTCTCAAAAATGAATAAACGTTAATAAATAATTTAATTTAATTATCTGGAGAATTTTAGATTCACATGTAGTCTGAAGAGAATATAGAAAAATCCTGGGTACCCTTTACCCAGTTTCCTCCAGTGGCAACATTCTGCAAAACTACAGTACACTATTGCAGCCAGGATTTTGAGAACTGATACTATAGTGTAATAGGAAATATACATTTGGTCTTTATCTCTGGTTCCTGGCACAGAACTCATAAGCTCTTGGAATTTCCTGAGTGATAGGAGCATCTTGTTATATTCGTAGGCCCCTTTCAGCATTACCCAAGTTTATGCTTTACGGAGACTATTAGTGGGCCCCTAGAAAGCTTCAAGATGGGGACTGATAACCACCAGAACCAATCCTGTGATGAGAGGGCTGGAACTTTCAGCCCTACCCTCTACCTTCCAGGAAGGAGAGAGGGGCTGGAGATGGAGTCAAGCCAATAATTTAATCAATTATGCTTATGTATTGGAGCCTCTACAAAAAACCCTCAACAATAAGGTCTAGAGAGCTTCTGGGTTGGCAAATACATCCACGTGCCAAGGGTGATACACCTCAACTCCACCGAAACAGGGGCTCTTGCACTTGGGACCCTTCTGGATCTCACCCTATGTACTTCCTCATTTGGCTATTCATTTGTATCCTTTATTATAAACTGTAACAGTAAGTATAACATTTCTGGTGTTCTCCGGGTTGTTCTGGCAAATTACTGAAACTGGGGAGGTGGTGTGGGAACATCCAAATATGTAGCCAAGTCTGACAGAAGTGTGGGTAACCTGGGGACTCAATAATTGTAACTGGCATCTGAAGTGAGGGGAGTCTTATGGGATCGAGCCCTTAAATACTGTTGAGTTTGCCGCTACCTCTGGGTAGTCAGTGTCAGAACTGAATTGAACTGCAGGATACCTAGTTGGCATCAGAGAATCAACCAATCAGATAGCTGAAGAACTGGTTATTAATTACATCCCACATTTTGGAACGGCAATAAAAACAACTAAGGTACTGATGCTTCAGAATGGAGGAATCTTGAAAAAATGCAAAGTGAAAGAAGCCAATCATAAAAGACCACGTGTTGTCTGACTCCACTTATAAGAAATGTCCAGACTAGGCAAAAATATAAAGAAAGAAGGTAGACTAGTGGTTGCCTAAGGCTGGGGCAGGTGGGACTGTAATCTGGAGTGACTGCTAACAGGTATAGAGTTTCTTTCTGGCATGATGAAAATGTTCTCAAATTAGATCGTAGCTGCAAAACTGTAAATATTCAAACAACCACTGAACTGTACATTTGGGTGAAATGTATGGTATGTGAATTACATCTCAATAACACTGTAGGAAAGAAAAAAGAATGTTTCACAAAAGGAATCATAAGGTATGCAACCTTTTGGGATTAGCTTTTCCCCCTCAACATGATTTCCTAGAGACTGATTCAGATTGCATCACAGATACTTCATTCTTGTTCATTTTTACTGCCAAGTGGTGTTCCATTGCATGGATGTGCCACAGTTTAAGTTAGTTTTTTGTTGTTGTTGTTGTTTTTAATGTTTATTTTTGAGCGAGAGAGAGAATGCTTGTGAGCAGGGGAGGTGCAGAGAGGGAGGAAGAAAGAGAATCCCAGGCAGGCTCCAGGCTGTCAGCACAGAGCCTGATGCAGGGCTGGATATCATGAACTGTGAGATCATGACCTGAGCTGAAACCAAGAGTTGGATGCTTAACCAACTCAACTGAGCCACCCAGGAGGCCCCTAAGTTAGTTTTAAATCAACCCTGAGAATGAGCATCTTTTAAGACATTTATTGATTAGTTGCTATTCTTTCTCCTGTGAATTCTTTCCATATTCTTGGCCCCTTGTCCTACTCCTTTTTTTATTAGTCTTTTGCCACGTGTGCTACAAATCCTTTTTCCCAACTTAACTTTGCTTATGATTTTTGAGAGAAAGTTTTTTACTTTTATGTAGTCAAATATCATTCTTTGTTTTTAATTTCTGCTTTTCTTTTCTTTATAAATGTTTATTTATTTTTGAGAAAGAGGGTGCACACAAGAGTGGGGGGAGGGACAGAGAGAGAAGGGGTCCGAAGCGGGGTCCGCTTCCTATATTCCTATCTCTACACTAATAGCAGAGAGCCGGATGTGGGGCCTGAACCCACGAACTGCAAAATCAGACGCTCAACCAACTGAGCCACCCAGGTGCCCGGTCAAATATCATTCTGTATTTTCTTCTAATAATATCCTTATAGTTATATTTTTTACATTAAAATCTTCGATAAATCCTTAATTTATTATAGCATGAGGAACCAGCAAGTTGAGTTTTTGGATGTACTAGCACTGTGATGTGGTAGAAAGCCAACTAGGCTAGGAAGCAGGAGGTACGGGTTCCAGACCCGGCTGTGCCACTACCTAGCTAAATCACTCTAAGCAGACCACCAGTTTGTGGAACTTGTCCTTCCTACTTAACACAATTATTTTAAGAAACGAGTAAGATTATAGATGTGAAGGGGAGTCTCAAAAAATGTTCAACAAAGACCTATCACTTTAAAAACGTAGAGCATGATATATATAGATATATATAGATATATCTATATATATATCTATACCTCTGTATCTATATATATGTATCTATATATATACTCTCTCCCTCTCTCTCTCTCTATATATATATATATATAGCTACATAGATAGATAGATATATCAAATTTGTATTGGTTATGGCACTATTCTCATTCCATGTGCCATATATTAGAAAACTCACAATGTTAGCCTCAGAGTGTAAGTAGCTTGTCCTACCCCAAATCGTAAGACCAAAGAGGTCAAGTGACTTGCCTAGGGTCACAGGAGAAATTTAGGCAAGAGCCGGTTCTGGAAGTGAACCCAAGTAGCTATACCCACCCTCCACCAAGTCAGAGAGCACTTCTGAGTGAAGACCTACGAAAACATGGACTGTCATCACTTGTCTATATTCCTATCTCTACACTAAAGACAAAAAGAAAACTACTGTTTGAAAAATGAGCGTCTGTAATCAGCATGTGGTGGGTGTGACAGAAGAGAGTGGAATGGGAGGTCTGAATTTCAAGTTATAAACTCCCACCTTGCTTCCGACAGCCTGGGATTTTGATAAAGGCTCCATAGTCTGTCACCATAGCAACCTATAGAGACAAAAAAAAAAACACAAAAAAACAAAAAAAGAATCAATGTCACACAAATGAGAATCTCTCTTCTGTGGCATTTAACCTAGTCTCCCTGAATTTCTACTTGCCACTGACTGCTGCAAAGCTGCCTAAACTTATGTTCTGTCGAATATTCTTTCTGTTCTTTATGAAATTCAGACTGGCAGGTATGTGCGAACACGTTAAGAACGCTGGTGAGATGGAAGTGTTGTCAGATGGCATGACAGTATCTAGGGATGCCCAAGTCCCACACCTACTGAAATCCCCAAAGGAGTATTTCAAGAAAAGGAACAAACAGCAAAAAATCTAGTCACACTTTCCATTAGCTGGGACTGAGGCCTCCAATCCTAACACTTAAATAACTTGGGATGGATTATGGAGGACATCCTTTTTTCCTAAACTTCGAGTCAAACCAGACTATATATAGCCTGCTCGATTTCACTCCAAACCAGCCTTGGGTTTTATCAAGACAACTACAGAAAAAGCCAATATACACACATCTGGCAGAACCTAAAAAGATGTAATCAGAGGGAAAAAGAGTTGTCTCCAAGTCTTTTGTGGATAAATCATTATCCCAAACTCTATCTCTACCTCTCATCCATCCTCTAGCCCACCCTCCAACCCGTGGAACGGGATTAAAGTTGTCACTACACTCCATGTTTATCACCTAATTCATTATTATTTATCAGGTATTCAATACAATCTTATAAACTTCATTTTTTCAGTGACTTCAATTAGTTGTTTCATCTTGGGTACTCTCTATTTCAGCCTCACAGTAACTAAGACAAGGGGCAGGAACAGGACAAACCCTGCAGCCCTGCTCTTTGCTAATCTACACTGAATGCTCGCTACATGTAAAAAGCTGTTCAAGGTGCTTCACATAATCCTCGTGATACCCTATGATATTGGTGCTCTTACCATTCTCACTTGATAGATGACAAAACTTATGCACCGACAGACTAAGTGACTCACCCAGTGTTCAAAGCTAGGAGGTAGCACAGCTGGGATTTGAACCCAGTGAGTCTTAACTACATTAGGGCTACTCACGGGTTCCTTTTAATTACACAGTTCTAACACAGAAGCAATGTGACATTTGACATTTCATCTGTTCCTGGGAATGATCTTCAGAAGCGTACACGGTAGGTTTCCATGCTGCAGATGAGGTAGAATAACACAGGTGTAGGAAGAGAATGGGCTTTGGAGCAAACGATTGGCTTCCAATCTCAGCCCCGCCATTCCTGACTTGTGGGATCTTGAACATCACTTGCCTTTCGGGGCCTAAGTTCCCAAATGTATTCACTTTCCTGCTGCAGATAACAAACGAGTACATAAAGTGCCTTGCAGCTGTATTGGACACCTAATGTACATTCAATAAATTGTAGCTTTTTAATAATTTATAGTTCAAGACACCGATGCACAAAAAGGTTAGTGACTAGTGGAAACAAAACACAAGGCACAGAACCTAAATCCCTTGATGTCTAGTCCAGTCAGTGCCCCTAACTCCACCAAATACCATTACTCACTTCAATGTTAGGATGGAAAAAGACTTCCATTAGCCTCATTTATTTTATCCTATCCTATCCTATCCTATCCTATCCTATCCTATCCTATCCTATCCTATCTTATTCTATTCTATCCTATCTTATTTTATTTTATTTTATTTTATTTTATTTTATTTTATTTTATTTGGGAGAGAGAGAAAGATAGCAGGGAAGTGGGGCAGAGGGGGGGAGGGGGGGAGAGAGAGAGAGAGAGAGAGAATGAATATGAATATCTCAAGCAGGCTCCACGCTCAGTGTGGAACCCCACAGGGGGCTCAATCCCATGACCCTGGGATCATGACCTGAAATCAAGAGTTGGACATTCAACTGAATGAACCACCGAGGCATCCCCATTCGCCTCATTTTATAAATGGACACTTGAACTAACTCTGCAAGATACAGCATTAATGGGTTAAGAACCAGAAGTTCTAAAATCCTCTTCTGTACTGATGAATGTGCTACACTGGGGTAGGGACCAGACAGTCCCAAAGAAGCAGTACAACCAGGCAGATGCTAGTAGTTGAAATCAAGGTAAAGTGGAACTGAAGGAGGGACCTTAGACATTAGCTGGTACAATCCTATCATGTTTCAAATAAAGAAAGTGAAGACCAGAGACACAAAGTGCTTACCCAAGCTCACAGAGCAAGTTGTTTTCCGTAAAATGGAGCCACATGGATAAAGACAAGACTGTAAGTTTTTAAATTTTTTTTTTTTCAACATTTTTTATTTATTTTTGGGACAGAGAGAGACAGAGCATGAACGGGGGAGGGGCAGAGAGAGAGGGAGACACAGAATCGGAAACAGGCTCCAGGCTCCGAGCCATCAGCCCAGAGCCTGACGCGGGGCTCGAACTCACGGACCGCGAGATCGTGACCTGGCTGAAGTCGGACGCTTAACCGACTGCGCCACCCAGGCGCCCCAAGACTGTTAAGTTTTTAATTACAATAAAAGCAGATCTCTTCTTTCTGGACCAACTAAAGGCTTTTGCTCCACAGTTCTAAAAAGATGGCTGAGGTGCTTCATACTGCATAACAACATTATTAAAGGGCATAGTTATCTCACAAACTTAAAAGAAGCATCTGGAAGTTGGAGCCCAACTCGCTTTGCTGCTGTAAATTAAGACCATCTCACTTTTCAAGCCTGAAACTCCAGTGTCACATTACGATCTTTTGAGAAAAGATCATTAACAGACCTTAATTTGGCTTCTCCCAAAAGGAAAAGTTAGTGTGTTCCAGAATGGATGCAGCCAAGTGTTCAGTCAGGCAAAGGCACTCTTGCCTATTTCCAGGGCCAGGTGTTTCCATCACTGTGTCTGCTAGGGTGCAGTCAGACTTGCAATGAGCAGAATGGCACCTGCTGTACATGATCACGCAGTCTGCCTGGTGTCCCAAGAATAATTAGTCAAATAGCTCAGGGGGAGAAATTCAGTAATTATCTCAGCTGAAGTCAGGACTCAGGTCAAATGAATCTGCCATCTTCAGATTGGAGGTTGCATTGGCCTTGGAACTAGTTAGCCCCATAATGTGAATGAGAAGCTTGAGGCTCAGAGACCTAAGTTGCCCGTCCGAAATCACAAAGCTAGAAGGTAGCAAGAACAGAAGTTTCCTTTTTACTTTGTCCCATGCTATTTCCACCTCCCCAACACCGATTTCCCGTCCGCATTTCTTTGGCTATGGCTGGGCTGAGCCAAATCCCACCTCCCACTGCTGTGCTTGTACCCACTACCAGGCTGCACTGACGTGGGCACTAAGATGCCTCTCCGAGGGTAGGAGAAGGACGAATGTTGGCTTCTCAGCTGTTGGGTTGCTAAGCTTCCCAGCCCTGCTGAGCCTGCTCAGAGAAGTGCTAGGTTACAGGCTGCACCAGCAGTTTCTTCAAGGATGATTGGTCCCGAGAGGCTTGGGTTCCATTGTATTCACACATTTACTGAGCACCTACAGGCGAGATACCACGTCAGGTACTGTGAGATTAAAACTTTAAAAAAATTTCTCAGCCTATTTTTAAGTGAATTTGAAGTAGTTACCAAGATATATGAGACAACCCTAGCCCTTGCCCTCCAGTAACTCACAATCTAGTGGAGGAGACAAATACGTACACGAGTAACAATCCTACAAGACACTGCGATAGGGGCCATAACTGAGAAAGAAACAAAGGATCGTGGAACAACCAGATTTACCGTCTACCTTCCTCCTCTACCTCAATTCAGTTGGAAGAGTTCTTTTAGGGTTCTTTTGGTTCCTCCATGCCTTTATGCACAGGTGGACAACCCCAGGTGCAGTTAGCAGAAAGCAGACTCGGAGAGAGGACTTGATTTAAAATCCCAGTTTTAGGGGCACCTGGGTGGCTCAGTTGGTTCAGTGTCTGACTTTGGCTCAGGTTCCTGGGGTTCAAGCCCCACATCGGGCTCTGTGCTGACAGCTTAGAGCCTGCTTTGGATTCTGTTTTTTTCTCTTTCTCTGCCCCTCCCCTGCTCATGCTCTCTCTCTCTCAAAAATAAATAAACATTAAAAAAAAAAAAAAACTTCAGGGGCGCCTGGGTGGCTCAGTCGGTTAAGTGTCTGATTTCGGCTCAGGTCATGATCTCACGGTTCGTGGGTTTAAGCCCCACGTCGGGCTCTGTGCTGACAGCTTGGATCCTGGAGCCTGCTCTGGATTCTGTGTCTCCCTTCTCTCTGCTCCTCCCTCCTCCAAGAATAAACATTTAAAATTAATTAATTAATTAATTAATTAATACTTAAAATAAAATCCCAGTTTTTGCCATTTATTAACCATTGGGCAATTACTTAACTTTTGAAAGAAGTTTCCGTATCCATAAAACAGAGTTAACAATTTGTTGGAGAGAATCAGCGACAGAGTGTGTCAAAGTGCTGACATATGTTAAGCTTAAAAGTTTTTGAATTTCAATGTAACAGGGTCTTGGGGCGCCTGGGTGGCTCAGTTGGTTGAGCCTCAGACTTCAGCTTAGGTCATGATCTTGTGTCTCGTGAGTTCAAGTCCTACATCGGGCTCGCTGCTGTCAGTGCAGACCCTCTGTCCCCCCACCTTTGCCTCTCCCCTGTCTGAGCACACACGTGTGCTCTCTTGCTCTCTCTCAAAAATAGATATAAATACATAAATAAATAGAATTTAATGTAACCAGGTCTTCTTTTAAATATCAGGCACTCATTAAATGTCTGTGGATGAAGGGGCGCCTGGGTAGCTCAGTCGGTTGAGCATGCAACTCTGTTTCAGCTCAGGTTATAATCCCAGGGTCATGGGATCGAGCCCTGCAACTGGCTCTAACGGGCTCTATGCTGAGCATGGAGCCTGCTTGAGATATTCTCTCTCTCTCTGCCCCCCCCCCGCCCCACCCCCCGCTCACGTGTGCTCTCTCTAATAAAAAAATAAGAATAAATAAAAATGTTTGTAGATGAATATTCTGAAAAATAGTTTCTTCTTTCTGATTTATCAAGCAACTTCTCTCTCCCTAATTCTGTTCACTTCTAAACCATCATTTTTCAAAATGTGCTCTGAAATACTAAGCTAGAACTACTAAGTTCTCTCCAAATATTCTCCTAGCCCATCCATCCTTAATAGTAAAATATATAAACCCTACACTAACTCAAGTCCCACGTCATTTAAGAAGCTGTCAGTCAGCAGCCACTTTAAAAATCTGAGATGGGGCGCCTGGGTGGCGCAGTCGGTTAAGCGTCCGACTTCAGCCAGGTCACGATCTCGCGGTCTGTGAGTTCGAGCCCCGCGTCAGGCTCCGGGCTGATGGCTCGGAGCCTGGAGCCTGTTTCCGATTCTGTGTCTCCCTCTCTCTCTGCCCCTCCCCTGTTCATGCTCTGTCTCTCTCTGTCCCAAAAATAAATAAAAAATGTTGGAAAAAAAATTAAAAAAAAAAAAAAAATCTGAGTCAGTTTGTGAAAGGGAACAGCACTCTTCTGTCTTTTGTGCAACATGTGACAAATGAAGGCTTCGTCGCCAGAAAAATCAATTTCATCTCTAGTGTTACTACTTCCTTTTCCTGAGCCCTTGTACCTACCTCACTGATCTTTGGAGATACCTCGGGCCTTAAAGAAAAATATAAAGGCTCTGAAGAGCAGAAGTTTCCTATATGCTAGAATGTTATTAACCTTTGTATCTTGACTTCATATTACAAGTCGGGACTGACTTAACAGGAGTCAAAAGCCACGATTATCTACAACCGACTGACAGACACAAAGTCTGTCCTCAAAGGCTTTACATTATTAGAAGATGAAACTTTTGTGAACCATAAAGCAAGTATGAATACCACAGGAATGATACTGTAAAAATACCATGGGCACTCATAAGGCAGTAAACACAATTTTTTGGCTCTACTTTTGCTTTGAGAAGAGCAAGACAACATTAATGAATTCCTACTGTATCTCAGGCATTGTTTTTACAGATGACAGCTTATTGAACCATCAGGGCAATCCTCTGGAAGGAGTTATTATCTCCATTTAACAAATGAGAAAACTGAGGCCCCAAAGAGAGTAAGTGGCAGTCTCAAGTAAAAGCGCCAGGACAGGAATCCAGGTTTTGTCTGGTCTCCAAATACAACGCCTTCTTCCTCAAAGGCCGATCATTCAGTCACCAAAGACGTGATGAGCACCTATTATTTTCTACCCACCTACTTGGGACTGAGATACACGACCACGAACAAAACACTCAGGGCTCTGTCCTCATGGAGCTGAGTATCTTGTGAGGAAGACAGACATTACACAAGTACGCAAATACAGGGTGAGCCTATTTATTTATGGTGGGGCAAAGATCTCTGAGGAGACGGCGCTAGGGTTGAGACCAAAAACATGAAAAGAAGTCGGTGGCAGAGTGGGGTAGTTACAGACAGCATATGCAAAAGTCCTGAGAAGGAAGCAAGCTTAGAATACTCAGAGTTGTAAGGAGGCCAGTGTGGCTGGTGTGTAAGTAGAATGAAACAAAACCACACTGTCCACGTAAGCAGAGGCCAAGTCATGTAGGGATCATGAAATTGTTTGGATGAATTCAAGTACAATGAGAAGCCTAGAAGTGCGAGAAAGCAGCATGTTCAATCTGTTCTAGATGTTATTCTGGCTGCAACGGAAAGAACAGATTGGAGAGGAACTACAATAGATATTGAGGCCCCAGTAAGGCCAGGTCAAGAGATGGCGGGCTTGAACTAAGGAGGTGCCATAGAGGTAAAGAAGTATACAGATAAGAGATACATTTGGGAGGTAGTAATGACACAAGTTGCTGACGGACTGGAGGGAGAGGAAAAATCAAAATCAAATCAAGAGGAGAAATGAAGGGCGAGACCCAGACGTTTAGCATGGGTACCTGGAAGGCTAGTGGCTGCATCTGCTGAGATGAGAAAGACCAGAAGAACAGATTTGGCTAGAAAAGGGAAAAAATTAAGGGGCCCCTGGATGGCTCAGTCAGTGAAGCATCTGACTCTTGACCTCAGGGTCTTGAGTCCGAGCCCCACGTCTGGTGTTGAGATTACTTAAAACAAAAAAAAACATTTCTAGAAAGAGAGAAAGAGATAATAAAGGGAGAAAGAAAAGAAAAAATTCAGTTTAAAGCATAAATTAGACATGCTGTGAGGTATCCAAATGAAGATGTCAAGTATGCAGTAGGGAGTCTGGAGCTTAGAGGAGGTACAAGTGGTAGCCAGATACTCCTCTAGTCCTTCCTGTTGGAACTGCAATGCTTAACATATTCTCAAGTGGACAGGAGCTCCAGACCCAGCAGCTTTTCACCTCCAGTCCATGCTTAACATAACGAGTAGGTGTTCAAGCCAAAAGAGTATACCTCTCCTTGGAAAATAGTGTAGAGAGCAGGCAAGTTCTCCATGGTCTCGGGTCTTCCTGAATTCATCCTTAATGTTCTATGGCTCCTCCATTTCTCCTCTGGTAAAGCTAATTCAAGTGTCCTATCACAAAGAAATAAGACAACACTATGAAAGACATCTGCATTAAAGAAGAAATGTGCACATAACCCACAGCTAATCTCTACAGAGTAACAGCATTAGATTTAACACCATGTACTTTCATCCACCTCTCTCTTGCCCACTGTGATCATGGTAAGTTGTGGAAACTTTGCTCTCTCTCTCTCTCTTTTTTTTTTTTTTCCAATTTGATACCTACCCAAAGGCATCAGTCTGTTTTTTTGTCTTCTAATTGCTATTATTACTATTCTTTTGTCAAGGGAAGGCTTTTGAGATGTGCGTGTGAGAGACTGAATCTTGAAAAAGGGAATGATAGTAGCAATAAGAGCTAACGGTTATTAAGAACTTACCATATCCAGGTACTGTGCTAAGCACTGGACATCCAGTATCTCATTTAATCCTCAAAACTCTCAAGATGTAGGTTGTATTCTTATATAAATGACAAAAACAACCAGGCTTCCAGAGGTCAAATTACTAGGCCTATTTGACATCAAAAAGCTAGGAAATACTGAAGTCACATTCTGGCTGACACCAGAGTCCCCATCTGTTTTGTTTTGTTTTGTTCTGGTAGTTATATTTATTTACGTGACGTCTATACCAAACACGGGGCTCAAACTCACAACCCCGAGGATCAAGTGTAGGATTCTCTACCGAGTAAACCTGCCAGTGCCCCCCCTACCCCCGCCTGCTTTTAAACACCACGCTAGGTGTTAATCTGAAGTGACTTTCAAAAGAGACAATAGCTTATTTTTTTCCTTATAAAACTAAAAATACACATGCTCATTTTATTTTATTTTTTTTTTAAATTTTTTTTTCAACATTTATTTATTTTTGAGACAGAGAGAGACAGAGCATGAATGGAGGAGGGTCAGAGAGAGAGGGAGACACAGAATGGGAAGCAGGCTCCAGGCTCTGAGCTGTCAGCCCAGAGCCCGACGCGGGGCTCGAACTCACGGACCGCGAGATCGTGACCTGAGTTGAAGTCGGATGCTTAACCAACTGAGCCACCCAGGCGCCCCCACATGCTCATTTTAAAAGTTCAGATGATAGGGGTGCCTGGGTGGCTCAGTTGGTTAGGCGCCCGACTTCAGCTCAGGTCACGATCTCGCGGTCCGTGAGTTCGAGCCCCACATCGGGCTCTGGGCTGACGGCTTAGAGCCTGGAGCCTGCTTGGGATTCTGTGTCTCCCTCTCTCTCTGCCCCTCCCCCATTCATGCTCTGTCTCTCTCTGTCTCAAAAATAAATTAAAAAAACGTTAAAAAATTAAAAAAAAAAGTTCAGATGATTATACGTACAGTCATAATAAAGAAAAAAATCACTCATCATTCAATTCTGTTTATATTCTTTAAAATTTCTTCATATATATAGGTTTTTTAATGGAATCATGAAATTATTAACCATTAATTAACAATCATTTAAAGATATATTTTAGTAATTTATACACACACATATACACTTGTATGCACCAATTTTACTTATTTGTGAATCATGTTAAAATGCAGACTGCAATTCAGTACATCCGAGGTGGTGCCCGAAACTGTGCATTTCCACAAGCTCCCAGACGATGCTGATGCTGCCCGAGTAGAAAGTCTTACAGCTTTGGGTGTGTCTGGGTGGCTCAGTCGGTTAGGCATCTGACTTTGGCTCAGGTCACGATCTCACAGTTTGTGGGTTCGAGCCCCGCGTCAGGCTCTGTGCTGACAGCTCACAGCCTGGAGCCTGCTTCGGATTCTGTGTCTCCCTGTCTCTCTGCCCCTCCCCCTCTCGTGCTCTGTCTTCTGTCTCTCAAAAATGTATACATGTTAAAAAAATAATAAAAAAAATTAAAACAAAAAAGAAAGAAAGTCTTACAGCTTTGGAGTTGGAAGGGACCTCAGTCTCCTGGTTTTAAACAGAGAGGAAACTAGCAGTCCAATGGCTTTTAACCATGCCACTTTACTCTGCCGAATAAAATCAGTGCTACACAAAGATCAATCTAAGGGTACTGCCCTCAGTTCGGTTTTTCCCATTTACATTTGCCAACAGTAAGACTTGAGCCTCTATTTTCCCTAGACTTTCATAACCAAATACTTTCTTTTCTCCTCAATTCCCAGCACAACCCCTCACTTTCACATGATGGCTCTGGGTCCTGGTTTTGGAAACTCTACCTGATCTATAGCATCGTCTATTAACTGCACTGCCTCACTTAAAACAGAACTGAAAGAAATCCCACCAGCTTTCCAAACCCTGGTTCTTGTATCATCCCCAGGTTCCTACATCCTTGTCCTTGAGTTCCATAAGACAACTTTGTATCCTTATGATAAACTCGCCCTTTTCTGCTTAGGTCAGCCACAGGTGGTTTTCTGTTACTCTACTGATAGCACATGGAATGAGGGCAGATTTGTCAGTTCTTGAGAAATGGCTGGTAAACAGGTTAAATCCAAGTATCACAGCCTGGTTGGCTCTTGCCTCTGTCACTTCCTAGCTCTGCAGGCTCATCTCCAGTCTTCCCCTCTCTCTGACTAGCACCTCTTATCTCACATCCTAAAACAGAGGTCACTGACCTGAGGCCAGTGGCTCCATCAAGAGACTTTAATTCCTCCAGCTCCTGGAGCACTAGTGAGGTATAGAGTCCACAGAGGCATCAGCAGCTAGGACACCTAAATTGAGCTCAAACATCTTAGTCTATAACCTGTTCCTCTCTACACAAAGGTCATGGAAAGAGAAAAAAAAAAAAACAGAAAAAAATCTAAAGTTGATTCTTACAGATTTCTGCTGTGGTCAGTGTAGGAATACATAACTTAAAGCTCTCCTGTTGGCTCCTGCCACAGAACAGGAGAAACCCTATGTGATTCTTCAAGAAGGAGAGTGGCATGCATTAATGAGGGAAATCTGGAAACATGACAGTAACAGGTTTACAATTTCAGGAAAGTAGCAGGTTGCCATTTTTAAAAATGGACCTTGATGTTTTCTTTCAAATTATGTCCTATAAAACCTAGAGTTTTATGGTGGTTGTTCAGAAACTCCTCAACCTGAGTTTATTTGTAAACAGTCAACTCTGAAATATCTAGGGACCACAGGGTTCAAGAAAGCCAAAGAAGTAGGCCTGGAGGCCAACCAACCAGAGGAGAGTCCTCAAAGGAAGGGGGAACACATCCCCAAAGAAACTAACTTCTGGAGGTCCTGCCCAGAGCAGTTGGGAGCCAGTAGTCTCTCTTCAGTAATTAGTAAGAGACTGTTTATTGCCAATTCCCACTTGCCCTCCCCGCCTTGGGTTGGACCATGGGAGCAAGGAGGAGTGAAGGGTACAGGAGTGTATTCTGCTTGGATCCGATTTACCTATTAAGCTTCTAAATAAGATGTCATTTGAAAAAAAGAGTCCTGCTGTTTTAAGAAAGTTTATGGAACACAGATATAGTCAGTCCAGTCAAATAGGACCACATCTGTAGACTTAAAAGAGCAAGTAAATTGACAAAGATCGAGGTATACCATTTAGAGTTGCTTTGCAATAATTCTAGAAACAGAGTATCTTCTTTAAGTGCTTCATTTTAAGTGAACGTTTTTTAAACATTGTAATGTGTAGGGAGGCAACAGGGACCCAGTTACTAGCCACCCACTTCCCAAAGCAAGGGACAGAGCAAGGAGAGTGTGGGGACGGGAGGTGTGGCAGGGGAACGATGGCCCAGAGTGAGGTCAGAACCTATATTGGGTGAGGAGGAAATTTGCAAAGAAGATCAACCCAGTGTGAAAAGGAGCAGGGTAATGATGGCGTCCACATATTGGGCTGTCCAGAATGATGACAGGGCCTAAAGACTAGAAGAAGTAGGGGCGCCTGGGTGGCTCAGTCGGTTAAGCGTCCGACTTCAGCTCGGGTCATGATCTCACAGTTCGTGGGTTCGAGCCCCGCATCGGGCTCTGTGCTGACAGCTCAGAGCCTGGAGCCTGTTTCAGATTCTGTGTCTCCCTCTCTCTCTGCCCCTCCCCCACTCATGCTCTCTCTCCCTCTGTCTCAAAACTAAATAAACATTAAAAAAAAATTTAAAAAAAAGACTAGAAGAAGTAATGCAATGTTAACTTTCTGATTATAGTAGTTACAGTGTGGTTATACAGGAGAATGTCCTTGTTTGTAGGAAAACTAAAGTATTCAGGGATGATGGGACATCAGGTCAGCAACTTAGCTCTCAAATGATTCATAAAAAAATGTTATTTGTACTGTACCTCCAGTTTTGTAACTATTTCAAACTTGTTTTTTTTTTTAAATGTGCATGCAATTAAAAAAGAAAAACATCCTGCTCTCCCTTCTCTCAAGCAACGTGAAGCTCATAGAACAATATTAAATTGGTAAGATACTGTTTTTTGTTTTTTGAGAAAAAGCAACATGAGCAGGGGAGGGCCAGAGAGTGAGGGAGAGAGAAAATCCCAAGCAAGCCACACACTGTCAGCTCAGAACCCACCCACCCCACCCCACCCCCACTCCCCGATGCAAGGCTCAAACCCATGAACTGCGAGATCATGACCTGAAAGGAAACCAAGAGTCAGATGTTCAACCGACTGAGCCACCCAGGCGCCCCAAATTGGAAGATATTTTAAGGCATCTTTGGAACTTCATTTCATGTGTCACCTTACTGATCTGGCCAAGATTTTTGTTGTTGTAGTTAAGTTTGTTTGAATTTAGATTTGTTGTGGTCGTAACAGAACAATAATAACTAGATAGAACCCTAAGAGTTAAAGGGATTTTAATTTATCTTTAACCTGTGCATATGAATTGAGAGGAGAACCAGTTGATAAGTAAAAATACTGGGATATGAGCAAAGACAGAATGACTCCAGAGCCTGCATTCTCAACCACTATTCTCCATTGCCTCAAAAGAATTCACAGTGCACATCTAAATCTTGTGAGAATTTCTAACATGAACTAAGTCCCAACATTAGAGATTCCAAGGAGGAGTCATCGTCAGAAGGGCGTTATTCATGGATGAGGCTATGATGAGCTGGGTCTGGATTAATTCATCTAAACATGTAACCAAGGATCATTTCTTATTTGGTCTTCTGTTCCTCATATCTGGTATGCAGTAGGTACTCAAAATTTTGTGGGTTTTTTGTTTGTTTGTTTGTTTGTTTTTGAATGAGTGAATGGCCACTATACGCCAAACAAACAGGGAAAGAAAGAAGGGAGAAAGCATTCTGGTCTAAAGAATGTAGAGGAAATAACTTCCACCCAATATGTTGGCTAGATTAGAAGGGGGGAGATTTTCAAATGCCACAATGGTAGCCAAACTTCCTCCTTCCGCCAACTTGATAGAATGACTATCTGAGACAGATGCTTCTTCCTTTTTGAACTTCAGTCATGGATTGATTGAGAAAATATCCAAAAGCAGGAAAGAGAATAGTAAAGTGCAAAGAAAAACACAAAAAACGGACTCATAAAATGTGAAAGATGAAAAGGAATCATTCACCTCATTACTTTTACTTAACTGAAAATAGGGCTAACAGAGGTCAAGTGACTTGACAGAGGCTGCTTACAGCTAGCCATTGGCACGAAACCCCATGACCAGTACTTACGTTCTACCCCACACTGTTCTTAGTCAATAATCTTGGAGGTCCTCTCCAAGTCATCTGATAACAACAGCTAGTGTTCGAGTATTTATTTGCTGTACGTTAACCTAAGAGCTTTACTTGTCTTAAGTAATTTGATTCTCTTTCGGACCACTCGACAAGATAGGCAATTATCATTGCCACATTATAGATGAAAAAACTAAGACATGAGAGAAGCTAAGTAACTTACTCAAGATTACAAAGCTATGAATGATGAAGATGGGATTCAAATCATATGGACATTTTTTCTTCCCTTTCTAGATTGTGAAATTCTTCTGTGCATGCCCTTGTCTTACACAGTATCATATCCATCCCCCCCCCCCCACAAATCTGCAGCGTCTAGCACACTGAAATTTAGAACTGTCTACTGAAATACTGAAGTACTTCATTTAATCCTACTTCAAACTGTTAACTCACTAGTTCAGCACATTTTACCGATGTTTATGCCAGGCTCTGTGGTAAGCACTTCATAAACCTCCCTTCAGGCCTTAAAACAACTCTACAGGGGCGCCTGGGTGGCGCAGTCGGTTAGGCGTCCGACTTCAGCCAGGTCACGATCTCGCGGTCCGTGAGTTCGAGCCCCGCGTCAGGCTCTGGGCTGATGGCTCGGAGCCTGGAGCCTGTTTCTGATTCTGTGTCTCCCTCTCTCTCTGCCCCTCCCCCGTTCATGCTCTGTCTCTCTCTGTCCCAAAAATAAATAAAAAATGTTGAAAAAAAAAAATTAAAAAAAAAAAAAAAAAAAACAACTCTACAAAGTAGGTATTCCTGTGTACAGAAATGAAGTAAGTTGCCCAAAATGCACGGCTAGAAAGAGACAAATACTAGGCCATTCCAAGGGTCATATGCCCAGGCCACTGTTACTACCCCTTTCAACACAGTCCCTATCCTCACAGACTTCCTCGTCTGGTAGGATAATGGTAACCATTTGCAATGCAATGTGATCAGTGCTAAAATAGTGGCTAGGTTCAAAGTGCTGAGAAAACAAGAGAGACCAAGGGTTTGGAGGACACAGGGAAGTTTAAGAGGTGACAACTGAAGAGGACTTTAAGGATAAATGGAAGTCCTATAGCAGAGAACACTGTTCTTTGACCTCATTAGAACCCTAATCTATTGACCTCTACTTTCTTCCAACCTGTTAGCCCTCTCCAGCTTGGACTCCATAGCCCATCATTTTAATAATACCCTGACCGCCCTTTAACCCTTGTCTTTACAGCTTGTAAAGACCCTTGTCTTTACAGCTTTACAGCCCTTGTCTTTACAGCTCACCTGTCTGGCATGAGTGAAGTATGGTTGCAGACAACAGAACCCATGCTAGCTAAGATAAGCCAAAAGGGAGTTATCGCCAGGGATCATGTGGCTTACAAAATAACTTGAAGGGCTATGGGAGCAGGCTCTGTTAGAACTTACAGGAACAAGTCCTAACCCGCAAAATAAGTCTTCGCCATGATCAAGACAGTTATGGCTATCATTGCAGAAAGTCACTAAACCAGAAAGTTGGTGACTAAAGAGACATCAGCTCTGCTACGAAATTTGCCAGCAGAATTGGATGGCTCTCACCCTCTTTGTCTCCACATCTAACTCAGTTCCAAATTCAATTCTCACCTTAGGTGCAAAGGAGTCTACGAAATCGTTTTTGGCATCTCAGAATTTTCAGTAAGAGAAGGCAATGTGCGCTGCCTTGTAAGAGGTAGAGGCAGAAATGTGCGCTGAGCAAGTCAAACCCACAGTCCTCACCACCATACCTTGGTATGTTTTCTGCATGCTGGCACAGAATAGCCTGATGTTGCTAGAAAAAAATTATGATCTCCAACCTTAAATCTGCAAGACAATTCTACATTCCTCTGGTCACACAATTCTCCCACAATCTACAACGTCTTTCACACCTTCTGCAATCTTCTTAAATCTCTGATCTCCTCTCACTCTAAGCATATGATCACATCACCTACTTTACAGAGAAAATAAAAGCCATGAGAAAGGAATTCATTTTATCAGTACCAAATATACAAACAGACTGTTCCTACTGCCTTCATTTCCTTCTTCCTTTCTATTCACTGGAGAAACTGTCCATCTTCCTAAGGTTGCTCTAACTGTACTTTGGATCCCATCCATTCCCACATTTTCACAACACGATCAATGACCCAATTTCTCTCTCTCACTTTCTCCTTCGCCCTCTCAGTTGGATCCTTGGTGACCCCTCATCTCTTTCAGCTTCCACATCCTCTCCTCTCCTTTACAATCTTATGTATGAAAAATACTCTGTAGATTCACTGCCTCCATTTCCTTTCCTGAATCTCTGCCTCATATCTGGCTTCTGGTCTCATCACACCAACTCTCACGAAGGACACCATAAGCTCCATGATGATAAAGCCAACAGACATGTTTCAATTCTCATGTTATTTAAATTCCAGGATTTCCTAAAAAAAAAATTTAACGTTTTTTATTTATTTTTGAGACAGAGAGAGACAGAGCATGAACGGGGGAGGGTCAGAGAGAGGGAGACACAGAATCTGAAACAGGCTCCAGGCTCTGAGCTGTCAGCACAGAGCCTGATGCGGGGCTCGAACTCATGGACCGCGAGATCATGACCTGAGCCGAAGTCGGCCGCTTAACCAACTGAGCCACCCAGGCGCCCCAAATCCCAGGATTTTCTAACACAGAAACTTTTTCTAACACAGAATCTTTTTTTTTTTTTTAAAGATTTTATTTTTATGCAATCTCTACACTGAGTATGGGGCTCAAACTCGCAACCTCAAGATCAACAGTTGGCACACTCTACCGACTGCACCAGCCAGGCACCACTACACAGACCATTTCCTGCTGCTGAGGCAACATTCCTCTGGTCCTTCTCTATAGCTCTTGTGTTTCTCTTGTGGACTCATGCTTTCATTCTTGGCCATTACAAGTTGGGACCACTCAAGGTTCTCTTACCCACACTTATGGCTCATATTGTCACCTATATGCAATTATTCCCAAGTAAATGTTTCCCGAAAACTCGCTTCTGAGTTCCAAAGCCATATTTCAAACTGCCTCCTGGATATCATACCACCTCCCTCTTCTTCTTCCAAAAAAAGAACTACCCTGTTGCATAAGCCAGAAACCTAGGATCTACAGTTTGATTTCTCTCCTTTCACTCCCTAAATCCAATCCATCATTAAATCCTACTAATTTTACCTCCTATATGTCTCTAGAAAACTGTCCAGTTCCTGCAGTTGTACAAATACCTCAGTCTTCATTGCTAATAGCTCTCACCCAAGTCGTCTATCTGTACCTATCTCTCCTCCTATCTGTTCATGCTACTGAGCCTGAGGGATCAAGCCACTCTCCCACCAGACCACCTCCCCCCTCCCCCATAAAAAACATCCAGTGGCTTCCCATCATTCTCACAGTAAGATTTCTGCACCTCTACGCCCCTCCGGCTGCATCCTGTACCAGACTCTCTTTCATCTCCTCTGTATTGGCCACAGTGGCCTCTTTTTGCCTTTTAGTCATTTGCCACAGGGCCCCTGCACATGCTGTTCTAGATGGAATATTCTGCCTTCCTCTCTTGACCTAAGTAATTAGAATTCTCCCTTTAGGTTACCAATTCAGGCACCTTTTGTTCACAGATGCCTTTCTGCTTATTTTAGGCACGCATAACATCAGGCCCCTCTCTTAGGCAGCACTATTTTACAGTTCTTAGTGCGATCATTGTTTTACATGTTTGCACCACCAGACTCAAGCCCCTGAGGTCAGGGACCATGTTTGGTTCACAATGTACCCGAGGCTCTGCACAATAAGTATCAGTTGGACGATTAAGGAGGAGACCTGGTTCCCACGTATGAATCCAAAGCTCTCAACAAGACCGTACTCAGGAGAAGCAGGCGTCGGACATTTCCCTCATCTCTGTTTTCTCTGAGGCACAAAGCAGGCCCTAGTACAAGGCTGCACCATCAGTGGTAGAAACAAGCCGGCCTCCTCAGCCATAGAGGAACCTGGTGGAGCTGGGAGACAGGCCTTTCCTCCCTGGGAGCGTCCGGCACAGGGTTCTACACTGCAGGCGCTGGACAAACAAGTCAGCCGTCGAGAGCCCCAGGCGGCCGCAAAGACCCCAACGCTCTGCCCCAGCCTAGAAGCGGAACCCACGCTGCTACCTGCCGGCGCGGCGAACTCCGGACCCGCCTCTGCCTCCTGCAAACCTTCAGCTGACAAGGGCCAGGCTCAGGCCACACAACCGAGGCGCCGCCTCCAAATGCCGCAACCACCCACCCCCGACCTTCCTTCCACTTACTCGGTGTCAGCTCCGGGTCTCCCCGCCGCAGCATTGCGCGAAACGCCAAAACCCAGACAGCGCTTCCACCCACAAGACACAGCGCGCCTAGGTGGGACTCCAGCTCTACCCACCAATCCTGGCATCGTACTCTCATGACGCCAGGAAGAGCTGACCAATAAAAGAAGAGCGTTCAGGAGGCGGTGCAGAGGAGATTACTGGAAGCCGATTGGTTTCTCCAAGCCGGAAGTTCTGGGGGAAGAACTAAGTCGGAACCAATCGCGCGGTGCCTGAGCCTGTCGGCGCGGTCAGTGGCGGCGCTGAGAAGAGCGGTTGCCGCCATGATAGAACAGCAGAAGCGTAAGGGCCCAGAGTTGCCGCTGGTACCAGTCAAACGGCAGCGGCATGAGTTGCTGTTGGGAGCGGCGGGGTCGGGCCCCGGAGCCGGGCAGCAGCAGACGGCGCCGGGAGCTTTGCTGCAAGCGGTAAGTGAAGTAGGAGGCGGCCTTCGGCCCTCAGCTCATCCTTCATCTCCGAGAGCCCTGCACCGGGAGATCCCGCACTGCGGGGGCGGAACGAGAATCGCTACCTGCAGTTAAAGCAGAAAACACCGTAAAAGCCGTCGACACCCCTCCCCCCCCTCCCCCCCCCCCCCCCCCCCCCGCGGATGCTTCGTTCGTTAGCCCGTTGGACTCCTGTTTTCAGCGTCTCGACCACCCTGTGGCGTGGCGTTAGAATTAGAGTTTAAGGACCTTGAACTCAAAACCAGGACCAGGGCTTTCTCATACTTAATCTCCCAGGGATCCGACATAGAGTCAACATTCAGAAAAGTTTGTAGAATGGATGGATGAATGAATGAGTGAATGAGGGGAGAAAGGAAATGAGTGACACCGACTCGCTTTGGGACTTCGGGCAAGTTGCTTTCCTCTTTACCTCTCAGCGCTAGTACTGTTACTAACAACAACCGAACAATAGCTAACGTTCATCGAGTCCTTGTATTAAGTACTTTGTACATGAAAACTCTGTTAATCTTGGTAATAGCTAAAGAGGTAGGAACTGTTAGTATCCTGTTTTGTAAACTCTTATCTGGTAAATGATAGAAACAGATTTTAAGCCCAGAATCCATGCTCCTAACTGCATTTCTTGTGAGATAGAGGTAATGATCACACCTCTCCTCCTGGACTATTAGGCTCAGATCAAGAAATACATGTGTGTGTCTCCTCTCTCAACCTCTCTGCCAGTCCATGAACAAATCGTGCTGGCACCCTCCTCAAAATATATCCCAAATTGCTACCACTTCTACCAACTCCATCACTAGCTCCTGGTCTAAGCCATGATCATCTCATCTGACAATTGCAGTGAGGTTCTAACTGGTATTCTTGTTTTCTGCTCTTGTCTGTTCAATCTGTTCTCAGTCCGGCAGCCAGAGGAATTCTGCTAAACGTTAGATCACGTTACCCTCTGCTGCCGACTTTCGGTGGCTTTCCACTTCCCCCAAAGTTAAACCCAAACCCTTACAGCCTTTTGCCCTCTTTCCCTTTACCGCTCAGATGTGCCAATTTTCCGTTGCTCACCCTGCTCCAGTCACACTGGCTTCCATGTTCTTGCCCCAAAGCCTTTTCATATGCTACACTCTACTGGAGTGCTCTTCTTCAAAATACCCACATGGTTTACACACTCAGCTCTTCCAAATCTTTGTTCAGATACCACTTTATCAGTGAGGGCTTTCCTGACGACCCTGTTTTAAGTTGCAATTCACCATATGCATTAACCCACGTTGCTTTTTTTCCTCCATAGTACCTACCACCTACCATCTGTTTTATTTGTTTTCTCTCTTCCTCCCTCCTCTTCCTCCTCCCCTCTAGAACACAAACTCCATTGTTCGTTTTTATTTTGTTCAGTACTATTTTCCCAGTGCCTAGAGAGTGTCTGGCACATAATATATATATTTTTTTAATAAATGCATAAACTGGAAATGACTGAAGAGGTTTGGGGATTACTGATAGTGTACTAGTTTTTCTCTCTGACAAGAGTATGAGGTTTTAGTGACTTGTCCAAGCCTAGGCTTAGTGTTGAGACCATAATTAAAACTACTTTCCCCAGTAATCTGTACCCTGCGGAGTTGTTGGGAAGGTCAGTTCACTCATTCATTCATTAAATGAGCTAGAGACTGGGAAAACAGTGTTGGATGACGCAAGCAGGGTCCCTGCACTCACAAACCTTTTGTAGTGGGGAAAAAGGACAAGATACGTTAAAAATAAGATAAAATAAGGAAGGTAATTGCAGGTAGTGATAAGTGCTATGGGGAAATACAGTAGGACTAATCGAATGCAGAGGGGAGGTGTGGTGCTGCTTGAGTTTGAGTGATCAAAGAAACACTTTCTGAAGTGGAAACATTTGAAAGGAGCTAAACACAGGAAGATCTAAGGGAAGAAGATCCGATCAGGGACAACAACAAGAATAAAGATCCTGAAGCAGAAATGAGTTTAACATGTTTGAGCGATTAAAAGTTGGCTATGGGACGGGAGCAGAATGAGGGAGTAGTTAGAATAACAGGTTGACACTGGACACTTCAGCAGGACCGCGTCGCATTGGAGGCAGAAGTTCACGTGAGAAAAGTTGCTGTTCTCTAAATCAGAAGAAATCCACTCGATTATTGTTCCCCATGTCTTTTGCAGCCTCCTTTGCCTGTATGCAGTGACTACCCTGTACTTCTGTCTTTTGTTTAGGGACCTCCCAGGTGTTCCTCCCTTCAAGCTCCAATCATGCTTCTCTCAGGACATGAAGGGGAAGTGTACTGCTGCAAGTTTCATCCCAACGGATCCACCTTAGCATCTGCAGGATTCGATCGACTGATATGTAAGAGAGTTTTTGAAGCTGGAGTAATTGTTCTTTGCCAAATAGTGATTCTTTTTTTAAAACCTTCAGTGCCACAGAAGGTATCAGTCTGAGCTGGTCACATCACAAACTGCATGGCTAACATGCTGAAATAGTATCATGAAAATGTTGAGTGATCTTGGGTATAGAACTCAAGGTCCATGTAGTACAGGAGGAATCATGTTACTACTTGGAAAGTGAGTTGTCCTAGTTTGAGGGTATCTTCCTCATGGAGGCAAATCTTGAGCTGATTTAGCCAGACAAGAGATCTAGGCATACCAGGTTAATGGAAGTAATGAGAGAGATAGCTTTTCCTTTTCCCAAAAGTGTGAGGCCTTCCTCTTGATCCACTCATAGAATCCTAGCATGTGAAAAGAAGGAGGGGACATGGGGATCCTAAAGTGGCAACTCACTTGGATAATCTACCTGTACGTCATTAGGATCATACGGCATTTAGATTCTCAGCTGCTAGTTGGGAATACCCATTTTCCAGAAATAAGTAGAAAAAATCACTTCAGAAGAGTCATGAGAAAAAACAAGAGAGAAAATACCAGAAACATCTGACTCTTGTATTCTGGCATCGTTTGTTGTATTGTGAGATTAAGTGAGTCCTTTAGCTCTTTGCTTATAAGATTGTACCTCAAGGTAGATGGTAGCTATCTTTGCTGTCTTGATGTAGGTATTCTAGTTCTGTGATCCTTCAACTTAACAGTGACCAAGCATCTGGAAGAGTTGGGAATCTTTGCAGAAGATTAATTAAGATCAGTCCCTTAAATTGATGTGCTTAATTTCATCAAACAAAAAAATGGTTTATCAACAGAAAAATACCATATGTACATGCCTTATTACATATAGAGGTGCTCCTTTTTTTTTTTTTTTTTTTTTTTTTTTTTAATTTTTTTTCCAATGTTTTTTATTTATTTTTTGGGACAGAGAGAGACAGAGCATGAACGGGGGAGGGGCAGAGAGAGAGGGAGACACAGAATGGGAAACAGGCTCCAGGCTCCGAGCCATCAGCCCAGAGCCTGACGCGGGGCTCGAACTCACGGACCGCGAGATCGTGACCTGGCTGAAGTCGGACGCTTAACCGACTGCGCCACCCAGGCGCCCCAAGGTGCTCCTTAATAATACTCCTCAAGCCTCATTCCTTGCTAGACCAAGCTGCCTGAGGACAGGAACTGTGTCTATTCGCTTATCATTTTACCCCAGCATCTGGCTTGTTACGGGTACATGGTACATGTGGAATGAGTAAATGTAGTATAAAGTCATTGCCATGTGCCCTTCAAGTCAGTTTGCAGCTTCTTGGGTTTTCTGTAAGTGCCATCATTTTGCAGTTCTCTTATACTCATAGCAGACATGTAGGAGTGAGTACCAACTTTTTTAACATTACAACAGAAAACTTTCAGATTTAAAAAATTAATTTTTTCAACCTTATGGAATATGAAAATATGGCATTACTTTTGTTTTAGTGTCAGGAAAATTGGTCCAGCTGGGAGAACCAATAGGGAGAATACTCCAAGGGAGTATAATTTCAAAACTGTTGTGATAAACTTAGAAGTACCTTTTCTGTGGCCAATGATGACTTTTCTTTTGCGTAGTAATGATCACAGAACCCCTGTCTCCCTGACAGTGCTGTGGAATGTCTATGGTGACTGTGATAACTATGCCACATTGAAGGGACACAGTGGGGCGGTGATGGAGCTGCATTATAATACCGATGGCAGGTGAGTAGTTCGCACAGTGGAATGACAGCTGCTTCTCCTACCAACTCGTCTCGGCATCCTTTCACATTGCATCCTTGAGTTTTCTCTCTCGGGAGACTATGCCATCAAAAACTACTGCGTTTGGAGCAGCTACTTTATTATCCTATCACTGTTAAGCCAAGTTTGGTGTTTCTTGCTCCATGTATGCATATATGAATACATCTCTATCACCTAACATCAACAGCTCAGGCAAATTTGTTTCTTTTTAAAACAAAACAAAATGTAATTTGCATATGCAGATATCAGTTATTTTTTTTAATAAAAACAATAAAATGTTTCTTTTGAGAAACTCAAAAACATAAATGAAAAAATAGCCCATATTCCTATGACTCCAAAGATTATCACTGTTAATCTTATGATATGTTTTTCTCAAGTTTTTTTCCTACTCGAAGCCATTTGGTTTTTCGTATACGTTAGAGCTTCATGTGTGATCTTTTCTGCTGCTTTTTTCCTTACTGTTATTCACCTATTGTATCTGTATCATAGTATACGTTTTATCATAAACATTTTAATGACCGCATAATTTTACAATAACCTAGGTAATATAAAAATGTGATCATCCAAAGTCATTTAATCCTATTAGGTATTTTAGTGAACATTCACTGTTTTATACCTCTGGCCTCTAAAATCTTAGGGTCCCGGAATCAACTGGTACATAACCTTGTATACATTTTCCCTATTAGTATTTGAGTAAAGAATGCCTTATGAAATCAATTATAACTTAGAAATCATTTTTGGAAACAAAGTAAAAACTTTACCGGGCCACCAGGTCAGGAATTGCTACAGTGTGTCTTCACTCTGCAGCAGGGAGTGATTAAACATTTCCAGATGGGAAAATGTCTAAAGTGTTGTCTATCTCAAAGGAGAAAAAGATTGAGAAAACTACTGGTATTAGGTTGTAATACATCATGGGGACTGACAGAAGGAAATTTTTTTGACATTTCATAGAGTAGACCTTGTAACTGGGTCTAGAAAACCAGCAGGATTTTGTTAGGGAGGGTGAAGCATTCCTGCATCATGTGTCAAACTGTCAGAGCACAACCTGTCAGTGACCTCAAAGAGTGGCACGTTTTGGCAAGTGTTGTGTGTGTGGGGGGAGGGGGTGGTTGCCATTGCTTTTCTTCACTTATTTCTTTTTTTGTTCTTCTTGTAGTATGCTCTTCTCCGCATCCACAGATAAAACTGTGGCAGTATGGGACAGTGAGACAGGCGAGAGGGTTAAAAGGCTGAAAGGACATACTTCCTTTGTGAATTCCTGTTACCCAGCCAGGAGGGGCCCCCAGCTTGTCTGCACTGGCAGTGATGATGGTACAGTTAAGGTGGGTGTTGTCTGTCTGTCTGTTGCAGTTTCTAAGGTTACATAATGGGAACCTAGCTTGCTTTGCACCTGTGCCATACACTCCTCTCCACAACTTTGCTTTAGCGGTCATTTCTCAAAACAGAGGCCTTTTAAAATAATACGGTTTTTAAAAAATTTTTTTTTTTTTTTAACATTTATTTATTTTTGAGACAGAGAGAGACAGAGCGTGAACAGGGGAGGGGCAGAGAGAGAGGGACGCACAGAATCCGAAACAGGCTCCAGGCTCTGAGCTGTCAGCACAGAGCCCGACGCGGGGCTCGAACTCACATGACTGCGAGGTCATGACCTGAGGCAAAGTCGGACGCTTAACCGACTGAGGCACCCCTAAAATAATACATTTTAAGTATCCTCTAGAATAATAAATATTAGAACCATGTTGAACCATTGTGACATGAAACGACATGAATCGCCCGAATTGGAGTTTTGACTCAGCTATTTACTTAATTATGTGATCTCAGGTAGTTCACTTTCCTGATCCTGTTTCTCAATCTTTAGAACAGTGACCGTAATATACATGTCTTCCAAAGCTGTTGTAAAAGTATAGTCACTATATGAAAAGGTCAATATGTGTTTAGTAACAGGGTCATTTATTTAGTCCAGTGATTTCCAACCTGTCTTCATATCAGACTCACCTGAAGAACCTGTTAAAAATACCCAGATTCTAGTTCAGTAGGTCTGGAGTGAGAATTTTGGGGGTTTTTGTTTTTGTTTTCTTAAAATTTTTTTTTAATCTTTATTTATTTTTGAGAGTGAGAGAGAGAAAGAGTGCGAGTGGGGGAGGAACGGAGAGAGAGGGAGACACAGAATCCAAAGCAGGCTCCAGGCTCCAGGCTCCAAGCTGTCAGCACAAAGCCCAACGCGGGGCTCGAACTCACAAACCGTGAGATCATGACCTGAGCTGAAGTCGGACGCCCAACCAACTGAGACACCCAGGCGCCCCAAGGGAATTTTTGTTTTTAAATTAAGACGTTTTTTTTAGAAGAGCTTTAGGTTGGCAGCAAAATTGAGGGGAAGATACAAAGATTTCCCATATACCCACTGCCCCCATATGCACAGCCTCCCCCATTTTCCCCCACCAGAGTGGTACATTTTTTACAATTGATAAACCTACAGTGACACATTACAATCACTCAAAGTCCATAGTTTTTGTTGGGGTTCACATTTAGTGTTATACATTTTGTGGTTTGGGACAAGCATATAATGACATGTATCTATCACTGTGGTACATTTCGGAGTATTTTCCCTGTCTTGAAAATTGTCTGTGCTCCTTCTATTCATCCCTCCCACCCCTGGCAACCACTGATCTTTTTACTGTCTTCAGAGTTTTGCCTTTTTGAAATTGGCTTCTTTTACTTAGTAATACGCATTTAAGATTCTTTCATGTCTTTTCATGGCTTGATAGCTCATTTGTTTTTAGTGCCAAATAATATTCCATCATCTGGATGTAACAGTTTATCCATTCACCTACTAAAGGATATCTTGGTTGCTTCCAAGAGTAGGTAATGATGAATAAAGCTGCTGGAAACATCTACGTGCAAGTTTTTGTGTGGACCTAAGTTTTTCAACTCTCTTAGATAAATGCTAAGGACCGTGATTGCTAGATCATATGGTAAGAGTATGTTTAGGTTTGGTTTTTTTTAAATGTTTTTTATTTTTGAGAGAGAGCACATGTGTGTTCAAGCGGGAGAAGGGCAGAGAGAGACCTAGACCCAGAATACGAAGCAGGCTCCAGGCCCTGAGCTGTCAGCACAGAGCCCAATGCAGGGCTCGAACTCCTGAGCCGTGAGATATTGACCTGAGCCGAAGTCAGACACTTAACCGACTGAGCCACCCAGGCACCCCTGAATGTGTTTAAGAAACCACCAATCTGGGGCACCTAGCTGGCTTAGTCAGTGGAGTGTGCAACTCTTGATCTCAGGGTTATAAATTTGAGCCCCACATTGGGTGTAGAGATTACTTAAAAATAAAATCTTAAAAAAGAAGGAAAGAAAGAAAGAAACCACCAATCTCTCTTCCCAAGTGTCTATACCATTTTACATTCCCACCAGCAATGAACGAGAGTCTCCATTGTGCCACATCATCATTTGGTGGTGTCATTGCTTCAGATTTTGGCTCTTCCAATAAGTATGTAGTGGTACCTCATTGTTGGTTTAATTTGCATTTTCGGGATGACATTTGATATGGAGCATCTTTTTATATACATTTTGTTATCAGTGTATTTTCTTTGGTGGGATGTCTGCTATCTTTAACTCATTTTTTTTATCATGTTGTGTTCTTATTGTTGAGTTTTAAGAGTTCTTTGTACATTTTGGATAATAGTCCCTTATCAGATGTACAAATATTTTCTCCCTGTCTTGTGGCCTATCTTCTCATTGTCTTGACATTGTCTTTAGCAGGCAGAAGTTTTTAATTTTTTTAAATTTTTAAAAAATGTTTGATTATTTTTGAGAGCATGAGAGCACACCAGCAGGGAAGGGGCAGAGAGAGGCGGGGACAGAGGATTCAAAGCAGGCTGCGTGCTGACGGCAGAGAGCCTAATGCAGGGCTCGAACTCATGAACCAGGAGATCATGACCTGAGCTAAAGTTGGGATGCTTACAGGCACCCCCAGAAGTTTTTAATTTTAATGGAGTTCAGCTTATCAGTGTTTTATGGATTGTGCTTTGGTGTTGTATCTAAAAGTCTTTGCTATACCCAAGGTCATCTATGTTTTCTTCTGTTACCTTCTCGGAGTTATATTTTCCATTTTATATTAGATCTGTGATCCATTTTGAGTTGGTTTCTGTAAAAGGTGCAAGGTCTGTGTCTAGATGCATGTTTTTTCATGTGAATGTGCAGTTGTTCTAGTACCATTTGTTGAAGAAACTCTGTTTGCTCCATTCTGTTGCCTTTGCTCTTTTGTCAAAGATCAGTTGACTATATTTATGGGGTTCTACTTCTGGGCTCTCTATTCTCTTCCACTGATGTATTCTTTCCCCAGTACCACGCTGTCTTGATTACTGTAGTAAGTCTTGAAGTCAGGTAGTATCAGTCCTCCTCCTCCATTCTTTTCCTATCGTGTTGGAAATCTTGGGTCTTTGTCTCTCCACATAAACATTAGAATCAATTTGTTGATTTCCACAACACATTTTGGTTGGGATTGCATTGAATTTATAAAGTTGAGAATGACAATATTGAGTTTTCCTATCCATGAACATGGAAAAACCATTTATTTAGTTCTTTGATTTTGTTCATCAGAGTTTTGTTTTTTGGGGGTTTTTTGTTTTGCTTTTTTAAACAATTTTTTTTTGAAGTTTACTTATTTATTTTGAGAGAGACAGTGTGAGCAGGGGAGAGGCAGAGAGAGAGAGAGAGAGAGAGAGAGAAAGAGACACGGTGAGAGTGAATCCCAAGCAGGCTCCGTACTGCCAGCGCAGAGCCCTATATGGGACTGAAACCCACCAACTGTGAGATCATGACCCGAACCAAAAGTTGAACTCTTAACTGACTGAGCCACCCAGGTGCCACCATTCATCAGAGTTTTGAAGTTTCCTTCATTTGGATTGTACATATTTTGTTAAATCTATACCTAAATATTTCTCTTTTGTTTTGGGTGCTAATGTAAATGACATCGTGTTTTTTAAGAACCAGGATTTTTTTTTTTTTTTTAATTTTTTTTTTTTTTCAACGTTTATTTATTTATTTTTGGGACAGAGAGAGACAGAGCATGAACGGGGGAGGGACAGAGAGAGAGGGAGACACAGAATCGGAAACAGGCTCCAGGCTCCGAGCCATCAGCCCAGAGCCTGACGCGGGGCTCGAACTCACGGACCGCGAGATCGTGACCTGGCTGAAGTCGGACGCTTAACCGACTGCGCCACCCAGGCGCCCCCAGGATTTTTTTTTTTTAATGTTTATTGGGGCACTGGATTACTCAGTCAATTGAGTGTCTGACTTTGGCTCAGGTCAGGATCTTACGGTTTGTGGGTTTGAGCCCCATGTTGCACTCCGTGCTGATAGCTCAGAGCCTGGAGCTTGCCTCAGATTCTGTGTCTGCCTCTCTCTCTGCCCCTCCCCTGCTCACGCTGTGTCCCTTTCTGTCTCTCAAAAATGAATAAATGTTTAAAAAAAATTTTTTTTAAGTAAAATGTTTATTTTTGAAAGAGAAAGCGTGGGGGTGGGGACAGAAGATCTGAAGTGGGCTCTGTGCTGACAGCAGAGAGCCCAATGTGGGACTTAACTCACGAATCGGAGACCATGACCTAGGCCAAAGTCGGATGCTTAACTGACTGATCCACCCAGGTGCCCCACGAACCAGGATCATTAAACATGTTCCTCAACATGATTTGATGTAGCAGGTCTGACATTTTGGAAGCCATTGATCTCATCCAGCATCCTCATTTTATTTTTTTATTATTGTTTTTATTTGAATATGGTGATACATAATGGTTCATTAGATTCAGATGTACGACATAGTGATTCAACAAGTTTATACATTATGCTGTGTTCACCACTGCATCCTCGTTATCAAATGAGGAAAATGAGGCCTAAAAATAATTACTTATTTCAAGAGCACACAAGGACATACTACTCTGAAGTACCAACCATTTTTATTCTTTCTTTGGCACTAATTTGGTACTCTGGGAAGTATTTTAGTGATTAAACAAGGAAGGACTTGAAAGGAGTATATCCGAGAAACCACACTAACCTTGTGATTGTTGCTTTTTAAAATGAATTTGCTTTCTTTTCATAATTAAAGTGGTGACACTGACATACTGAATCATCTGCTTGGAGATATTGTCCTACTATATCATTTTTATGATAAACCCAGTCACTTGGGGCCTGGTGCTTAGCTAGGAAGAGAGTGTATGGCTTAGGAATGACTCCAAAGCCCAGAGCTCTTAATCTCCGTGTGCCATGGTTGGAGAGTCTGCTTTGTAAACTGATTCGCCAGAGGGCCTTTCAAAAGGTGGTAAGAGATGACAGGGCCCTAAGGAATTTTACCGAGGGCCTGCTCTATCAACATCTAGGAACTTACTCCTGTTTATTTTTGGCTTTCCTTCACCTTTTCTCTTTCTTTCTTTCATTTTGCCTTTTCTTTACCTCTTTCCTCATGTTTGCCTTTCTGTCTCTCCTCGGCTTTTCTTTTTTCAACTACTCCTTTGTGAGTTCATGTTTGTGTTTTCTGTCCTCCTTTCAGTTTCTTGCTTCTCTTCTCCTCTAATTAAACATGATTTGAAATAAATGTTTTAACTTTGTCACTCAAGTTAATATTTATCTTAGTGTGCAATATGTCACATCAACTAAAGGTGACTTTTTTAACCAATTCCTTATTCTTAATTTCAACATATTTTTTATAATTAATGCTTTGTCGAACAGCCTTTTACATATGCCTTTTAGTTATCAGGTTGGAATGCTTTGTTGATTATTTTCTGTTTTAGGTTTGTAGGTGTAGGAATTTAATAACCTCTGTTTCTCTAAGGGGGGAACCTTGTGTTACATTTGACGTATCAGGATTCACAACAGAAGACGAAGCTTTCAGTAATGCTTACGTTTTCAGTCTAGAAATGGCATCCTGAGCATTGTCCATACTAGTAGTTTTTTCTGTTGTTTTTAACAATATTTCATACTGTTTTTCACAGTTTTTTCATATTTTTAGCAATCTATTCTTTCTGGTAAAGTACTTAGAAAATCATTTTTATATCATATCATATGTTTAAGGCATATATATTACTATAGATGTGATATATGTACACATACATATAAATACAAATTGTTACAATTCAGTCCTAGTGCCATTATGTAGACGAAGACACAGAAGGTTTTCAGGTTAGAGGTGGAGGTGTGGGCCAATGTGACCCAGAGTGGAGTATGAGGCCCAAGTGAGGTGAGGAGAGCATCCATGCAAGTTGGGGGCAGTCCATTGTAGGGAGATGGGGACTGAGAATGGTGAGGAGGGCAACCACATAACACAGGGTCGGTAGCCCAGAATAGAGAATTGGAGCGGGGAGCAGCCCAGCATGGAGAGTTGGTACCCTAGCAGAATAAAAGGGTCATCTATACGTTAGTGGAGTAGGGGAAGTATGGGTGTCACAGCCTGAGCTGAGGGTGTCCACATAGTGTGGGAGCAGTTTGGGTAGGGAGTCTGGGGCTGAGGCTAGCATTCCTGAGGAAAGGCAGCCTGGAGAGGGATATTAGAGCCAGAGCAGGGGGAAGGGGGTATTGATACAAAGGGATGACCCATATGGGATGAGGAGGGGTTCACATCAGATCAGCCCAGGATGGGAATCACAGTTCAAACAGGGAAGGAAGAGGAGAAGGGTAGAAAAGGATGTGGGAGATTGGTTACATTCAGGAAGTTTGATCAGATAAGTAAATATAGTAACGGGAGGCAGGTTTCTCATTGTCGGAGGAAGGAGTTACCAATGCAGGAGGGAAAACTAAGATGCCATCTTGTGTTGTTGGTGTTGAGCTGGAAGTGTCAGTATGAACTGATAAACATTCAACACATAAACAGGCATAGAAGAAATAGGACATGTAAATGGGTATTTACAGGTGTGTGTGCGCGCGCGCCTATGTATGCATACATTGGCAACTGTCCACTGAGAGGGTTTAGGAACAACAGTCCAAAAGCAATGAACACATCTACTGTGCAGGTCTTGGCCTTTAAACACCATTTTCCACTGAAGAAACCAGGGCTCCCTATTTCAGGACTGGGCAGGGAAAGTACCAGATGAACCTGGAACATCTTGTGCAGAAAGCTTGTCAAAAGAACATCTTAAATCAGATGATCAAACTGAACATTATTCATGATGGGACAAAACAAAATTGTGAGCCACTCAGTAAAATACAATGAAAATGCAGCATCACTTCAGTGATATTCCTGCCAAAGAGGCATAACTTGAATGTAATCATGAGGAAACATCAGACAAACTCAAATTGCGGGACATCCTACAAAATAACTGTCCTATAATTTTGAGAAGTGTCAAGGTCAAGGAAAGTCTGAGAAATTCTTCCAGGCTGAAGGAAACTAAAGAAACATAAGTGCTAAATTCAACACATGATTCTGAACTGAATCTTTTCTATAAAAGGCATGTTGGAACAAGTGGTGAAACTTGAATGAAATCTGAGAACCGGTTGGTAGTGATGTGTTGGTGTTAATTTCTGCATTTTGATTGATTGTGCTGAAATTATACAGGATTGTATATGTTATATGTATTATATATATTTTTATAGGACAAATACACTCAAGTATTTAGAAGTGATGGGACATTAGGTCAGCAGTTCTCAAATGATTCGGGCAACAAAAATGTTCTCTTTTACTTCCAACTTTTTGTGTAAGTTTGTGAATATTTCAAAGTAAAATAGTCTTTTAAAAATGATGGTCATCTGGAACTAATATTCTAAAACATTTGAATCAGGGGCACCTGGCTGGCTCAGTCAGTGGAGCATTTGACTCTTGATCTCGGGGTTGTGAAGTTCAAGCCCCACGTTGAGTATAGAGATTACTTAAAATCTTTTAAAAAATTAAATATTTGAATCAAACTTTTTTTTTAAATATTTATTTATTTTGAGGCGCCTGGGTGGCGCAGTCGGTTAAGCGTCCGACTTCAGCCAGGTCACGATCTCGCGGTCCGTGATTTCGAGCCCCGCGTCAGGCTCTGGGCTGATGGCTCGGAGCCTGGAGCCTGTTTCCGATTCTGTGTCTCCCTCTCTCTCTGCCCCTCCCCCGTTCATGCTCTGTCTCTCTCTGTCCCAAAAATAAAAAATTAAAAACGTTGAAAAAAAAATTTTTTTAAATATTTATTTATTTTGAGAGAGAGCACATATGCACATGCGAGTGGAAGGACCAGAGAGAGAGGATTCCAGGCAGGCTCTGTGCTGTCAGCGCAGCCCAATGTGGGACTCGATCTCACGAACCTCAAGAACATGACCTGAGCCAAAATCAAGAGTCAGACGCTTCACCCACTGAGCCACCCAGGCGCCCCTGAATCAAGCTTTAAATGACTACCATAGCTTTTAGGATAAAATCAAAGGTTGATTTGATCTGTGTAGAGATTATTAAGACAAAGATTGTACTAAATCTGGAAGAGATATGGAGAGGCTAGATTATCAAAGCCTTGAATTCCAAACTAATAGGTTTGGACATGATTCTGTAGCCAGAGGAATTAGTGAGCAGGGGTTAGGTACTGGTTCTCCAGAAGAGGGGTGAAGCACTCTTTTTGGACCATTTACCTGAGTAACCAAACCTAAGCCTTTTTAGGTTATGTTTTCATGAGTTTGCATTCCAAACCATGAGAATTAGAAGGAGGAATCCTTGTTGGCACAGAGATAACAACCCAGACTGCTTGTTTACCACAGATTTGAATGTAAACTTAAGGCCTTTCCTGAGGTTCTATGGCTGGTTCCTGTTTTTTAAGTATTTGTTTTGAGAGACAGAGAGCACAAGCTAGCGAGCGAGCGAGAGCACATGCACCAATAGGGGAGGAGCAGAGAGCAGTGGAGAGAGAAGATCCCAGACAGGCTCTGCCCTGTCAGCACAGAGCTCCACTAGGGGCTTGATCTCCCAAACCATAAGATTATGGACCCGTGAGAGTACGACCTGAGCCCCAATCAAGTGTCAGGTGCCCAGCTGACTGAGCCACCCAAGCGCCCCTAAAGATTTTAAGTAATCTCTACACCCAGTGTGGGGCCCAAGATCAACAGCCACATGCTCCACCGTCTTAGCCAGCCAGGCACCCATCTTTTTTTTTTTTTTTTTTTTAATGACATGTGTGTAAAACTTGGGACACCATCACCCCAGTCTTTGTCATTTGAATGAAATGACCCACACTCTTAAAACATCATGGTTCACCTTACCAAGTCTGTCAGTCATTTGTTGCAACATCTCTAAGGTGCCTGGGTGGCTCATTAGGTTAAGCATCGGACTCTTGTTTTCAGCTCAGGTCATGATCCTGTGGTTCTCGAGTTTGAGCCCCAAGTTGGGCTCCACACTGGCAGTGCAGAGCCTGCTTGGGATTCTGTCTCCCTCTCTGCCCCTCCCCTACACACACACGCGTGTATTCTCTCCCTCTCCCACCCTCCCTCTCTCCCTCTCCCCCTGTCTCTCCAAGTAAATAAAAAAACTTTAAAAGAAAGGAAGGGGGGTCGCCGGGGTGGCTCAGTCGGTTGAGCGTCCAACTTCAGCACTGGTCATGGTCTCACAGTTTGTGAGTTCGAGCCCGACGTTGGGCTCTCTGCTAACAAACAGCTCAGAGCCTGGAGACTGCTTCAGATTCTGTATCTGTCTCTCTCACCCTCCCCTGCTCATGCTCTGCCTCTCTCTGTCTCTCAAAAATAAATAAATGTTAAAAAAAAAATTTTTTTTAATAAAAGAAAGGAAAGAAGCATCTCTAGGCCCTCCCTATTATCCACACTCTATAAATGCAGATCCATGTTGGGGTGCCTGGCTGGTTCAGTCAGTAGAGCATGTGACTCTTGATCCCAGGGTTGTGAGTTTGAGCCCCATGTTGGATGTAGAGATTACTCGAAAATAGTCTTTAAAAAAAAATGTAGATCCGTGTTATATAAATTTATTTTTTAAAAATAGAGCCTAATTGTTTAGGGTATGGGATTCTAGAGTTATACCTAATTTTTTTTTTTAATGTTTATTTTATTTTTGAGAGAGAGAGCACGGGGGAAGGGCAGAGAGAGAGGGAGACAGAGGATCTGGAGTAGCCTTTGTGCTAACAGCAGAGAGCCTGATGGGACATCAAACTCACGAACTGTGAGATCAGTACCTGAGCTGAAGTCAGATGCTTAACCAACTGAGCCACCCAGGTGTCTCGTTATACCTAATTTTTATCTACTATTACTATTTTTTTTAAGTGTTTATTTTGAGAGAGGGAGGGAGAGCACAAGTAGGGGAAGGGCAGAGAAAAAGGGAGAGAGAAAATCCCAAGCAGGCGCCCCACTGCCAGCACAGAGCCCAACTCGGGGCCTCATCCCACGAACCATAAGATCATGACCTGAGCTGAAATCAAGAGTCAGACACCGAACCAACTGAGCCACCCAGGCACCCCTATCTTCTATTATTAATAAATCAAGTAGCCATTAAAAAGTTAACGGTATAAAACAAGTGTAGATTACTTTAGTAGTTATAAGAAATTAGCATATATTTTAGTATGTTTAAGTTAATATAACATGAACATAACAGAATCAGACCGTACTAAATTCTAATCCTTGTTTTGCTATTGACTTGCTGGGTGTTTGTCATCAAGTTAATTCCTTCTTTGAGCTTTAGTTTGCTCATCCATAAAAATTGGAGTTAAACTAGATCATCTAAGTGTAGTAATTTAAAATTTTTTTTTTAATCTCAATCTGCATAAAGGAATACATTTTAAACTGTGACCCAGTATATACTCTCCTCAGTATGTCTGTGTTTATGAATCAGCCTCTTGTATATGTGACATTATCTTTTCTATATATTTTTTAAATTAGGGTAAAATTTACATAACATAAAATTCACCATTTTAACCATTTTAAAAGATGTACAATTCAGTGATTTTTAGTACATTCACAATGTGTGTGATCATCACCATGATCCAATACCAGAATATTCTTGGCGCCCCCAAAAAGCACCTTCCTACCCATTTAGCAGTCAGTACTTTTTCTCTGCTTTCCAGCCCCTGGCAACCATAATGTACTTACTGTCTCTATTGGGAATAGAATTGTACAATATGTGGCCTTTTGTGTCTAGTTTCTTTTGATTAGCTTAATGTTTCAGGCTTCACCCTTGTAACATGTAGTAATACTTGATTCGTTTTTAACACTGCTACAAAGATTTGTGTACGAGGTTTTGTTTGAACACCTGCTTTCATTTCTCTTGGGTATATATCTAGGAGCAATCTAGGATTGCTGGGTCAAAGAGTAACTCTAACCTTTTGGGGAACATCCAGACTTTTCCATAGCAGCCACATCATTTTATATTTCCACCAGTGATGTTCGAAGGTTCCAATTTTTCCACATCCTCACCAGCACCCCTTATTTTCTGTGGTTTCTTTTTTTTCCCCACTAGTAAGTGTGAAGCAACATCTAATTGTTTTGATTTGCATTTCCCAAATGATTTATGATGCTAAGCATCTTGTCTTGCGCTTATATCATCTGAAAAGAAATGTTTACTCAGGGCCTTTGCCCAGTTATTGGACTCTTTGTGTTTTTGTTGTTGAACCATAGCTTCTTTTTCTGGATACTGGATCTTTTTCAGGTATATGATTTGCAAATAATGTCTCCCACTATTGGTTGTATTCTCATTTTCTGGATACCATCCTCTAAGGTACAAAAGTTTCTAATTTTTAAAAATTTTTAAATGTTTATTTGTTTTTGAGAGAGAGAGAGACAGGAGGGACAGAGAGCGAGGGAGACACAGACTCTGAAGCAGGCTCCAAGCCTGAGTTGTCAGCAAAGAGCCCAACACGGAGCTCAAACTCAAAGACTGTGACATCACGACCTGAGCCGAAGTCAGATGCTTAACTGACTGAGCCACCCAGGGGCCCCTAAAAGTCTCTAATTTTTATGAAGTTTATTTTTTCTTTGGTCACTTGTGCTTTTGGTGTCATATCTAATAATTCATTGCCAAATCCAAGGCCATGAAGATTTACCCCTGTGTTTTCTTCTAAGAATTTCATAGTTTTAATTTTTACATTTGAGTCTTTGATCCATGTGGAGTAAATTTTTGCATCTGGTGTAAGATAAAGGTCTGCCTTCATATTTTAGGTATGGTTATCCAGTTGTCCCATCATTTTTTAAAAGATTTAATTTCTTTTTTTCTTCTGTAAGAGCCATACTTTTTTGCTTGTTTTCATGCTTCATAATTTCTTGTTGAAAACTGGACATTTGAATATTATAATGTGGTAACTCTAGAAATTAGATTCTCCCCCTGGGGTTTGCTGTTGCTCCTTGTTGTAGCTGTTTGATGAATTTTCTGAACTGATTTTGTAAAGTCTGTATAGTTTGCCGTACGTAGCCACTGAAATCTCGGTTTCGTTAGCTTGGCGATTCACTAATGATTTCGGCAGAGATTTTCTTAATGGCTTGTGATTAAAAGAAAAACTCCTGGTCTTTGCAGATTTGCTCTGTGTACGTGTTAGGTCTGTCTCTGCCTTTCAGCCAGGCCGTTTACAACTTTGCATTAGGCTTCACTTCTTGCTTGTGCACAGGTTTGAGCCTGTGCAGGTCAGCAAGAGGAGAGCTTAGGGCCTTCTCAGGGCTTTTCTGAGCATGTGCCCAGACACGGGCATGCAAATGGCCTTCTAGAGTCCTAGGAATATGTCAGCTTTTCGACTCCCCTTTTCTCCAAATTGTCTCATTCCCCAGCTTTCCTCACAAGCTTTTTGGTTTGTCTGTGGTTTGCTCCAACTGCCATCCCTCGCTCCAGACAGCAGAGGCTAATGCATTTGCCTTTCGATGTTGTAGACAAATGTCTCTGCCCTGGAAGCGGTCCCAGTTAGGCAAAGTAAAGTCCATCCCTTTAAGCTCATCCTTAGGGAGCCACCAGACAGTTAAAAACCACGACAGTTCTTTGAGAATAAGGAGTAAGGTCCCTTCTGCTCCCTCTGGTACCAGGAACCTATCCTGGGGATGTGGGCCATTGTCTTCAAAGCTATTGCTGCGTAAGAGACGGAGCCAGGGTAAGTTAAGACGCTACAGAACTCTGTAAGATTCAGGAGGGTTCGTTCCTCATTAAGCAGTTGCCTGGCTGCTATAAGCTTCTGATTAGTTTCGAGAGTTCTGACAAAGTTGGTTCTGTCAGTTTTTTTGTCACATAATTCTCTGCTCTTGTAGAGGGACAGCCTTTTAGTATTCCCTGCTCTTCCATTTTTGCTGATGAGAAAAGTTTTTTTCTCTGTATTTTTTCATGTAAGCCACAGCTCATTAATGAGTTAGGATCTCCAGTTTAAAAACACTGGTCTGATATCCTTGCTATGTTAAAAATATATGAACTAGGGGCGCCTGGGTGGCTCAGTCGGTTAAGCGTCTGACTTTAGGGGAGGTCATGATCTCGCAGTTTGTGGGTTCGAGCCCCGTGTTAGGCTCTGTGCTGACAGCTCGGAGCCTGGAGCCTGCTTCGGATTCTGTGTCTCCCTCTCTCTCTGCCTCTCCTATGCTCATGCTCTGTCTCTCTCTCTCTCTCTCTCAAAAAATAAGCATTAAAAAAAAATTTTTTTAATATAAACTAAACAAGTAGAGGATTTCCATTCTAAGGGCGTGTTGATTAACTATATTTATTCATACTTTAACAAAGGAATCTGAAAATACAACCAAAGTGATTGGTTCTCCCAGCCTTCAGATACATTGGCAAAATTGTGGTCACTTCTCACCGTGTTACTAGGAAATCCAGACAAGTTTCTGAACAGGATCCATATTAAAAATGTATTCACCTGTACGAAGTCCTTGGATTTCGGGATGTATTATGCAATTACTTCTTCGAATGATGTTTGACTATAGACCCTCTTGTTCCTCTGCTTCAGCTTTGGGACATCCGGAAGAAAGCAGCCATCCAGACATTTCAGAACACCTACCAGGTGTTAGCTGTGACCTTCAATGACACAAGTGATCAGATTATTTCTGGGGGAATAGACAATGATATCAAGGTATGTTTAATGTTTGTGTTACATTTCCCTTTCACCTCTCTTCACTCTCAGAGGTAATGTTTTCAAACTTCTGAGATTTTGGTAGCTTTCCACTTTATACCAACTACAAGGAGGATAGTAACTTAAATCTTGTTTTCCTTCTGTCCTGTCTTCATTGACAGAAGTCAAAGGTTGCATTACAGCTCATGTAAATGCCATCAGGGACCAGACAGTTAATGTGAATTGTGAAACCCCGTGTGTGTATTCTGTGAACATGAAGAATGCATTCCCTGCCTAAAGACATTTGCAAACTTTTTTTTTTTCCTACTGTGATGGCCTGATGAGGTAACACTGAAGCAGTTTGTGATTCTCAGCTCCAATCTCTCAGCATATCTTTCTTTTTGAGACTATGGAAAGGAAGTTTTGGGGAGTCCACAGCTAAGAATGAGGGAAGTGATGATGTCATAGAGAGTGGCAGTAGTCCATACAGCAGTACAGTGTGGCTCTGGCTTTTGAGTAATTGACTTGGATTCTAATCCCAGTTCTATCATTTTCTAGTTTTTTATGACTCCAAGTTGTTTAACTTCTATAAGCCTCTCAACAGTAACAATAACGTCTACCTTCTAGGGTTGTTGTGGGGATTAAATGGACCTAATGCATTAGAGCACCTAGCAGTTTCTGGACACAGCAAATGCCAGTAGAAGGGAAGTGTTTTGGGGGGCTACCCAATTTGCGTCTGTCTTTACCTGTTGGCTTCCTTAAATATTTCAAAGATTTTGACCTTACTTTCTGTTGTACTGTTAGAGTGGTAACTGGTGAGTAAATATTCAGCTTCCTATGTTGTCAACCACCTAAAACTTGTGCTGTATTCCCATCCCTCCTTGCCTCCTTCGCTGTTACAGTGGATGACATGTGCTTGCTTTTGTCTAAAGGTGGTCCCTTCAGCAGAAGGATTTCATCTCCTTTTCCTGTCTGGGCCTTCATGCCATCAGTTTTCCCAGATGGTGTGTTTTCTTTCTTTCTTTCTTTTTTTTTTTTTTTTTAAATGTTTATTTTTGAGAGAGAGAGAGAGACAGAGTGTAAACAGGGGAGGGGTAGAGAAAGAGGGAGGCACAGACTGTGAAGCAGGCTCCAGGCTCCAAGCTGCCAGCACAGAGATGGACGCGGGGCTCAAACCCACGAACCGCGAGATCATGACCTGAGCTGAAGTCAGATGTTTCACCAACTGAGCCACCCAGGCACCCCCGCTTCCATGACTTTAATTGTCATCTCTGTGCTGACGACTCCATATTCCTGGCCCAGATCTTCAGCTCCAGACCCCTGTATACGACCAGCCCCTCAGAAGTCCCCCACTTGGACATCCCACAATACTTGAAAATTGACCACTTCCAAAATGTAACTTCCCATCCCTTTTCTATCATATAACTTGTATGGAGAATATGGAATCCGGGCACAGGAACTTAATTAGATCATCTTAATAGCTAATGCACTGTTTCCCAGAGAGAAGTTTGGGAGCCCATTAGCTTTAGAATCACTAGAGGGCATCTTCTATACCTGACAGTAGGTTTGTGTCATTAAGGCATTGTAATTTTCATGCTTTTAAAATTATTATTGGGGTGCCTGGTTGACTCAGTCAGTAGAGCATGCAACTCTTGATCTCAGAGCCGTGGGTTCAAGCGCCCCCATGTTGAGCATGTAGCTTACATCAAAAAAAGAAAAAATTCCCATTAAAAAAAAAATACATTACTATTAAAGTTTACACATGGTGAAATTAACTTTGTACAATTCTATGAATGTTTATGCTTGCATAGATTTGTATAGCTACCGCAAACAAGGTTCAGAACAATTTCTATCACCCCCAAAATTTATAGTGCACTCCTGTATCAAACCTTCTTTCCATTCCTGAGTCCTTGCAACCATTCTTTGTCATATAGTTTCTTTTCTAGAATATCATACAAATGGAATCATACAGTATGTAACCTTTTGAGACTGGCTTCTTTTACTTAAGGTCTGAGAATTTGATGCCTTCATCTACACTGAGGGGATAGACTAGTTTAAGAATAATACTCTTGTGGGGTGCCTGGGTGGCGCAGTCGGTTAAGCGTCCGACTTCAGCCAGGTCACGATCTCGCGGTCCGTGGGTTCGAGCCCCGCATCGGGCTCTGGGCTGATGGCTCGGAGCCTGGAGCCTGTTTCCGATTCTGTGTCTCCCTCTCTCTCTGCCCCTCCCCCGTTCATGCTCTGTCTCTCTCTGTCCCAAAAATAAATTAAAAACGTTGAAAAAAAAAATTTTAAGAATAATACTCTTGTGCCAGTAGGGCCTTCTTACCACATACAGTGTGACTTATTCCATACTCTTTATCCTAGCCTATTCCTGGTCTTCTATAAACAGATATTTTAAATGTATGCTATAGTCCTTAAGGGATACTTGGTTCCTTTTTAGGATTTGAAGGTTTTCCATGTCCTCTCAGACACACACCATATGTTATTCCTTCTCTTAGGGTAGGTGGTTTCTACAGATAGCTAGTCAATCATACCGGTTTTATTCTGAAGGCTGAACTTATCTTATATAGAGAATGTGTAAATAAAGTCCCATAAGTACAGCAATTACATATATCACTAGCTTTTTTCTTTTACTTATTTATTTTTTTACTTTATTTTATTTATTTACTTTTTAATTTTTTTTTTAATGTTTATTTTTGAGAAAGATAGAGTGCAAGCGGGGGAGGGGCAGAGAGAGAGAGGGAGACACAGAATCCAAAGCAGGCTGCAGGCTGCAGGCTCTGAGCTGTCAGCACAGAGCCCGACGCCGGGCTCGAACTCACGAACGGTGAGATCATGACCTGAGCTGAAGTCCACTGCTTAACCGACTGAGCCACCCAGGCGCCCCATATTTTAGAGAAAGAGAGTGTCAGTAAGGGAGAGGGTTAGAGGGAGAGAGAGAATCCTAAGCAGGCTCTATGCTCAACACGGAGCCCAACACGGGGCTCGATCCCACGACCCTGGGATCATGACCTGAGCCAAAATCAAGAGTTAGACACTTAAACCGACTGAGCCACCCTGGCGCCCCTCACTGGCTTTTTTCTAAAAGAATGTCCTTCATGTTTCTTTGAGAAGTCCCCTGATTCTGGTTTTGTATAATTTAATGAACTAGTTCCTGGTTATCATATGTGGGTTTTTTCCCCCCCTTTTTTGGTAAAGTTTATTTATTTTCTTGTAATCTCTACACCCAACAGGGGGCTTGAACTAACGACCCCAAGATCAAGAGTCGCATACTGCTGCCACTGAGCCAGCCAGGTGCCCCAGTGCTATGTATTTTTACATCGTAGCTTTCTAGTCTTTATCTTTTAAACTAGTGTATGGACATTCAGATTTTTCTGCCAGTGCTTTGTTTTCAGGAGATTTTTTTTAGGTTTATTTATTTATTTTGGAGAGAGAAAGGGAGGGAGGGAGGGAGGGAGAAACAAGTGAGGCAAGTGCAGAGAGAGAGAGGAAGACCCAGAATCCGAAGCAGGCTCCAGGCTCTGAGCTGCCAGCACAGAGCCCAACGCAGGGCTCGAACCCACAAACAGATCATGACCTGTGCTGAAGTCGGATGCTCAACTGACTGAGCCACCCAGGCGCCCCAGGAAATTTTTTTATTAGAAAGTACACAGTATTCCAAAAGCTTAGAAAAGCTTTCTACCCTGTTATACTGTTTCCAGTATGAAAACTCATAGTCTTGCTGCCCACCAATCAGATGCCCAAGCATTCACTGAACAATTGATTTGGGATTTGCGAAATGTCTTGCTTAAATTAGTGCCACTTTCTACGGCAAATCTGGATATGTGTTGGCTGTGCACAACGTGTACATGCCTCAAGAAGGAAGGTCTGGAAATGGCACCCAAGTGCTATGAGGGATGGCTTTGCATTCTCTCCTAACAAGCTGAAGACTTCAACAGTGTCTTCCCTGAAGAGGAGGAACAGTAGCTTGAACAAAAGACGTCAGCCATTTCAAGCTTTCCTGATTATTGAGGCAGCAAACACCTGACACAAAAATGATTGTATATAAAGTGTGTTGGGTTCCACACATGAGTGAGTTATTGATGGGGAAAGTGGAGTTGTCTGCCTTCTGCATTGCTTTGACAGGCAGCACCAAACTCATTTCTAGATAAGGGAAGTGCCTTGCTTAAATAGGCAGCAAAAACATTTTTTTCCCACTCAGAAAGACTACATGGCAGTATTAAATCAAATTTGGAGGCAGTTCTGTGTAATACCAATGACCTTACCAAAATTGCTGTTCTTTTTTCCATATGACATTCCAGACCATTGCTATTGGCTTTATTTTTTTTCCACATAGTTGCAGTCTGTGTAAATATAAATGCTATTTTGTATCTTCTTTATTAGCTTAATAGCTTATTATTGGAACATTTTTCCATTTGGTCCTCAGAGTTATTTTTAGAGGTTGCTTAATAATAGCTACCAATTATTGAGGGCCTGCTGCATACCAGGCATCTGCTGAGCATTCTATTTGAGCCATAAGAGGTAAATGTTGTTATCCCCATCTTACAGACCAGAAACAGGCTCAGAGAGGGCTAGTGGCCCAATAAGACAGAACTCTGAGGACTGGGTCAGTCTGACCCTAAATCCTCAGTCTTTCCACTCTGCTGTACTGTTCTCTAGCAAAGTCCCGTGGTGTTGCAATGTGTTCATGGGCTGTAACTTAATGAACCATTTATATTCCCTGTTTGATGTTAGGTTATTTTTAGCTGAACTGTTTCTTCTACGTTTCCTACCCAGGCAACAGTGAATCTGCAGTTCATTTTTCTTTTAATAAATATGCTTTTCTGTAGTGTGTGTGTGTGTGTGTGTGTGTGTGTGTGTGTGTGTGTCTGTGTGTGTGTGTGTGTGTGTGTGTGTGTTGTGTACCTATAACATTAAATGAAAATTTTTAAGCGTGTATATTTCTGTGTATTATCTTAAGATACATTTACATGTAATCATAATGCTCTTTTCAAATGACATGTTCACTTGTTTTTCTATAGTTTTTTTTTTTTTTTAAGTTGATTTATTTTGAGAGAGAGCGTGCATGCGCGTGCGTACGCATGATTGGGGGAGGTGGGGAGAGGGGGGTACAGAGAGAATCCCAAGCAGGCTCCATTCTTTCAGCACAGAGCCTGACGCAGGTCTCACTCTCACGAACTGTGAGATCATGCCCTGAACCAAAATCAAGGGTCAGATGCTTCAACTGAGCCACCTAGGTGCCCCTTCTATAGTTCTAATAGTTTAAATTGCTAAGAATCATAGTTGAAGCATTTTAAATGCTAGTTTTTTAATTTCTAATACATTTTGTTATGATTTGAGAACAGTCTCTGTAAATTTTATTAATTTTTGTTAAACATAAGTTTTGACATTTATTAGCCTTCTGGTCAGACATAGCACTTTTGACTCCCTTGTTAGAAAGACAAGAGTTTTTTTACCTCTTTAACAGAAATCCTCTATTTTGTGCTAAAGTTATACTTGGCCCACAGCCAGATTGAGAAGGGTTACCAGTTTCTCCAGGCCATTGAGTCTTTAGTAAAAACTCTATTTCTTTGCTATTCTCAATTTGATTTCTGGGAGCAACTTTTTTGTTTTTATAGGTCTGGGACTTGCGCCAGAACAAGCTCACCTACACCATGAGAGGCCATGCAGATTCAGTGACGGGCCTGAGTTTAAGTTCTGAAGGCTCTTATCTCTTGTCCAATGCAATGGACAATACAGGTAACATTGGAAAGGAAAGCTCTCCAAGTGCCCAGTCGCTGTGGACCCTAAAGAAAGCGGGCATTGGGTGGTAGAAATTGTGCTGGGATAAATGTGGATCCAAGGAAAGAGTCAAAAGTGGCTCACAGGTTTCTACCAGGGCAGTTAGGAAAACACATTGTAACAGAAAAAGCTTTAAAAGATATGGTCAAGGGGCGCCTGGGTGGCGCAGTCGGTTGAGCGTCCGACTTCAGCCAGGTCACGATCTCGTGGTCCGTGAGTTCGAGCCCCGCGTCAGGCTCTGGGCTGATGGCTCGGAGCCTGGAGCCTGTTTCCGATTCTGTGTCTCCCTCTCTCTGCCCCTCCCCCGTTCATGCTCTGTCTCTCTCTGTCCCAAAAATAAATAAAAAAACGTTGAAAAAAAAGATATGGTCAAGAAGCCAGGATTCTAGTCCCAGTCTGCCATCTAATCCCTGAGCAACTTGACACAAGCTTTTAAGACCCATTTCAGTGTCTGGTGTGCTGCGGATGTAGGCAGCATACTAGAAACTCTTGGTGATCGTTAGTTTGTTGACAAACGTGAGTCTGCAGATCCATCCAAAGCAGTTCGCAAGCATTTCAGAGAGCACCGAGCTTGGCTGATCAGCAGAGCTGTGGGTAGAACTGTGCTCTTTCTGCCAGCGCATCTGCCCTCCCCACTTCAGAGCACTGACTGGTGTGACAAGAGGTCCTCATTACGACGTCGCAACATTCTGCATTCACGCAAACACTCTCCTCTGCTTGTTTCTGAGTTGCTATGTGGGAGGATGGGTTTACTAGAGCAAAAAGGAGGATGGAGTATATGCTTTGTGTTGGGAGAGCTTAGAGATGCCCCTCTGGTGTACAAGTTCATAGGCTTGTCAGGAACTGAAATGCTTTCACTGACATTTTGTAATACAAACAGAGCCTCGCATTCAGCGGGTTCTTGAATGAATGAGCACCCTTATTTTCTGACTATCAACTCAGTAGCAAACTTTCATGCATACCTTCACCTTTCTGTGCCTGATTTCAAGGACTGTTTTGTTTTTCACACTCAATTAAAATGACATCGTCACTTGAATTCCACTATAGTTATAACGTTTGTTAACAACTGTAGCCACTGCTTACCACGCATGTTTATATCCTGATCATGATGTGTTTACCATTGACTAATTGTAGCAGTGTTCGCCCTGTATAAGGAAAGATGAGATTCCCTGAATGGTTAGTAAAATAATAAGAATTTTTATTATGGCTGTATGATAAAATTACAAAATCCTTTTGTTTATTGCCTCCACTCTCTTAGAGCCCTGTCCCTTGTATCCTGAAAATACTCATAAAAAAGTAAAAGAACAGATGGTATTCTCATTTTACAGACACAAAACACACAACACAAAAACTCACTTTTTACCTGATATCACCCATACATATAACAGAGCTAGGATGAGAATCACAGTTCACTTTTTCTAATTCTTAGTATGGTACTCTCTGCATATATTTCCTTGTTCAAGTTCAGACTGTCAGGTGTCCCTCCCTGTGAGCAAAGTTAGAAAAGGTCAGTCCTGAGTTTGGTTTTTGTAGATGATTGTCACAGTAGTCCATGGTATTTAGAGTGTCACGTTTAAGGCTTTGTTAGATGTGACTTTTTGGGTTGGCAAGGGAAATCTTTTGCAAATGTTTGGTGAAATTAATGTCACACCCACCTACTTTCTGTTGCAGACCCCCAGCTATGTGTTTGACATTTCCCCTTCCTGCCTCCTCAGCTTTCCTCTGTGCCCTTAGTCACTGTTAATGGAATTTGTATGCATTTCATTTCTGTTAGAAAAAAAGAGAGAGAGAGAGCCTTCCCTTGTACCTTCTACCATGTTGGCCCTCCTTCGTCCAGGAAACAGCATCTGTCATTGACATGATACTGACTTCGGGTGGGTTCCCAGGAGGCCTCCAGCTGATAACATGTTTTGCTCCGTTTGCAGTGCGGGTCTGGGATGTCCGGCCATTTGCTCCCAAAGAGAGGTGTGTGAAGATATTTCAAGGAAATGTGCACAACTTTGAAAAGGTGAGTCCTGCATGGCAAAAGAGTTTTACTGTCCATTTGACTCAGAGATTCATTTAAGGTGGTGCCAAGGCCGATATTTATATATATCAAATCATTAGGTTGTACACCTAAAACTAAAACAGTGTTATATGTCAGTTATATCTCAATTAAAAAAAAAAAAAAGTGGTGCTAAGGATAGAGGGCAGTGGCTCTACTAGCAAGGGGCTATATTCCAGTGAACACTGTTCTCCATCAAAACCGTTCTTGCCAGAAATAAAACTAATGGAAGCATAGGGAGGAAGGCAGTTACATAGATAGACGGTGGTGTGACCGCCTTCAAATTCAAGACTTCTGACTTCAACAAGATAGTCTTAACCTCCTTTTCATTCCTTGGAAACTTTGACCCTCTTGGGTCAGTGTTACATATGGGACTCAGGCTTCCTGTTACTCAGGTGGCTTCCCTCACCTTCCCAGTGACCCAACTGTTAGAGCCCTGAGAATACATCCCTTTCCTCACTAAGGACCATGGCCCAGGTTTTGAGAGAAATTTTTCTTAAATCTCAAGTCCTAGGTCAGCTCTTGATAGCAGCTTTTCCTCCAAATACTTTGTTAATAATAAGACTAATGTTTTTCTTTTGAGAGTCTGTATGATTCAGTTTCACTTTATATTTAAAAATATATTTATTAATGTTTTATTTATTTTTGAGAGAGAGAGACAGAGAGGGAAAGAGGATCCAAAGCGGGCTCTGCACTGACAACAGAGAGCCCGATGTGGGGCTCAAACTCATGAACCATGAGATCATGACCTGAGCCAAAGTCGGACGCTTTAACTGACTGGGCCACCCAGGCGCCCATTCAGTTTCACTTTATAAATCAAATCTTGTTTTTTTGTTGGATTTGGTTTTATTTTTATTTTCCTTCAAAATGAAATTATTTTTTGGGGCGCTTGGGTGGCTCAGTCGGTTAAGCGTCCGACTTCGGCTCAGGTCATGATCTCGTGGTCCGTGAGTTCGAGCCCCGCGTCGGGCTCTGTGCTGACAGCTCAGAGCCTGGAGCCTGTTTCAGATTCTGTGTCTCCCTCTCTCTCTACCCCTCCCCCGTTCATGCTCTGTCTCTCTGTCTCAAAAATAAATAAATGTTAAAAAAAAATTTTTTTTTTTTAAAAGAAATTTAAAGTCTTTTGGTGATTCTGTAGTCCAGTAAAGAGGGGTGTGGTGCATTAATCACTGTATTCGTTGAATTCCAATCTTTATAGAATCTCCTGAGATGCTCTTGGTCACCTGATGGAAGCAAGATAGCAGCTGGTTCAGCTGACAGGTAAGGATTACCGGGTGTGCGGTGAAGAATGATGGAGCTCTGCGGGTGCTTGCTTGTGTCTAGTCCATTAAGTGCAGATGGCGAGCCAGCACGGACGTAGAGTTACAGCCGTGCTCACCGATGAAGCCATATGCAGTAAGAAGGGCCTAAGGATCATGTCAGACAAACACAGCTTCTCTGCTCTCTATGGATACCTTTTTGACCTGGAAGGTAAACAGTTTTTTCAATTCTGTTGGATTCCTTTTGCCATCAGAGTGAAATCTAGACTCCTAATCTAGCCCCAGTTTCCCTCCTCAGATTCTTCCGCGGCGCTCCAGTTCGCTCAAATGCATGTTGTGTCCTCTTCTCCCTCACCATCGCCACAGTGCTTCACTCACACAGAACTCTCCCTGTTCTTACATCCCTTGTGCCTCCAGGCTTCTCCTAGCCCCTCTTCTCCATTTTCCAGATTTCTATGTCTCTCTGTGAATCACCTCTGTGTTATGTCTGTAAACTTCCCTGGTCCTCTCTCCCTTTCCTCTGGGGTATGACTAACTGCTCTTTACTCTGCACTGTAGTCACACCTTATACATCGAACCTTTCTCAGCATCCAACACGTCTTACCGTGAGATAAACAGAGTGGGGCACCCTCACCTAATTATTTGTTCCTAGAGGTCAGGAAATGAGTCTTAGTCGTCTCTGAACCCAGAGCAGTATTTGACCTGTTCTAAGGACTTAGTGAATCTTACATGAATGAATTCCTAGCTCAAGGATGGCAGTCAGATTTTACTCTGCATATCAGCTCAGCTGTTGGTAATGGCTGCCTGTGTTGGGGGTGATTCAGAGCTGGGTGTGGGCTCAATAGGAAAAGTGCCATGATTGCTAGATGAGGGTTGTGTCAACATGTGAGCTAGGTATTTTCCACCCCTGAATTCAGAGACCATCAGACTTTCTTAGCTGTCACTTTAAACTGGCTCAGCCATTCGGTGATGAATTAGAAGGAGAAGGGAGAGAATTCTTCTATCAGACCCTGCTGTTTAGTATATCTATGGTGACCTGCACTTAGGACGGGGTCAGAGGCGGGGGTGTGGGTGCCCATGCCAGACTAATGGGCCACAGATGTGGAGTGATGAAGAATGTTAAGGCCCTCTGATGGCCGACTCTGGCTTTAGCTTCCACTGAGAGATGTCTTAACCCTTTTTAGCTTAACCCCATCTTTCTCTCCGTTGAGAGATTTTCCTACTACCGTACTAAAACAGGCACCATCTTACAAACATGAAGCCTTTTGTGGCATAGCTTGGACTCTTCAGCATGTTCCAGGGTTTTCTTCTCTATTTGGGGCCCTCCCACAGCCAAAGAAAAGCCTCATGTTGTTGGTCTGTCCTACACCTTGTTGCTTGTGGACAGTGCTGAACATACCTGAAGATTCCAGAGTCCACTTTTTTTCCCTAGCAAGTTTCATACTGAGATAAAAGGACAAGTACTGTTTTCTGTACTTGTGTTTTCTGGGGGTAAAAGGTCCAGGTCATCAGTGCCACATTGATGGTTTGTAACCCGTTAGTGTAGAGAGCTGCCTTGCAGAGGAAATCTAAGGGATTTTCAGTAGTCAGGTTGCTAAAGAAGACCTTAAGAAACAGGTCCACAGCCTTAGGTATCTTGCATTCTAACAGTAAGAACGATTCGAAGTGTTTCTACGTAATTCTCAGCAGAGATCTCTTTTTTTATGTAGTTAAGCTTTTAAATGATATTTGCCTAAGCTTTTCTTCTGAGCAGTTTGTTTCTGACATCGGCCCTTTCTGACTTTCACTGTCCTCTCTTCCTCTTTCCCTCCCCACTGTTCCTTTAAACCTTACATGCGGGAAGCATGGCCCTGGTCTGGGCACAGCCCGTGTATCTACCTGCTGGGGTTGGCCAGATTTCACAGGCCACCTCGCCAATTAGCCCCAAGTCAACAAACAACTCTGTTATATAAGGAACCTGGTTCCTGCCGAATGTTCCCGTGCCAAAGTAAGGAGAGGACAAGGAACCCCTCTAAATTTAGCACCTAATTGTCAGCCATGGAGAGTGAGGCCTTCAAGTAAACCCTTGGAGATCTGGGGTTCTGCTGGCTTTTATGTGCCTGGGAAATGTATCCTTCTCAGAAATTTGCTTTTTAGCTTGGCCTGGATTTGGCACATTTCCCCTCTCTACTCGCAAATCACCTACCGCCTCACATTCAAACTCGAAACCCTTCAACAGTTCCTATCCAGGACTGTGGGAAGACTGGTCAGTCTGTCTGCCATGAGTGAGTTAGTCAGCCTCCTGACTTCACGTTCTTCTTTTTTGATAATAAATGTCCTCATCATAACAACAGCTGTCATGTGTGTGCCAAACACTGTGCATATATTAGCTCCTCTTTTCTCTCAACCAAGCTGTGAGATCAGTATAGTATCCATCATCACAGCTAAAGAAAGAGAAGCTCAGAGAAGTTAAATATTGTCTAACCTTACTTAGTGATTAAACAGTTGCATGAGGCTTGAGCCCAGGTCTTTTGGAGCCCAGAGCTCATGCACTTTGTTACTCTGCCATATCTTCCTGGGCTGGGTTAATGAGGACGTTATTTGTGCACAGCAAGAACGAACACAGTAGGGAGAGCAGGAACATTAGAGCCGAGAAGTCTGAGACAGATGGGCTTCCTGCTTCCCTTCCATCTTGCTTGGAACTTTTATTAAGTTCCTATGGAGCCTAGCACTTGAGAACTAAACAGTGTAAATAAGCTCGTGTTTAGTTGTATAATTAGACCACAAATGTGATGTTACATCAACACTAGGCATTTTATTTTGTTTTATTTTATTTTATTATTTTTTTTATGTTTGTCTTTTTTTTTAAACGTTTATTTATTTTTGAGAGAGAGAGAGAGACAGAGTGCAAGTGGGGGAGGGGCAGAGAGAGAGGAAGACACAGAATCTGAAGCAGGCTCCAGGCTCCGAGCTGTCAGCACAGAGCCCGATGCGGAGCTCGAACCCACAAACCGTGAGATCATGACCTGAGCTGAAGTCAGACACTTAACGGACTGAGCCACCCAGGCGCCCCTATGTTTGGTTACTTTTGAGAGATAGATAAGAGACAGAGCACGAGCAGGGGAGAGAGAGGGAGAGACAGAATCTGAAGCAGGCTCCAGGCTTTGAGCTGTCCCACAGAGCCCAACACGGGGCTCAAACCCATGGACCATGAGATCATGACCTGAGCTGAAGTTGAACACTCAACTGACTGAGCCACCCAGACACCCCAGCACTAGGCATTTTATAATATCAAGTACTGGTAACTGTACCTACCCTTTTAGATGTTGACTGAACAAAACAAATACGCAAGTAATGTTTATAACCTGCTTGAAAACCACCAGCCCTTTAAATTTACCCACAGATTATTTTTGCATGGGCATGTGAAGATAATGTCTCTTTATTTTACCCTTCAGCCCCAAAATAACCCAAGCAAGGTTGAAGGTCAAAAGAACTTCCGAGGGGCGAGAGGAATTAGAAGATGTTTGAGGGTAGTAAGAGAAAGGAGATTACTAGAATATATTAAGAGTTCTGATTGTAGGGGTACCTGGCTGACTCAGTCAGTGGAGCATGTGACTCTTAATCTCAGGGTTGTGAGTTGAAGCCCCATATTAGGCATGGAGCCTACTTTAAAAAAAAAAAGTTCCAATTTTAGTTCTGCCTCTGATGAACTGTGTCACTCACCTTGTATACACTAAGAGTAACTATACCTTAGTTTTCTTATCTGTAAACTGAGTTTTGACCAGCTGGTCATGGAGTTCCCATGAATTCAGGGCAAGATTGGGTCAAGTCTGTATTTGGTGTGTGTTATACTGCAGAAATTTCCTGTCCCTTCTCTGAGCTCTGTGATTTGAACGCAGTCCTGGGAGGCTCAGATGGGCCCGCACCCTAGGCTGCCAGCCTGCTGAGAATTGGGTTAGCTTTAAGACATCCTAGATGCCTATCAGATACCCTTTGAGGATTTCTGTGTGGGGACCGTAGGAAAAACGGTCTTCCTCCATGTTCTTTCCTATTTCAAAAGCTTACGTTTGAAATACAAGGAATGCTTATAGTTGTAGCTGTTCCAGTCTCTGTTCAGTTGCTCAAGGGTCCATCCGTTATTCAGAATCTGTATTTCTAGTCTGTAAACACCAGAACACAGTTCAGTAAATATGGGGTGGATGAATGAGTAAATTGTTGCTTCCATCTCTGTTAAAAAGCCGTGCCTCTACCCTACCCTCAGCTCTGGGAAGTTTTAACACTGCTCTTCATGATACCTTGCAGGTTTGTGTATGTGTGGGATACCACAAGCAGGAGGATTTTGTATAAGCTGCCTGGACACGCTGGCTCCATCAATGAAGTGGCTTTCCACCCCGATGAACCCATCAGTAAGTCTGTCCTGACTTTGGGGAAAGGGAAACTGGGGGAAATCTCCCTCAAGGGGCCCTGCAAATACAAAGGCAGAAGTGGATGTCTGTTTTATGTGAATTTCCTTGTTGTCTTCATGGCTGTCCATGGACAGCCTCACCAGTGTTTTAAGTGATGAAGTCAAGAGCAGTGTTCCATTTTCCAGTGACTCTCAAAAGAAGACTGGTTAATCTATTTCTACTTCTCTTGAGTTTACTTGCTTCAAGTCTGTGTTTCAGTTACACGTTTGGGTAAAAGAATAATGTTTCTTAATGTTCAGATATAAATTGCAGCTTATGTTATATTGGTAGCTAATTAAACAATGAGCCTTGAATTAAAGGAGAAAGTATAACTTTCTCCAGGGCTAAATAGAACCAGCAGAAGCACATTTACAAAACGACTGGCACAGACGTTGATTCTTCCGGAGAGTGGCTGAGAAGGTCTTTTCATAGGGTGTGGCTGAAGAGGGACATCGGGGTTTAGACCCTGATAAATGCATTTCCCATAGTACAGTCCACCCTTGTGGTTGGTTTCAAGAGGACTTGAACTGGGGCACCTGGGTGGTTCAGTCAGCTAAGCGTCTGACTTTGGCCCAGGTCATGATCTCGTGGTTCACGAGTTTGAGCCCCACGTGGGGCTCTGCTGACAGCTCGGAGCCTGGAGCCTGCTTCGGATTCTGTGTCTCCCTCTCTCTTTGCCCCTCCCCCGTTCACGCTGTGTCTGTCTGTCTGTCTGTCTGTCTGTCTCTCTCTCTCTCTCTCAAAAGCAAATAAAACATTAAAAAAAAAAAGGAGGACTTGAACTAAAAAGCCAGGCTACAGACCTGTGAATGGTGTTGGAGAGGAGGGGACTTGAAGCTAAATCCAATTGCTCTTTTTACCAGAATTGGCTCTTGACACAAGAGCCCTTGAGCACCAGGTCTCCTTGAGCCTTCATTAGCTCCCGTCATCTTCTCTGTTCTTCTCACCTCAGTTCTGTCAGCGTCCAGTGACAAGAGACTGTATATGGGGGAGATTCAGTGAAGACACAGAATGGAAGACTCCACCGCTGCTTGGCCTTGAGACCTCAGACTACAGAAGCGGCATCGAATAGTGCCCAGGCCAGCATCCTACCTTCAGACGAAGATCATTCATAGCAAAAGGCAAGGAGGACGTGGCCATATCCCAACCACCACTGGTATCCCGTTTTACCAGGATGATTAAGGCAAGCTTACAGTGGCCTCTAAAAACCACCTGCCAGATTTCAGGGACTGTTTGGTTTTTTCCTCCTTTTTTTTTTTTTTTTTTTTTAAATAAGATTTCTTCAAAGAGACAGACATTGGTTGGTTTGCAGTTTCCTGTCTTCTAATCCAGGCTGAAAACAGGAAATGTGACTGAAATTTGTTTGTTGGGTTTTTTTTTTTTTTCTTAATTCAATAACTGGCTTGTATGATATTTTCTTTCTGTGTTCCTCTGAGTCGTTTTGTATTAAAAACCAAATAGATGCCTTTTTACAAGAGCCATGTGGATTGGATTTATTGCTGTCTTTTCTTTGAAGCTTGATGGCTGTGAATCTGAGCAGGGCATGATGTGGCCAAGGGATACAATCCATTTGAACTTACAGGATGCTGTTTACAGGGATGTTTAGAGGTTCTCCCCCCTTCTCATGTTTCTAGATTTGCTCCCGTGAAGATTTATTCCCAGAGAGTATCCATAACGAATGCTTTCTCTCCTACTTAGAGACTAGCAGTCAAAAGGTAATAAGGTCTGAAAGAACCCAGTTTTTGTATACTTTTACATGATCTTTAATGAACAGGATCTACTTCGACTCTGCCTCCCGCCACAGTTCTGAGCAGCAGCGCCTACAGTCAGGGCTCCTCAAGTGGGCAGACAGATGTGGGCAGTCTCAGCCAGTAGCGGTGACGGGCTGGAACACTGCACCGCTCTCCACTCAGAAGGAATATGTGAAGGTTTTGGCGTAACTGGACCGTGACGTTGCCTGAGACCTTTTGTAGTTCTGCTTACTCGCTTGTCTTTCCTAAACTGACAGGGACAGTAAGAAATGCTGTTAGTTGCTTTCTATCCTCAAAACAGGTTACTGTCCCCCTGGATCCTTGGATGACTGCGCCCAGCACACGGATTGACACTAATGAGTCCCATCTGGCATGGGGGAGTAGTTGTGTGTCTTTTTTATTTTTGTTTAGAGAGAGAGGATGCACGCGTGCAGTGGGAGGGGGAGGGGCAGAGAGAGAGAATGTTGTTATTCAAAAAAAATTTTTTTGGCTTTTACATTTTTATTTATTTATTTTAATTTAATTTTTTAAATTTACGTCCAAATTAGCATATAGTGCAACAATGATTTCAGGAGTAGATTCCTTAATGCCCCTTACCCATTTAGCCATCTCCTCTCCCACAATCCCTCCCATAACCCTCTGTTTGTCCTCCATATTTAAGAGTCTTTTATGTTTTTGTCCCCCTCCCTGTTTTTATATTATTTTTGCTTCCCTTCCCTTGTGTTCATCTGTTTTGTCTCTTAAAGTCCTCATACGAGCAAAGTCATATGATATTTGTCTTTCTCTGACTAATTTCGCTTAGCATAATATCCTCCAGTTCCATCCACGTAGTTGCGAGTGGCAAGATTTCATTCTTTTTGATTGTCAAGTAATACTCCATTGTATATATATACCACATCTTCTTTATCCATTCATCCATCGATGGACATTTGGGCTCTTTCCATACTTTAGCTATTGTTGATACTGCTGCTATAAACATTGGGGTGCATGTGCTCCTTCAAAACAGCATATCTGTATCCTTTGGGTAAATACCTAGTAGTGCAATTGCTGGGTCCTAGGGTAGTTCTATTTTTAATTTTTTGAGGAACCTCCATCCTGTTGTCCAGAGTGGCTGCACCAGCTTGCATTCTCACCAACAATGCAAAAGAGATCCTCTTTCCCCGCATCCTCACCAATATCTGTTGTTGCCTGAGTTGTTCATGTTAGCCATTCTGACAGGTGTGAGGTGGTATCTCGTTGTGGTTTTGATTTGTATTTCCCTGATGATGAGTGATGGTGAGCATTTTTTCATGTGTCGGTTGGCCATCTGGATGTCCTCTCTGGAGAAGTGTCTATTCATGTCTTTTGCCCATTTCTTCACTGGATTATTTTTTTCTTTGAGTGTTGAGTTTGATAAGTTCTTTATAGATTTTGGATACTAACCCTTTATATCCGATATGTCGTTTACAAATATCTTCTGCCGTTCCGTTGGTTGCCTTTTAGTTTTGCTGATTGTTTGCTTCGCTGTGCAGCAGCTTTTTATTTTGATGAGGTCCCAGTAGTTCATTTTTGCTTTTGTTTCCCTTGCCTCTGGAGACGTGTTGAGTAAGAAGTTGCTGTGGGCAAGATCAAGGAGGTTTTTGCCTGCTTTCTCCTCAGGCATTTTGATGGCTTCCTGTCTCACATTTAGGTCTTTCATCCATTTTGAGTTTATTTTTGTGTAAAGTGTAAGAAAGTGGTCCAGGTTCATTCTTCTGCATGTCGCTGTCCAGTTTTCCCAGCCCCACTTGCTGAAGAGACTGTCTTTATTCCATTGGATATTCTTTCCTGTTTTGTTAAAGATTAGTTGGCTGTACGTTTGTGGGTCCATTTCTGGGTTCTCTGTTCTGTTCCATTGATCTGAGTGTCTGTTCTTGTGCCAGTACCATACTGCCTTGATGATTACAGCTTTGTAGTATAGCTTGAAGTCCAGGATTGTGATGGCTCCTGCTTTAGTTTTCTTTTTCAAGATTGCTTTGGTTATTCGGGGTCTTTTCTGGTTCCATACAAATTTTAGGATTATTTGTTCTAGCTCTGTGAAGAATGCTGGTGTTATTTTGATAGGGATCGCATTCAATATGTAGATTGCTTTGGGTAGTATCGACATTTTAACAATATTTGTTCTTCCTATCCAGGAGCATGGAATCTTTTTCCATTTTTTTGTGTTTTCTTCAATTTCTTTCATAAGCTTTCTATAGTTTTCAGTGTATAGATTTTTCACCTCTTTGGTTAGATTTGTTGCTAGGTATTTTATGGTTTTGGGTGCAATTGTAAATGGAATTGATTCCTTGATTTCTCTTTCTGTTGCTTTATTGTTGGTGAATAGGAATGCAACCGATTACTGTGCATTGATTTTATATCCTGCAACCTTGCTGAATTCATGAATTAGTTCTGGCAGTTTTTTGGTGGAATCTTTTGGGTTTTCCATATAGAGTATCATGTCATCTGCGAAGAGTGAAAGATTGACCTCCTCCCGGCCGATTTGGATGCCTTTTATTTCTTTGTGTTGTCTGATTGCAGAGGCTAAGACTTCCAATACTATGTTGAATAACAGTGGCGAGAGTGGACATCCCTGTCTTGTTCCTGACCTTAGGGGGAAAGCTCTCAGTTTTTCCCCATTGAGGATGATATTAGCGGTGGGTCATTCATATATGGCTTTTATGATCTCGAGGTATGATCCTTCTATCCCTACTTTCTTGAAGGTTTTTATGAAGAAAGGATGCTGTATTTTGTCAAATGTTTTCTCTGCAGCTATTGAGAGGATCATACGGTTCTTGTCCTTTCTTTTACTGATGTGATGAATCACCTTAATTGTTTTGTGGATATTGAACCAGCCCTGCATCCCAGATATAAATCCCACTTGGTCGTGGTGAATAATTTTTTTAATGTATTGTTAGATCCGGTTGGCTAATGTCTTGTTGAGGATTTTTGCATCCGTGTTCATCAGGGAAATTGGTCTGGGAAATTCTCCTTTTAGTGGGGTCTCTGGTTTTGGAATCAAGGTAATGCTAGCTTCATAGAAAGAGTTTGGAAGGTTTCCTTCCATTTCTAATTTTTGGAACAGTTTCAAGAGAATAGGTGTTAACTTTTCCTTAAATCTTTGGTAGAATTTCCCTGGAAAGCCATCTGGCCCTGGACTGTTGTTTTTTGGGAGAGTTTTGATTGCTAATTCAATTTCTTTACTGGTTATGGGTCTGTTCAAATTTTCTATTTGTTCCTGTTTCAGTTTTGGTAGTGTATGTGTTTCTAGGAATTTGTCCATTTCTTCCGGATTGCCCATTTTATTGGCATATAATTGCTCATAATATTCTCTTATTATTGTTTTTATTCCTGCTGTGTTGGTTGTGATCTCGAGAGAGAGAGAATGTTAAGCAGACTCCACACTCAGCAGGGAGCCTGACACAGGGCAGTATCCTATGACCCTGGGATCATGACCTGAACCGACATCAAGAGTTGGACACTGAACTGACTGAGCCACACAGACGTCCTCGTGTGTCTTTTCTGCATCTCCTGTCAGAACACAGAGGGCTTCACGTCTCCAGCCTGTTTGGAACATAATTTGGTTTTATATGTTTAGCACCCAAACCTCAGTCATCTATTTCTCTCAAGAAATAGATTTCTCTTTTGTAAGAGAGAGGGTAGTTTTAAGTGAGCACATGTCCAAGATTTAGTTAAGTCATTAAGGAAGGAGCCAATTAGTAAAGTTGTCAAACCAATTACTTTTATTATTTTAATTAATTTATTTTTAAAAAGTTCATGCCCTCAATGCAGGGCGTGAACTCACAACCCTGAGATCAAGACCTGAGCTGAGATCAAGAGTCTGATGCTTAACAGACTGAGCCACCCAGGTGCCCCACAAAGCAAGTACTTTTAATACAGTCAATGGAATTTCAATAAAGTGCACTGGAAACAAATTTATTGTGGGGAGCCTGGGTGGCTCAGTCAGTTAAGCGTCTGACTTTGGCTCAGGTCATGATCTCGCGGTTCACGGGTTCAAGCCCCGCATCAGGCTCTGTGCTGACAGCTCGGAGCCTAGAGTCTGCTTTAGATTCTGTGTCTCCGAGACTCTCTCTCTCTCTTTCTACCCCCTCCCCTGTTAGTGCTCTCTCTCTCTCTCAAAAATAAATAAACGTAAAAAAAAAAAAATTTTTTTTTTAATTTATCGTGCCTATAAGAATTAAGGAAGTCTCACCGATGGTGCAACTATGCTTAGTTTGAGACTTACAAGGGCTTTGCCAGGTGGACAAAGAATGTATCCATTCCAAGAAACTGCAGGCATGAGCTTGAAAGCCTAGCACATTTCCTGAACCAAAAGAACTTCAGCTTGGTCAGAGGTGGTAGGGACAGGAAAGTGGTAGAATTCAGTAGGAGCCAAATCTCGGAGAGTTTGTCCTTCACGTGCTAGATCCTATAGGTTGAGGTTTCCTAAAGTGTATTCCACAGAGCAGTTTCCCTGATATGTGAGGTCCATTGGGGCATGAAAATCCCATGCTCAGATAAGTTTGGAGGAAACTGGGTTCAATAAAAAGCCAGGTTCGGGGCGCCTGGGTGGCGCAGTCGGTTAAGCGTCCGACTTCAGCCAGGTCACGATCTCGCGGTCCGTGAGTTCGAGCCCCGCGTCGGGCTCTGGGCCGATGGCTCGGAGCCTGGAGCCTGTTTCCGATTCTGTGTCTCCCTCTCTCTCTGCCCCTCCCCCGTTCATGCTCTGTCTCTCTCTGTCCCAAAAATAAATAAAAAACGTTGAAAAAAAATTTTTTAAATAAAAAAATAAAAAGCCAGTTTCTTTACTGCAGGACTGCTCAGAGCCTTTAATACACAAAACCTAGTTGGATCTTCAAAGGGAATGATGACTCAGATTTCAGGCCTGAGCAATTATTATATCGAAGATTATGCCTTTACCCAGGAGGGATTTAGCCAAGAATGGTTTGCAGGCTCTTCTTCACACCTCTAGCACTGTCACAGGTTACTCTCTGATCCCTCTTAAACACCAGGCCCACCTACCCCATCATTCGCCCAGGCCCCTCCACCCATCCTCATCTCCCTTGGCTTGGGGTAGAACAGGGCTTGAACCTTAACACCACTTTCAAAGCCTACCGATCCCTTGAGAAGTTGGCTGTGATTGGGAGGAACCAAGGCCCTGGAGACCACAAGGGCTTTCCTCCAACCTCAGCCTCTTCACTCCTCCCAAGTGCCTTCTTCAAAGGCTGGCTAGAAGCCATTAGCAGGAAATAGCAGCACCACTTAGAATTTGAAGGGAATAGAGGCCCTTGCCTGGGGAATAAAGATTTGAGTATAAAACATCCCCAGAGGGTGCAAATTGTATTCTCACTTTGGGAGAGATAGATTGCTCCCGAATGAATAATGGCATCTCTGGTTTTCAGTTAATTTCCCTTTATGACTTCCACAGTCTCTAGCACTTAGTACCATTGGCACTTAAAGAGCCAAGTCTTTTTTTGCTGGGTGGTTGAGTTTTGTGGGCTGAGTTCTGAGAGAGGTGGATTTGGACAGGTCAGGAATCTTACCAGAGTTGCTTCTTCACAGCAAAACTACAGAGTTACCGGTTTCTCATGGGTAGACCTAGAGTCTGCTGCTTGTTAATATCTGAAAAGTGCATGAATGGGAAACCGATGTGAGAGAGACATCTGAACAATTTGGGGCTGCAGGCACTTGAGCCTTAGGGAAAGGCCATCAAGCCATTTGAGTTAAGACGGAATTGCCCCTTCTAGGAGACTTCAGGGCTGGATAACTGTGTCTCAGAACAAAAGGAGGGGCCAGACTTAAAGCCCCTATTCCTGTGGGATCAAATAAAGCCAAGACAGCTCTGAGCCTGCCCTCTGCCCTCTGGTCAATTGTCTCTGTACTCTAGACCCATAATGATCCTTCAAAAAAGCCCTGATAGGCACCACCCCCTCTGCATCAAGCCCTGAGCCATCCCCAACTCTTCTTTCTTTTAGGCTTCAACTTTTCATCACTTGGTTCTGATACCCACCTAGACCCTTAGATTGTTCTTTAACTTATATCCTCCAAATCAGTAGTTCTCAACTCAGCAATTTTGCCTCCCAAGGGACATTTGGCAATGTCTGGAGACGTGTGTGTGTGTGTGTGTGTGTGTCTGTTTTTGTTTTTTAATTTTAGATAGAGCTAGCTGGGGAAAGGGGCATAGGGAGAGTGAGAGAGACAGGTTTCATGCTCAGCCCAGGTCCCAACACAGGGCTCGATCCCATGACCCTGAGATCATGACCTGAGCCAAAGTCAAGAGACAGGCTCAACCCACTGAGCCATCCAGGCGCTCTTGTCTGGAGACTTTTGATTGTCGCAACTGGAGGGATGCCATGCACATCCAGTGGGTAGAGGCCAGAAATGTTCAAAGAATTAGTTGCTCCAAAATATCAGTGATGCTCTTGAGAAACCCTACTCTAGAGCAGTGATGTTCCAAGTGTGCTCTTGGGGACAGCAGCAGCAGCAGCACCTGAAAACATGCTAGAGACCCACCTGAGACCTACTGAATCGGAAACCTAGGGAGAAGGAAGTCTTCAGCAATCTGTTTTCACAAGCCCTGCAAGTGATTCTGATGCAAGCTTGGAGAGCCACTGCTCCACAGGCTCAGAGAGTTCTAATCTTTCCTAGGAGAGCCACAGAGCCTTCTGTTCACTCATTCATAGTTACCCCTAACTACGTAGCTGTTCTTTCTGGCTCAGTTTCGTACATGCATTATCTCACTTGATTGTCACGTACTAAGCAACAGGTTCATAGAGAAGTAACACGCAAGCTTAACCAGTAAGTGGCAAAGCCAGGATGTAAACCTAGCTGGAGCTCTTAACCCCATCACCACAATGCAGCCTTAGTGGCTTTTAACCTTGAATGCACATTAGAATCAGCTGGGGAGCCTTTAAAAATCCAGAGGCTTAGATCACACTACCCCAGGCCAATTAAATCAGAATCTCCGGGGTGAACAGGAGTATTCTTTTAAAGCTTCGTTCGGTGATTGCAATATGAAATCAAGGTTAAGGACATGGCTGCAGCTATAGCCAGGAGGGCAGCACAAAGCCAAATTGACTTCCCCTGCCACCCCTTGGCTCTCCAGGAAACTGCTCTGGCTCATGGTCTGCGTGAGCTTGCGCCCACTTCTCCCAAGCCTATGGTTGAGCTAAAACTTTGGACCTTGGCCAGAGAATAGAGATTGATCTACTGTGATCATCTCTGCCTGATGACTCCGGGGCTTTATTTTGAAAAAAAAGACCTGTGGCTTTCCTTTGGAGTTCCAGGTATAGCTTCAGAAGGTGCTAGAGCTAGAAAGAGCCTCCCAGCTACTCAGGTCAGTCATCTAGTCCAACCTCATTTTACAGAAGGGGAAACTGAGGGGAGATACAGCTTACGTGCCTATTATTAAGTTAGGGGTTCTGCTCACTCGGGAAGCATTTATTTAACATCCCTCTGTGATGAGTCCTGTGCTGGCCTCTGAGAATACAGAAATGACTGAGTCATATATTCTTTGGGAGTTCCCAGGGCAGAGGGTGAGGACAAAAACAAAAGTCAGGGCCTCTCAAACTTTTCCCCTTAAGTGTCCTTAATGGCATGGGGCGCCTGATACATGATACATGATACATGGCATCTGGTAAGTGTCCGACTTCAGCTTAGGGCATGATCTCATGGTTTGTGGGTTCAAGCCCTGCAGTTGTTAGCTCAGAGCCTGGAGCCTGCTTCAGATTCTGTGTATCCCTCTGTCTCTGCCCCTCCCTTACTTGTGCTGTCTCTCTCTCTCTCTCTCTCAAAAATAAATAAATAAACATTAAAAAAAAAATTGGCATGTGTCCTTAATGGCACAGGAGAATGGGGGCGCCTGGGTGGCTCAGTCGGTTAAGCATTTGACTTTGGCTCAGGTCATAATCTCACAGCTCGTGAGTTCGAGCCCCGCATCGGGCTCTGTGCTGACAGCTTGGAACCTGGAGCCTGCTTCAGTGCCTCCCTCTCTCTCTGACCCTCCACCGTTCATGTTCTGTCTCTCTCTGTTTCAAAAATAAATAAACATTAAAAAAAAATTTTTTTTTAATTAAAAAAAAATCGCAGAGGAGAATGAACTGGGGCAGAGAGACTATTGAAGTTAATAACCTTGAAATTTTACTTCATATCTGTAAAATATAAGACCCTCCCCGCTAACTTTTTATTTTGAAAAATTGCAAACAAAAATTGAAAGATGAATATAATGAATATCTCTTCATGCTCCACCTAGATTCAATAATCTCTGTCACACACACATATATATGACTTTGAATGACTACTGAGAGTAAGATACAGACCTCATAATTCTTCACTCCCAAATATTCCTAAATACTTCGACAAGCATCTGCCAAGAATATTCTCCTTCATAATCACAGTACCATTACCCCACCTAAGAAAATTAACAGCAATTCCATAGTACTATCTAATGATCATATTAAAATGTCTTCAGTATCAAAAATGTCTTTTATAGCTATTTTTTCCAATCTGGAATCGATCAGGTTTCATGTATCTGGCTGTTCTGTGTCTCTAGTGTCTCTTACCTCGGAACAGTCCCCCTACCTTTTTCCTGGTGAAATTGACTATTTAAATGTATGTGGTTTTGTGTGCTGCTTCATGATATAGCTCTGTTTGTTTTACATTAATAAATGTTTTCAATGACTGAGCACCAAGTAAAATTGACACTCCAGGACAATGTACCACATTTATCTGGGCTTTGTGTCCTCTCCTGTACTTGTTCTAGAAACAGATAACAAATGGGCAATTCGAGTATAATCTAACCCATACTGTCAGAGGCAGTACCAAAGGGCTCTGGAGTTAGAGCAAGTTTTACCGAGGAAATGAGTCTTAAAGAATCTTCAATTTTTTTTTTTTTAACGTTTATTTATTTTTGAGACAGAGAGAGAGCATGAACAGGGGAGGGGCAGAGAGAGAGGGAGACACAGAATCTGAAACAGGCTCCAGGCTCTGAGCTGTCAGCACAGAGCCCGACGGGGGGCTCGAACTCCCGGACCGCGAGATCATGACCTGAGCCAAAGTCGGACGCTTAACCGACTGAGCCACCCAGGCGCCCCAAGAATCTTAAAGGAGGCTTGGAACCTGGGGAGAAGCGCGCGGGAGCTGGGAGCTGGGAAGTATAGTTGAGGTGATGGGGGAAAAAAAAAAAAAAAAAAAACCAGGGACAGCAGCACAGATCACCAAATCGGGTGTGTTCAAAAATGACACACCGCACGGGGTAGTGGTAACAGCATGCTGGGGGAGTTGCAGGCAGATGAGGAGGAACCTTGGGAAGCACTGAAGCAGGATTGCAAAGGGTTTTGAAAGCTAGGGTGGCAGATTTGGGGCTCGTTCTGTGGAAAGGGAGCCAGCCGAGGTCGCGACTCCGCACAGGAGGACGACCACGCCTGAGGATGCTTTCGGTTCTGTGTACCCTCTCAGAAGATCATCGCGAGGAATGGTTGTGGGAACTAGGGGAGACAGATCACTGTCTTCGTAAGGCAAATGGCTACGCTGGACAAGAGAAAACACTCATTCTGGGAAGCTTCAAAGTGCAGAGCCAAGGCAAAGTGGAATTTAAGAGGAAGATTTGCACTCAACAGAGAAAGCAGCTGAATCAGAGCTGCCCACGGATGGAAGGATAGAGAGTTCCTCCCCTCTGGAGGTGTGCAAGCGGAAGCTGGGTGACCATTTGACAGAAGTGTTTGTGTTGTATTGATTCAGAGGGCCCAGGCTGTTCATAGAATCCCTGGGGAGTATATTTCAAAATCCCGGTAAGCAGGTCCTGCCTCCAGAGATGCTGTTTGGGCTGGGCTGGTGTGGGGGCCTCGATCCAGACACAGATGGTCTGCACACTAGCATCAGGAGCCATGCGATTAGAGGACTCCTTTCCCAGCTCCGCTGTCCCATGATTATAGATGCCATTTGCCTCAGACTCTAAGATGGTAATTTTAGGATTCAGTGAATTGTTTTCTGTGAAAGGCCACCTGGGTGATGGCTTATGGAAAATGATAAGGGGTGGGGAGCCAGCAGGGGACTGGGAATCCTGTCAGGGCCTGGGGGCCTGAGGCCTGAGCTAACCCTGCCTGTCTTCCTATCCCCAGGTGGCCCCTAGAAAAACCCCGTGTATAATGAAGGCCCAGCGAAGTGTGGGGCTGATTGGAGGGGCCATCTCACAATGTCCCCAGCTCAGCTGGCCTGAGGGCAAACTAACGGGAAGCCCATGTGGCCACCAAGGGCTAGTGGAAAGGGAGATTTGTCTCGGCTGTCAGCAGATGCTGTGCTAGGGATTCTGGACCCCAGAGCCCCAGACAAGGAGACAAAACGTTCTCTGAGCTGTTTAGGGTTTTCCTGACCTAGACCCTAAACCCTGCCCTGTTCCATCCTATTCTTTTTCTCTCAACCATTCCTTCTTATCAGAGCTTTTTTTTTTTTTTTTTTTTTTTTCCTTTTAAGATTTGCTCTAGGAGCACCTGGGTGGGTCAGTCGGTTGAGCGTCAGACTTCGGCTCGGGTCATGATCTCACGGTTTGTGAGTTCGAGCCCCGTGTCGGGCTCTGTGCTGACGGCTCGGAGCCTGGAGCCTGCTTCGGATTCTGTGTCTCCTCTTTCTGCCCATCCCCTGCTTGTGCTCTCTCTCTCTGTCTCTCAAAAATAAATAAAAGCAAAAAAAAAAATAAGATTTGCTCTAAAACTGGGATTTTAAAGGAAGGTGGTTGGAGAGGCGAGGTGGCAGTAAGGAGGCAATAGGAAGAAGTTTGTGCAGAAGTTAAAGAAAGGAAGGGCTCACAGTTCCTGAAACACCCCTAGCTGTTAGACGCTTCTGTGTCTGCATTTCTTTTTGGCCTGGCAACCTATATTTCAGTCAGCATCTCCTTTTCTCTGAAGTTTTCCATCACTACCTAATCCCAAGCAGAGTTAACCATTCTTTCCACCATTCTTGTAGGTGCTAGGCCTCTCTATTCATTACTAGTAACTGCCTGTTTATATGTTCTGCCTCGGCCACAGGCCCACGAGTCCCAAACTCAGGTGCCATCAGGGGCCAGAGAGGGAAGGCAATGGGTGAAGCAGCCAGGTTCAAGAAAATAAGCAATGGGGGCTCCTGACTGGCTCAGTGGGTAGAGCATGCAACTCTTGATCTTGGGGTTGTAAGTTCGAGCCTCACTTTGTATATAGAGATTACTTAGAAGAAAGGAAGGAAGGGAGAAGAAAGAAAGATGCCATTCGATGCCAGACGACTGGCCAACAGTGTGCTAACCCCCAAGCCATTATCCCGAGGATTCTCGGGATAGCCTATTCATTTAAAAAAAAAAAAAAAAATTAACGTTTATTTTTGAGAGGCAGAGAGAGCACGAGCGGGGGAGGGGCAGAGAGAGAGAGACCCAGAATCCGAAGCGGGATCCAGGCTCCGAGCAGTCAGCACAGAGCCCGATGCGGGGCGCGAACTCACGAGCCGTGAGATCATGACCTGAGCTGAAGTCGGACACAACCAACTGAGCCGCCCAGGCGCCCCCTATCCTATTCATCTTTGATTCCAGAGCTCCTAGCTCAGTGCCTGGCACGATAATGGTCCCGGGAGGTGAAGGCAGACAGAGAGCAAGTTGCCGGTCTCCTTTCCCCAAACAAACCAGGGCAGTTCCACTTTTTTTGTTGACGAAGTGTATAATTTGTTTCGTAACAGCAAAAGATTCTGCTGTTAAAAAAGGCAAGTTTAGGGGTGCCTGGGTGGCGCAGTCGGTTAAGCGTCCGACTTCAGCCAGGTCACGATCTCGCGGTCCGTGAGTTCGAGCCCCGCGTCAGGCTCTGGGCTGATGGCTCGGAGCCTGGAGCCTGTTTCCGATTCTGTGTCTCCCTCTCTCTCTGCCCCTCCCCCGTTCATGCTCTGTCTCTCTCTGTCCCCAAAAAAAAAAAAAAACAAAAAAAAACGTTGAAAAAAAAAAAGGCAAGTTTGGGGGCGTCTGGGTGGCTCAGTCGGTTGAGTGTCCGACTCGGGTGGTGATCTTGAGGTTGTGAGATGGATTCCTGTTGGGCTCTGTGCTGAGCGTGAAGCCTGCTTAAGATTCTCTCTCTCTCCCTCTCTCTGTCCCTCCCTTCCCCCACTCGTGCTCGCTCTCTCTCTCTCTCAAAATAAATAAGCTTTTTTAAAAGAGAAAGAAAAGTTTGGAAAGCGTAAGGAATGGAATAGGAATTTGTTGGTAAAGTGGTTCTGCCTGGGTTCAAATCTTGATTCTGCCATTTCTATGTTACATGATCCTGGGCAAGTGATCTAACCTCTCTGAGCCTCAGTTTCCTCATCTGGAAAAAGAAGGGGATGATGATCATAGCATCTAGCTTAAAGGTTTGCTGGGAGGTTTAATGAGTCATTGCATAGAAATTGCCCAGAACAGTGCCTGGTATAGAAATGCTTAGGAGATGTTAGCTGTTGTGATATGATATAAAATACATCTGGTCTTTGTCCCCATTTTTGGCATAGAGCGGCTGTTCACTATGTATCCTTTCTAAGAAACCAGTAAAGGTAAGTGAAGCACCTTCCTGCGTTCTCTGAGCCGCTCACAAGCACATTATCGAACCTAAGGAGGAGATCACGGGCACCCCCGACTTAGAGCTGGTCAGGCAGAAGTAGGGGTGACCACAGACTTGCCGCAGGCATCCGACACGCAGGCGGTCACGTGGGGACTGACCCTGAATTCAGCTGCGGGTCTGCGCTCATTCTGGGTAGTTAGTGTCAGACCCGAAGTGAATTGTTGAACGATCGGCTGGTGTTGGAGAATTGGTTGGTGTCAGAAAATACCCCAGAAACTATCGTTGGTGAGCACGTCCCGGCCTCTAACGTGGAAGAAGGAGAGATTAATTGGCTTCACATTTCGGCCATCTTAGGAGCGAACTTTCTCAGAAGCTTTCCGTGTCGACCCTCACAGGGGCCACGGTGGAAGATTCAGACCCTGTGACCACTTGGTTTAGGGCCAAGGAGGAATTCCTTAGCACCTCATAAATCCCAGGCCTTCCACAGCTCCCCCTGTGCCTCTCTCCGGGGCTGACCATGACTCTGCCTCCTCACTCAGGAAGCGTGGGTATGCTCTGAATCATCTCTGCCCTTTATTTCTAAATCCTGCTTTGTTTGCCCCACAGTCTTTCCCTACTTGAAGGGTTAGTCATCCTTCACGCCGCCAGCTATGACGAGCCCCTCCGGATGTCATCCCCAGCTCCTAACCCCCCCCCCCCATGTCTTTCAAAGCTGTTTCTGGCTGTTCCTACAATTGGATTGCCTTCCCCCTTAGAACCCTGGACTTCCAGGTGGTAAAGAGGGCACAAAGTATGCTGAAGCCTGAGGCCAGGAAGATCATTCATTTACCACGTGTTTGCTGACTCCCGACGTGATCCCAGCCCCGTGGGATGCAAAGGTAATTTATGACACTGTTGCTGGCTCCCCATAGAGCACACAGTCTATTGGGGGAGACCAGCGACGTCAGAAAAGTACAGCAAATCCCAGTAAAAGTGCTAACGGAGGTATCGCACAGACCACTGCCAGCCCAAAGGTGAGGCACTGCGCCAGGTGACAGAGAGTTAAGGAAGGCCTCTGAGGGGAAGTGACTGTGGAGCTAAGATTCGAAATGGGAAGTTCTCCGGGCTGGGAATTTGGATGGGAGATGTACTCCAGACAGCACAAAATGGGCGAAGCCTGTGTGTGCGTGGATTCATCAGGGCAGGACTTGGGCTAAATGGAACGACCGGGGGCCAGAGGCTAATTCTGAGGTCAGACAAGCCATCTCTTGGCCCGTGGGTCAGACTTGAAAGCGAGTCAGCCAGGCCCGGGAACATGATGCGATACAGCCGCGAGCCTGGCAAGGGCTGGTCACAGCCCCAGCAGAAGGACTGAATGGGATGATATATGCCAAGTGCCTGGCTCAGAGGAAGCGCTCAATAAGCTATCGCTATTATTGTTATTATTACCGATTTGCATTGTTAGAGTCTCGGAGGGAACTGACAGAGGCTCTATCTGGAAGAGGCCCCAGAGAGGGTCTGCTAGAGAACCATTACATCTGGGCCGAGGCTTCGTGGGGCTCGTTCTTATTCTTTTGTGGGAAACAGACTCTTTGAAGAATCTGATGAAAGCTGTCGGGGCCTCTCCCCAGAAAAAGGCACATCTGCTCGCACGAAGCTTTGCATATTATTTCAGGGACTTCACAGACTCCTGGAAGCCTGTCTAGTCATAGAACCTGGTTGGACACAGCTGTTACTCGCCAAGCATGACTGAAAAAAAGTTCCCACTGTTACCTTATTTTATTCTTCCAAGTGAAAACCTCAGCACATGTACTTTCAACCCTATGAATATCCTGTGTGTGTGTGTGTTCTGTTTATTTATTTTTGAGAGAAAGCGTGTGCACAAGTGGGGGCGAGGCAAGAGAGAGAGGGAGACACAGAATCTGAAGCAGGCTCCAGGCTCTGAGACATCAGCACAGAGCCCAATGCAGGGCTTGAACTCACAAACCGTGAGATCATGACCTGAGCCAAAGTCGGACGCTTAACTCTGAACGGACTGAGCCACCCAGGGGCCCGCCTGTAGCCTGTGTGTTTTAAAATACCAAGCAGCATGCTGAGGAATTGCTGGGGGAGGGGGACCAGAGAAGAGCCCATTTTAGTAGTCCAGGGAGGAGAGGGGGCTGGCCTCTGGCTATTCGGGTCCAGAACCATGGGTCTGAATCCGTATCACGCTGCCCCCCACCCCCGCCCCCAGGTCAGGAGGGCTGGCCAGAATGGAGACTATGGGAAGAATTGGCAACCTTCTGTTCCTTCTGTCAGAACACTGTTCACCACTCCTCTGCCTCTCCTTCCCTCCTATTGTCTTCTCAATATTAACGTCATTTCCCCAAGGAGGCCCTTCCTGGTCTCCACACCTGGATTGTGCCCCCTTCTTCTCTTTTCCTCTTTATTGTCCTTTATTTTTTTTTTTAATTTTTTTTCAACGTTTTTTATTTATTTTTGGGACAGAGAGAGACAGAGCATGAACGGGGGAGGGGCAGAGGGAGAGAAACAGGCTCCAGGCTCCGAGCCATCAGCCCAGAGCCTGACGCGGGGCTCGAACTCACGGACCGCGAGATCGTGACCTGGCTGAAGTCGGACGCTTAACCGACTGCGCCACCCAGGCGCCCCTCTTTATTGTCCTTTAAAGCACTCATCAGAATCCATCATTATGTATTTATTTGTATGTTTCTTGTAATGACAACCCCTCATTGGACTGTTTTCTCACTGAGCACAGAGACTGGTGCATCCCCTTCTCCCCAGCAGAGATCCTGGCCCATAGTAGGTATTTCATAGACCTTAGCTGGAAGGTACGGTTCCCAGAATGGTCAGATGGGATATAGAGGAGCCCAGAGGATGCCTCAGGGATTTCCACCTGAGTGATCCTAACCACCAAGATGACTCAGAAGTTAGGAGTGAGGCGGGGGTGGGGTGGGGGGGTTACATAGATTTGGCATGTGTTTGGAAGTTGGAGTGCTTTTCAGAGTATCTTGAAGAAGGCAGTCTTCTGCTGACTCCCTCCTCACTGCAGCCTCGGTTAGGGGTTAGGGGCAGGCCACAGCCCCCCTGCGCCAACCTCTGTCTCTGCCATCAGGCAGCTCACCCACATGCCTCTGGGAGCTTGTCTGTTCCCTGGGAAGCTCAATGGGTTCTGGAACAGCGCCGCAGTGCTCATCTCTGGATCCCGGGCGCCCCCAGGGGTGTGTATGCAGTCCCGGCTCAGTAAATGCCAGTAGAAGGAAAGAGGGAAGAACGAAAATGTGACCAGACACTCAGGAGGGAGGCCGGGGTGAGGAGCAGACCTGGGAACCAGAGTGGCAGGAGAGGTCCAAGGCTGGAACCCCAGGGGGAGTCCTACAGACAGGGCGGAGAGAGGAGTGCTCCAGCACCCTCAGCGGGCCAGGCACAGGGCTAAGTGCTTTATTCACACAACAGCTTTTCACCTTGGCAACTCCGAAGCACACGTTATTCCCACTTTGCTAAGAAACCTGAGGCCCAGAGGGGCGACGTGACTCGCCCAAGGTCACACAGCCCGTGAAGTCCGGCTTTGACCCAGGGCTGTCCACCCCCAAGCCTGCACTCTTCCACTCCCTCCCCGTCTCTCCCTCCACCCTCCACTTCCCTACCCCTTCTCCCCTCCCCTCTGCTCCCGAGGCCGCCCCGCCCCGCCCCTCCCTTACTCCCTCCCGGTGGCGGCGGCGGAGCCACGTGGTGGGGCCGGGAAGCCGCGGCCGCCGAGCGCCCGGGCGGCTGCCCCAGCTGGGCAGTGCTGCTGTGCGCCGCGCTCGGTGCCCGCGCTCCCCGCTCCGCGCTCCCCGCCAGCCGCCCCGGGGCAGGAGGCGCGCCTGGCGGCCGGCCGGCCAGACAAAGGAGGCGCGGCGCGGCGGAGCCGGCGCGGGCCAGCGGACCATGGACTCGGGGCGCGAGCGGCCGGCCCCAGCCCTGAGGACCCGGCGCCCCCGGGCCCGGCCCTAGGCGCCCGGCTCCGCCGCCCGGGGCGCGCAGCGGGGAGGACGCGGAGCCCGTGCGGCGCGGAGGAGGAGGCGGCGGCCGCCGAGCTAGAGGGGCGCCGCGGCGGACGGCCCGCGCGGCCCCCGGAGCCATGGGCAAGTGCAGCGGGCGCTGCACGCTCGTCGCCTTCTGCTGCCTGCAGCTGGTGAGCGCCGGGCGGCCGGGGCCGGGTGGGGCGCGGCGGGGCGGGTCCCGGGCGTGCGGGTGGGCTACACAGCCCGTGTGTGTCTCCGTGTGTGTCTGCCGCGAGTCCCGGGTGGGGGGTGGGCTGGAGTCACGGGGCGGACGGGCGGAGCCTGCTCCTGCTGGCCCGGCTGGCTCTTTGTGTGCGCTTCTCGCCCGGCTCTCCCCGGTCCCCGAGAGCGTCCTGTGCGCCGGTCCCCCGCCCGCCCGGCACCGTGCGAGTGGCCTGCTGTGGGACTGTGGCTCGCTGGGGCCGGGGGTGTGTCCCGGGCTGCTGAGCTGGATCCCTTGAGGTCCCTGCTGGGTGTTTTCCTCTAGATTATTCGAGTGCGCGGCTCTCCTGTCCTCCGGGTCTGTGCCCGCGCGAGTGTTGCTCACAAAGTCTCTGCTCCTCCGTGTGTGTTTGTGTGTGTGTTTGTCTCCGGCTTTCTCCTTGCTGTGTCTCTAGATCTCTAACCCTTTCCTGGTCCACGTTCATCTGTGTGTATTGGGATCTTAGACTCCAAGAACCGTTCACTCCTCCTTTGTGCTGTAGCTGCCTGCCTCCCCCCTCCTGACTGAGCAAGCCTGGGTGGGAATGGAGACCCGCCTCTCTGGAGAGAGTCACCAGGAGCTGCCGGGTCCTGGGCCAGTCTGACAAACTGGGTGCTGGCTGCCCTCCTTGCTTTGGCTGTGGCCACTGCGGCTGGGGGGGTGGGGGGGTGGGGAGCTCTCCATCAGTCATACCTGAGTGTCATGGGTGGGGACGTGCAGACAAGCCCTTCTGCCTTGGCCGGCACCAGTGAGGGGTGGGTGCCCTGGGTGGGGAGGGGAGCATCTGAGGAAACCATGCCCAACCCCGGCTTAGGCAACTCTGCTTCTCCTCTGAGGGAGGCCAGTGGAGTGAATTTGGGGGCTCACGAGGACCAGGTCTGCTCTTCCCTTCAGGCTCCGGCAGGTGAAGTTGGGAAGCGGGTTAAAGAGAGGTCAGGGTCTCCCGCCTAACCCTAGAGCTCAGGCCTGGAGACTGGGGGGTTTTCAAGCTGTGCTGAGCTTCTAGGCAGAGGTGCGTGGGGACCTCCACGGGCAGGAGTCCGGGCTGGGTGTGAGGTGGGGGAACCTGAGCCTCACTGGTGCCTAACTCCACAGCCTCGTCTCCACGGTTGCCTGCGCCCACCGCGCCTCCTCCAGCACAAGTGCACACAATAGCTCCGAGTGACGCGTTGAGTCTGGATGTGCAGACCTCCTCATTCATCTTGCTTCTCTCCTCTTGGGGACGCCAGCCCCAAACTTGCCAGCCACAGACTTGCTCTCTTGGGCAGTGGTAGAAACAGCCAGGCCCTGAGGGTAGTAGCCCTGCTCCCAGCTGTGGGATGCAGGGCAAGCGACTTCCCTTCGCCAGGCTGCTTTGGTCCGCCTGTCTGGAAATTGCCCATCCTTGAGGGTTGCGGGGGGCGGGGTGGGGGGGGGGATTAATTAAAATCAGGTAGAGTGGAAACTCCAGAAGGGCAGAGATTATCTGTTTTGTTCCCTACTAAATCCCCAGCAGCTGGAACAGTGCCTGGCACTCCATTAATATTTGTAAAATAAATTAATGAATCAGGTATCTGGCAACGCCTGGCTCACAGTAGAAACACCCTTCTTTATCTACTTGGAGGAATATAAAATGCCAAGGAGTGATGAAACTTTTCGGAGGTTTGTTTGTTTTTTTTTTTTCTGTGTGTTAATTTTTAATTTTTAAACTAGGACTTTTTTCATGCTTAAAAAAAGTTACATACATATTGTAAAAATGAACCCGTCAGTAGTCAAACGGCAGAACTTAAACGTACATTTACCTCCATGCCTGTCCCGCACCCCAAAGGTAGGCACTGTTGTTAGTCTGCCCCGTGCTCGTTCTCTGCTGCTGCCAACAGCGGTTAGCTTTGGGGAGCATTTACTAGGATGTTGGGTGCTCTTGTAAGCCCTTTTCCACGTATTTACTAATTTAATCCTCATATCCCGTAAAGTAACCTGCCCAAAGTTCTACAGCTAAGCACCAGGCTTTGAAGCCAGGCAGGTGACCAGCGTTCTCTGTTGCCTTCTTAATTATAAAATAAGTAGTTCTGGCCCAGAGGAATCAGGGGTTCTTTGCCTTACTACTCCCAGCCTCCAGAACTCTCCCCAGCTAAGCTAACCCCACCCTTCTGCTTAGAGAGTTTGCCAGCATAGGGACTCTGGAAGTAGGCGAGACCTGGGTCGGATTCTGACTCTAATACATCTTGGCTGGGTGGCTTCGGACAACTTATGGGAATTATGTGAGATAATTTGGGGGGAGGGCGTGCTCCAAGAAGGGACTTGGAAATCGATCTCTTGCCTCTGTTCTGTCTGGGCGGATTGCAGAGCGGGTCCCTTCAGCTGTCACTAACTCCCAGGAGTCTCTGCTGCCTAGCAGCTTCTGTCATGTACTCCTGGATGCTGGAATCCACCAGCCTGACATCATCCCAGAGAGAAGGGAGCCTGTTTTCTCACCCGGTGGAAAGGGGCCGAGAAGGAAAAGGCTGTTAAATGTTTCTCAGCTGAAAACTTTAGAAGACGAGCTGTCACTTTTCTCTTTTGGACGGGGTTTGATCGTTATGATGAAACAGGCTAGCTCTGAACACTCTTCTGTAGTTGGGATAGACTGGCTTTGGGTGAGGGAGTAGGGGTGAGTGTTTACTGGAGGGTAGAAGGGGCAAGTGTACCGTTCAGAGGGACAAGTGTAGGGACAGGGCTGGGGAGTTTGATAGGACAGGGCTGGGTTCGAGTCCTGGCTTTGTCACTTCCTAGCCGTGTGGTCTTAGGCAAGTTGCTTACCCTCTCTGAGCCACAATGTTGTCACCTGTGAAAAAGAGATAATATAAACAGTTCTGAATTTGTAGGGTTGTTGGGAGGGGTAAATGCATATAACGAACTTAGCATTGTGCCAGGCACAGAGTGAGCATTCAATCAACTATAGCTTCTTCCTGTCATCATAATGATATATACCATGGGGCGCTTTCCTGGAATTGTGGCCCAAATTTATCCAGGTCCCCCTCGCCCTGCAGTCTTCCTTTGTGGGAAGCAGCAGGTAGCTGGGTGCTGAGCTGACAGAAGGCTTGGATTCAAGTACAGTTCTGCCACTGACATCCTGTAAACTCAGACAAGTCTTTTTCCCGCTGCAAGCTTTGGTCTCTTCCATCTGTAAGATGGGAAGCATCCCTGGTCTGTGTCTCTGGGGTCCTGCCAGTTCTATCCATTGGGGACTGTGGGACCACGTCCAGCTGGCCCTGGAGGTTTCAGGGCGTCTCCGTCCGGTGCCATTCTGCAGAACGTCTTGGGTCCCTTCCTTTCCCGAGTTCTACTCAGTGTATCATCTTTTCTCTTTTTTTAATGTTTATTTACTTATTTTGAGAGAGAGAAAGCATGCATGAACGGGGGAAGGGCAGAGAGAGAGAGTGGAGAGAGAGAGAGAGAGAGAGAGAGAGAGAGAGAGAGAGAGAGAGAGAGAATCTCAAGCAGGCTCCTAGCTATCAGCACAGAGCCCCAGTGAATCCATGAACCCTGAGATCATGCCCTGAGCGAAAATCAAGAGTCAGATGCTCAACCGACTGAGCCACCCACGTGCTCCTACTTAGTGTATCGTCTTGACCTTTTAAATGCCGTTCACTCCCGGAATGTTACATGTGTCTCCTTTCCTTCCCCCTGTCCAACCCCTGCCCTTCTTTCCAGGTCCGCCTCCTTCCTGAGACCTTACAGGCCACTCTGTTCTTCCTGTAAGATGAACCAAGGAGATCTGCCCAAGGGAATCCTCATCAGTTTCTTCTTCATCATCATTATCGCTCCCATTTCTGGAGTCCTGTGCTAAGCACTTTATATGCATTACCTCATTTAACCAAATGAGCTTACATATGTAGAGTGTTTGGCAAAGTGCCTGGTGCATGTTAAATGATCGATAAACGTTAGCTTTTTTTTTTTTTTTTTTGCCTACTGTCTTTATCCTTATCGTTATTCCACACAGTGGGATGGATGTTCTCGCTATCCCCTATTTCAGATGAGGAAACTGAGGCTCAGGAAGGTGACGAAGTTCGCCCGAGGTCTCTAAGCTAGCCAGTGGCAGGACCAGGATGGGCGCACTCTCCTGCCCGAGCGGAGAGCCACCCTCTCCGCCTGCGCCCGTCGGCCGCTCATGTTTATGCAGTGTGTGCCCTCAGACCGGTCTCTTCACTGCCTCAAGCCTCAGTTTCCTCATCTGAACATGGTAATATTTCAGTGGGATCGTGCACGTGCCTGGCACGGTGAGCCATTGAGTGCTCAGTGATACATCACTGCCATGGTTGTTCTCTGTCCCAGCCCTGGGTGACCTTGGACACCTGCATTCACTCCTCTGGGCTTTAGTTTCTTCCTCCCTCAAAGAGAAAGAGTTCCCCCCCCCCCCCCACCTTGCAGGGTTGTAGAAAAGGGGTTAGCCAGGTGCCGTGCACATAGTAGGTATTTAGAGAAACGCTGCCTGCTCGTCCCTTCTGGAAAGCTCTTCTTTCTGGAAGGTGGTGCGTGAGGGGGAAAATATGTAGCTTCCTGCTGAGCTGGGAGTAATGGTGTGAAACGTGGTCAACCTGATTGATGTCGTTATTAGCAATAGTGATGGTAAGGACTGGAGGGAGCGCGCTCTGAAGCAGCTTCGTCTGCAAGCTGGTGGCTTCCCGGGGAGGGTCTGCTCTGCTCTAGGTGCCTCGGGTTCTCCAGCCGGGCTCTGGAGTCAGGAGCACAGAGCACAGAATTGTCTGGGCCACTGACCGTTTTTGTTCCTCGTATCCCTTTGCACCACTGCGGGGGTAGTCCGCTCCCTGCTGCAGATGGACAGGCTGAGACCAAACAGCCCTGAAGACCCTTACGAGGCAGGTAGAGCAAGGTGGAAGAGAAAAGAAAGCCTGGGGGAGGGGTGGGGCACGGGAGGGCCCTAGTTTGGCTCCTTTGTAGGGGTAGGCGGGTGCAGGTTTTTGAGATAAGTGCCCCATCACTGGCAGCTGCTCTGAGATCTGGCACAGGGGTCAGGAGCCCTACCTCTGGGGTCAGTCAGATCGACATCGCTGCCTCGCTTTGTGACTCCCAGCGGGTCCCTTACCCTCTCTGAGCCTCCGCCTCTCTCCTGTGAAGCAGTCAGAACATCAGCTCGTACCCCGTGGCAGCTTGGGGGGACCCCATGAGACGGTATAGGCATCGTGCCAACGGGGATTGCTCCCTATGGCTCCCTGCCATTTGCCTCGAGACTTGGATGGGCCACCGCAGCCCCCCTCTCTGCCGGGGTCAGAGATTTTAGCGGTCAGAGTCATTTCCATAAACTCGTCAGGTCTCAGTTTCTTTACGTGGCAAATGGACGGTTTGGAGGGAAATAATGACAGCAACTACTCTCCTATGAGCCAGGCCCTGGGCTCAGCACTTCACATACCTAGTCCCTCGTTGCTGTCTGGATTATCCACAGCCACATAGATAGCAGGGACAGAATGAGCATTTAAACCCTAGACCTTCTGAGCTGCTTGTCCCCCATTTCTGCGCACCCCAAGACCTGTGCTGAGTGGAAGGTTGCTAAGAGGCAGGTTGAGGGAAAGTTATCCAAGGAAGAAATTAACCTGTATTCAAGACCCATGAGCCCTCAGGCTCAGGTGTGGTTTTGATACCCATTTCCTGATGGGCGTACTGAGGCCGGACATTGAAGTGACTTGTCACCGAGGAAACAGAAGATACAGTCTGGGCCTCAGATGAGTGATCAAGGGAAGAAGATTTGAGAATGCTTGTAAAATCTGGACCAAGCAGGGATGGTCAACGTGATGACTGACATCTCTTCTGTCCTCTGGCTTCAGAGGCATAGGGGTGATGAGCAAGTTGAGACCCGAGATGTGGTTTTTGTTTGGGGTTTTAATTTTTATCCCTTTTTTAAAGCAGTCTCTATGCTCAATGTGGGGCTCGAACTCACAACCCCAAGATCAAGAGTCTCATGCTTCACCTACTGAGCCATCCAGGTGCCCCAGAGATGTGCTTCTTATTTATTTTATTTATTTTTATTTTTTAAATTAAACTAGAAATTTATTTGTAGAATCATAGGATTGAGGGGTTTTTTTCTTTTAAAACAACCGTCTGTATGATGTAATGGAAAATATCTTGGATATGAGTAGGATATTCATTCCACTTTTTTTCATTTTCATTTTATTTTTATAATTTACATCCAAATTAGTTAGCATATAGTGCAACAATCATTTCAGGAGTAGATTCCTTAGTGCCCCTTACCCATTTAGCCCACATCCCCTCCCACAACCCGCCTAGCAACCCTCAGTTTGTTCTCCATGTTTATGAGTCTCTTCCGTTTGGTCCCCCTCCCTGTTTTTAGATTATTTTTGTTTCCCTTCCCTTATGTTCATGTGTTTTGTCTCTTAAAGTCCTCATATGAGTGAAGTCATACGATATTTGTCTTTCTCTAACTGATTTCACTTAGCATAATACCCTCCAGTTCCATCCACGTAGTTGCAAATGGCAAGATGTCATTCTTTTTGACTGCCGAGTAATACTCCATTGTATATATATACCACATCTTCTTTATCCATTCATTCATCCATCGATGGACTTTCGGGCTCTTTCCATACTTTGGCTACTGTTGATAGTGCTGCTATAAACACGGGGGTGCATGTGTCCCTTCAAAACAGCACACCTGTATCCCGTGGATAAATGCCTAGTAGCGCAATTGCTGGGTCGTAGGGTAGTTCTATTTTTAGTTTTTTGAGGAACCTCCATACTGTTTTCCAGAGTGGCTGCACCAGCTTGCATTCCTATTTTATTTATTTTTTTTAATGTTTATTTATTTTTGAGAGAGAGAGAGCACAAGCAGGGGAGGGGCAGAGAGAATCCGAAGCAGACTCCAAGCTCTGAGCTGTCAGCACAGAGCCCAGTGCAGGGCTCGAACCCACAAACGGCGAGATCATGACCTGAGCCGAAGTCGGACGCTTAACCGACTGAGCCGCCCAGACGCCCCGAGATGTGCTTTTTACAAGCTAGTTCCAGGGGCGCCTAGGTGGCTCAGTCGGTTGAGCGTCCGACTTCGGCTCAGGTCATGAGCTCCTGGTTTGCGGGTTTGAGCCCCACATTGGGCTCTGTGCTGACAGTGCAGAGACTGCTTCACATCCTCTGTCCCCCTCTCTGACCTTCCCCCACTCGCACGCGCTCTGAAAAATAACATCAAAGAACATTTTTTTTTAAAGCTAGTTCCAAGCCACAGGGGACGGAGCCAGTTTTGGTAAGAGGGAGCCCAGTAGCAGTGCCCTCGGCCCTCCAGGCCTTGACCTGGAGAGGGAGAGGGCAGGTGAATCAGAGATGCTTCTGCCAGTGAGTACCAAGGTTTTATTTTTATTTTTATTTATTTATTTTTAATTTTTTTTAACGTTTATTTATTTTTGAGACAGAGAGAGACAGAGCATGAACGGGGGAGGGGCAGAGAGAGAGGGAGACACAGAATCCGAAACAGGCTCCAGCCTCTGAGCGGTCAGCACAGAGCCCGACGCGGGGCTCGAACTCACCGACTGCGAGATCGTGACCTGAGCCTAAGTTGGACGCTTAACAGACCGAGCCACCCAGGCGCCCCAGTACCAAGGTTTTAGAAGAGCTGTTAATGTGGCTGCAGGCTTGACCGTGTTACCTGGCCTCCTGACCTCTGCCCCTCAAAGCAGCTGGTGAACGAGAGGCAGAGAGGTCAACAGGGAAGAGCTTGAGCTTTGGGGTCAGGCTCGGCTTTGAGTTACATCTCTGCCTCTTTGTAGCTGGGTGACCTTGGGCAAGACACTTAACCTCTCTGAGCTTGCACCTGCAATTCTCTAAATCAGGATAATCTGCCTCTGAGAGTTGCCAGGAGGCTCCTTTGAGATAAACTGTGCTGAGTGGAGCTCACAAAGAGTTCACACTCTTAAATGCTCCAGAAATGGCAGAGCACGTTCTATGAATCTGAATACTGTGGCATCTAGGAGAGGGGGCGTGTCCCCTTTTGAATGAGTAGAAGACATAGGTGAAGCAGAAGTTCTAAAGCTGTGTGGCTTTGGCCTTACTGCTCCTCAGTCTTCTCTTCCATAAAATGGGAATAATAAGAGCACCCCCTCACAGGGTGGCCTGAGATAATGCAGAGAGAGCTCTGGGCACAGAGCCCAGCACTCAATCGGAGGGGAGCAGACAGGAAGGTGTGGCCCCTCTATAAAGGGAGAAGCTGGACTCATCATCTAAGAGGACCTCCAGCTCTGAGTTAGCAATGAGTTCCATCCTGTCCCAGGTAGAGACCAGACTTGCTGCTACACCAGCCTGTCTCGCTGGAGGGCAGTGGCGAGGATGTGAGAATAGGGCTCTGAGCAGAGGGGGACACTCCTGCCTCGAGTGGCCTGCCCAAGGCTTTACACCCAGGTGTCAGGTAGTCAGGGGCGCACGTGACCTCTCCTTTCCTCTGCCTTCTGGGTGAGCGTCCATACTGTCCCCATCCCAGATGCCCACACGGCATATTTGGTTGTAAACTCAAGTCTCAGACCACAGAGTTTCAAGAGCAGGAGGTTCTGACCTATCCCAAACCCCGGGCCACTGCAGGTCAACTTCTTCAAATCCAGAAAAAAACTAAATCCTGTTGGGTCAGAGAGTAAGAACTGCCACCAGCTAACCCTACCCGGAGTTGCATTCGGCAAATATTTATGAAGCACCCACAAAGTGCCGGGCACAATTCTAGGTGCGAGGTCACCCTGGGGTACAAAGTATGCCCTCTGCTGCAAGTCAGAATCCCGGGGTTCTGGAACTCACTTCCTGTGCATCTTTGAGCTGGCCCTGCCCTTCTCGGGGCCTCATTTTCTCCAGTCTGTGAAACTGGGAGCTGGAGAGGAGATTGTTGAACTCCATCAGTAGTCTTCAGGTTATCTATCGAGGCTCTGCAGTGGCGGACCGACAGTCAGGTGGTGAGTTCCCTGTCCCTGGCAGGGGTGAAGAATTTGTAAGTTGGATGACCCCTTGGATGTGTGATGGATCTGATGATGATCCAGGTCCCTTGGAAACCACCAGATGCTGGTTCTAGGTCCTGAGAGGGCAGTGGCAATAACATAAAATGGTATCTGTTATGAATAATGAAAATCTGGTGGGCATTTTTGTGCTCCTAGCCAGTTGCTTTGCCTTAATTCAGCGTGCTCCCCCTCACCCCATCCCAAGTCACAGAGCCTGGCCGAGCTCTTTACCACCACGTCCACTCTGGCCACCCCGTTGCTCTAGAAAGGGAGGCAGCCCTGGGATTTTCAGGGTAGTGATGGCTCCTAAGCCTCTTTTTTTTTGTTTTTTTTGTTTTTTTTTGAAGGGGGGGGTAGGTTCAGCAGCCCCAGCCTGAGTCAGAGATGTGGGTTTTCAATTACACAATTAAATGCACAATTAGGCATAATTACCAGTGCTCAGAGCCCGAGACTGCTCATAATAGGCGTGTAATCTACTGCAGCCTCTGTTTATACTACTCAGCGCACTCCCTAATGATGCCAGGATGCCTTCACACCACACGGTTGCCATGGAAACGAGCCCGCCACCACCATGCAGGGCTGACAAATGGTGTTCCAGTCCTGGGCCCCTGGATTGTTTCTGAGGCCTCTGCAGCCAGCCCTCGGGAGTGAAGGGGCTGACGGGGTGGGCCAGGAAGGTGGGTCACCCTCCCTGCTCTGTGACACACCCCGCTGGTTGGAGCCAGCCGGGAAGAAGGGAGAAGGGAGCTTCAGCACCCCCCGGCCCCGAGCAAGCCTTAAGCAGGGTGGCCCAGGTGCGGGGAAGGGTCTCATGGTGATCTGTTCAAGCTGAGGTGTGGACAGGGGGCCCTGCATACAGCTAGCTCCCACAGGGGCCCGGCTCTGCCCTGCACTGGCTCTGTGACCTTGGACTAGTCCCTGCCCCTCTCTGGGGCTGCATCCCCACATGTGAAATGGACTGCAGGGTCTCTGCATGTGGGTATTCTAGCAGGGAGATTTATCAAACATTTCTGCTACACTGCTTACCGTGGTAGCCGCGTGACCCCTGGGAGCGCACCCCGCACCCCCCTGCTCCACCCTGGTGTGGTGGACGCATCATCCCGGTGTCACAGAAGCAGAATCTGACGGAAGCAGCACTTCCATCAGGCCGCGGCAGAGCTGGGATTCAAAGCCAGGCAGTCGGATCCCCAAGCCTCCACTCTTGCCTCACATATGTGCTCCTGTACCCCTGCAAGCAGCCCCAGGTGTGGACCCTTGTCACTCCCGTCTCCTAGATGCAGGGCTCCAGGGCTCAGAGAACTGAAGTCGCTTGCCCGAAGTCACACAGCAAGGCGCTGGCTGATGCCAAAAGCCAGGATTCCTAGCTTAGAGAAGAGTCGTGAAGGAGTAGAAAGATCTCCTTCCACAAGCACATACAAAGGATCCCCCTTGTCCCCACCTGGCCCCAGCTGCTGAGGAGGCACGGCGTCCTGGGGTCCCTCAGACCCAGCACTTCGCTTTGACCTTGAAAGAAACCTTGTCCTAGCTCTCCCTCCATCAAGCTGCTCACCCTGGTCACTGGAAACCGAGCCTGATTTTTTTATGCTCGTCTTTCTCCTGCATTTCTCTGTCATTCAGTACATTACTGCGGTCACCTACTGTGTGCCACCTCTTGGGGACGAGATGAATCAGACGCAGCGGAGAATCAAGGCTGGAGCACAGAGGCTTTGGGGTCCGATGGGCCTGGGTTCAAATTCTGTCACTTAAGGCGTGATTTGGGGCAAGTTGCTTGACCTCTCTGTGCCTTAGTTTCTTCACCTGTAATGAAGGCACCAACCTGTACTGTGCAGGTTTTTAACATTATTAGCAGTAGTAGCCGCCACTTACGAAATGCCTACTCTGTGCCAGGCACTCGGCTAAGGCTGTTGCCTAGTCTACCATTGCCATCTAATAGATGAAACCACTGAGCCTCAAGAAGTGCGTGGCCGGGGCCACTGAGCTGGTGAGTGGCAGTGCAGACATCCGGTCCGGAGCCCTGCCCTTCCCCCACCAGGTGACCCGCCAGCATGGAGATATAAGTGTCCCTCCCACCATGTCCCTGGAGCACCCGGCTGTTTGGCCGGGTTCTTCTTAGGGAAGGAGGCATCTAGAGGAAAGCGGGGGGAGTCTGAGGGCAGCAGTGCCCATCTGGCCCAGCCCAGGGTTCCGTCCAGCGGGATCTTTCCCCCATTGGCATCCTAACAGCTGGGTTTTCTGAGAGGAGGCTGTCAGACGTTACCTTTGCTCCTCCACCATACAGGCGGGAAGACCCCGGTTTGCCCGAGGCCATAAGTCAAGTGGCAGCGCTGGGACTGGGACCCAAAGCCACTTTAGGAGATTTCTTGTTACCTTCCTTCTACCCCCTGCTTGTCCTTTGGAGAGAGAGGTTTGGGGCTGTAGTGTGCACGTCTGTGTGTTTGTGTGTATGTGTTCAAAACTGCACACAGCTGCATGCCCAAGCATTTGTGGGGCAGAGACACTGGCACGTAGAGATTTGTGGATCAATAAACATCCCTTCCCGCTTCCTCCCTCTTCATTTATTCATGAACTCTGAACTCCTTGGCTCCAGAGAAACTGCCTGGAAGAAAGCAATTAGAGCATAATTAGAACCACTCCTATTATCAACTCTCAGTGGGAGGGGAAGGGGGGCTGCTAGGCCATGGGGGTGGGGGTGGCCCCGGAGTTCCCTGCAGCCCCAAGTCCTGGAGCCGCCCATTTAGCCCCTGCTCACCCCATGGAGCTCAGCCTCCCTGGAGTGCTGTGCAGCAGGGACTAAGGAGCCCATCCCTGGAGGCGTTCAAACACTTGGTAAAGACTAGGAAGGAGAGCTTTCTGCTTTGCGTGCTAAGTTACAGCAGATGATTGCCTCGTCCCTTCTGTGCTGGGCTCCTTGGGTGCTCCCTGCCAGGGCCTGGGCCGGGGGTTGCAGGAAAACAGAAGCCCAGCCTGGCTCCTGCTTTCTGGAAAACTCCTGTACCAGATGGTAGTGACTGAAGACTACACTGACAATAGGAAATGTAAATTACCTGCAGGAAGCAATTTACCAGGCAGTACTCATTCGCCAGTCAGATGACTAGCAGTAATAATACCAGTACCAGAAGTCCGTGTTTATGGAGTGTTTTCTGGTCCCAGAGCCACTGTCTTCCCCACCAGGTGTCCCACCAGCAGAGAGAGGTCACCCAGGAGGCAGGGACAGGCTGTCTGGTGTAGGAGCAAAGGTAATGTCTGACAGCCTCCTCTCAGAAAACCCAGACTTTAGGATGTCAGTGGGGGAATGATCCAGCTAGACGGTCCCTGGCTCCCAGAGGGACAGGAAGACAAAGGAGGTGCTGGGTGTTGTGCTGCTGCCTCTCCTCCTCCTCCTCCTCCTCCTCCTCTTCTGCTGCTTCTTCTTTTTTAATGTTTATTTTTGAGATAGAGAGCACCAGCAGGGGAGGGGCAGATAGGGGGACAGAGGATCCAAAGCGGGCTCCGGGCTGACAGCAGAGAGCCTGACGCGGGGCTTGAACTCATGAACTGCGAGATCGCAACCTGAGCCGAAGTCAGATGCTCAACCACCTGAGCCACCCAGGCGCCCCTGAGCACCGTGCCTCTTGATTCAGATGCTTCTCCTCACTTCATCTTGCAGGAACCCTAGGGGGTGGAGACGAATATCTCTGACGTACAGGTGTGGAAACTGAGGCTTGGGAAGTCACAGAGCCTGCCTAAGATAACACAGTGCTGGCCTGTGGGTCTCTAGACTCCCCGTGCTTTATGCTCTATCAGGTTTGACGGGGTGATTTGCTCTCTCCCGAGCTTCAGGTTGGGCCTGAGTTGTTCTGAGCTTCCCTGTTGGGCCTTGGGAAGCCGTTGAATGCGTCTTTTGCATCCATCTCCTGGTTGAAGGTAGCACATTGAATGCCCTTTGTCCCCTTTCCTCACCACGTGTCCGCTAAAGAGAGTAAGGGCCCTGCTACTGATCTGGGCCACCGCCCCCAGGACCAGTCTCGGCAAAGGAAGGTGAAGGCCTGGCAGATGAGGGTCTCGGGCCTCGTGAGAGAGGATCACCATGGATACGGGAGCTAGGGCTGTAACCAAGGAGAGAGCCCCCCAGCCCTTAGGCTATGGCAAGGAAGCTGTGTCTTCAGGATGTGGAGGGGGGAGACACTGCCACCTGGGCCCAGATGGACAGAGGAGAGGATGATGAGCTAGATGCGGGCAGAGGAGGACTGTGGGGTCAGTGGTGCTCCCTCCCGGGAATGGGAGCGGGGTATGTGGGACAGCCAGGCCTCCTTCCATTACCCTGTCCCACCTGAGGGGAGGTTGCCATGATCACCCAGCTCTCCTTCGTTGACCCTCCGTGGGGCGCTGCCCCCTTTCCCCCAGTGACAGGTGGTCACCCTGGCAGCAGGCCCTGTGCCCAGCAAGGGTCTTGACTTCCCAGTGGCCCCTTCCCTCACATGTGCCGATAGATTGGGCATCTGACAGAGGCAGCGGCCCTGTCCCGGTGGAGGTGAGGGTCCACGTGGGGCCAGCTTTCCGACGTGGGCCTTTTACCAGCCCCTCATCAGACTCCCCCAGTGACCGTAGTGAAGTGCCCCTCTGGACCAGCCTCCCTCTGTGTACAGCAGTCCATGGCTCCTTGTTGCCTTCAAGAAGAAGTCTGACGTGGGGCTTCTCAAACTTGAACGTGCAGCAGAATCACCGGGGGGGGGCTTCTTTTTTTTTTTTTCAACGTTTTTTATTTATTTTTGGGACAGAGAGAGACATAGCATGAACGGGGCAGGGGCGGAGAGAGAGGGAGACACAGAATGGGAAACAGGCTCCAGGCTCCGAGCCGTCAGCCCAGAGCCTGACGCGGGGCTCGAACTCACGGACCGCGAGATCGTGACCTGGCTGAAGTCGGACGCTTAACCGACCGCGCCACCCAGGCGCCCCGGGGGGCTTCTTAAAATACAGATTTCTGGACCTTGCCCTGAGTTTCTGATTTAGTAGGGCTAAGATGAAGCCTGCCGATACTGCCGGTCCGGGGACCACACAGGGAGAATTACTTGGTCTAGCCAGTGGGACACTAGGATGCCCAGGCGGGTCCACCAACCCTAATGCTCACCACTTCCGGTCGCTGGGCTCAGGCCACATTGATATAAGCACCCCAGCTGCACGTGCCTCACAGCACAGTGCCTTTGCATTTGCTGCACACTGTTGGACGTAGATTCGTTTTTCCACCTCGACTTTCGCGCCCTGGACTGGGAGCCTGGCGTCTGAGCTTTCTGGCCCTCCGTGAACCTGTGGTGCTTGATTGACCCCTGTGAGCAGACGGAGAGCCTCCGTCAGTCAGGTGGTTATTGGTGCTTATCCCGTGCCAGGTACTGTGCTAGGTACTGCGGATTCAGGAGTGTGGGAGGCAGGAGGGCTTCTTTTTTTTTTTTTTTTTTTTTTTTAATAATTTTTTTCTGATATTTATTTTTGAGAGCGCAAGAGAGAGAGAGAGACAGAGTACGAGCAGGGGAGGGACAGAGAGAGGAGACACAGAATCCGAGGAAGGCGCCGGGCTCTGAGCCGTCAGCACAGAGCCTGACGCGGGGCTCGAGCTCGTGAGCCGCAGGATTGTGACCTGAGCTGAAGTCGGACGCTTAACCGACTGAGCCACCCAGGCGCCCCTGGAGGCAGAGGACTTCTTAAGAGACGCTGGTCAGTGGGTCAGTGTGGCCTTGCAAGGAGTCTGTAAGCAAGGCATGAGCTGGGGTTTGCCTAGATTTCCCGATGCTAAATTCCAAGCCCTCTTCATCCTCCCGAGCTGCTCCCAGAGCCCCGGCACCTGTGTGGCCTGAGGCTCTGCTTTGGGAATGCGTCACCCGTGAGGATTCTCCAGTGTGCTCACCGGCAGGTCCCAGTCCCCTGTCCCGTCAGCCCCAGGCTCACTTTCAGGACCTGCCAGGGTTTTTCCAGAGGACAGCGTGTGTGGCTGGTGTGTGTGCACCCCCAGGCTGGAGGACAAAGGCCGACTGTGAAGGGCGGGGGACGGGTGTGGATGTTGCCGACATGTATCCGGGGGGGTGTCCAGACCTGTGTGTTAGGCCCCTGCCCAGAAGGGAGACAGAAGGAGGAATGCTGACCAGGGCTGGCTGGACACTACTATGTTCTAGCACAGTATTCTGAGGAGACAGAGGGATTTAAATTCACAGCCCGGCCTTCCGGACCATGATGTCTAGAAGGGAAGATAGGATATATTTTATCTGGGAGTTTGTTAGCTTGGTTCGTAACTTAAATACTTAGACACACGGTGCTCTGTGGGTATTCTTGCTTTGGTCCTGAACACCCCCAAGGGTCTGGACTTGGGGTGGGGTGCCTGCAGAGGCTCCCAGGTGCCTGATCTGCCTCGGGCGGTGCCAGCTGCTCCAGCCTGTCACTGCCTGTCTGCTGTCAGCAGCCCCATGAGCCCTCTGAGCAGACTGCTGTCCCCAAGCTGCCACTAGCTGTCATCCCCAAGATAGGCCACCGAGGAGACAGGATCGCCCCCTCAAAGTGAGAGACTGTCTGGGGCCTGGCCCGGGGCTCACACTGTGGCTGTTGTGGCTGGGACAGGCTGGGCTGGTTGGCTCCCCAGGCCTGATGGGATAGGATGCGGGGGGGGGGGGGGGGGCTCCGTTTATCAGGGCCTGCTGTGGCCAAATGTTGGACATCCGCGATCAGCCGAACCAGGCAATGGATGCTGAGACATCCTGCTTCCGCTCTTCTCCAGGAACGTGAACACGGGCAGGTTACTCAGCCTGAGCTGTTTTCTTCCTCTGTAAATGGAGACGATCGTACCTGTCTCTTAGGGCTCCCGAGCAAACTCAGTGAGAGAATCCAGGGAGAGCACTCAGCACGGCGCCTGGCATTTAGTCAATACTTAGGACACGGCCGATAGAAATCACCAGAAGCCTTTTGGAGGGCTGCGTGTCTATAAGGCGCAGAGTCATGACTGCTTGCTAAATGGGAAGCTCCCAGGCCAGAAGCCAGATGGCTTCCCAGAGAACAACCCTCCAACCCTTTGTACAGATGGGTACACAGAGGCCCAGGAAGGCAGTGGAGCCCCATTTGTGAACTATTCTAGGAAGTGGGCTGACGCCATTTCTGGAAAGGATCGTGGTTAGGTGTGTGAATCCAGACAAAAATACCCTGAACAAAAATAAGCTCCTCTGCTCAGTCTGGGCAGCCGGCCGTGGGCCAAGAGTCGCAGCTAGAACCTTCCCCGTGCTCTCGATGTTTCCAGGCAGGAGCTACTGGGGAGCGGTGGCAAAGGTGCCCATCAGTGGAGGATGTGCCACTAAAAAAGTCAGAAAGTCCCAGAACATCAGGGAAATACAAATCAAAACCACACTCAGATACCACCTCACGCCAGTCAGAGTGGCCAAAATGAACAAATCAGGAGACTATCGATGCTGGAGAGGATGTGGAGAAACGGGAACCCTCTTGCACTGTTGGTGGGAATGCAAACTGGTGCAGCCGCTCTGGAAAGCAGTGTGGAGGTTCCTCAGAAAATTAAAAATAGACCTACCCTATGACCCAGCAATAGCACTGCTAGGAATTTACCCAAGGGATACAGGAGTACTGATGCATAGGGGCACTTGTACCCCAATGTTTATAGCAGCACTCTCAACAATAGCCAAATTATGGAAAGAGCCTAAATGTCCATCAACTGAAGAATGGATAAAGAAATTGTGGTTTATATACACAATGGAATACTACGTGGCAATGAGAAAGAATGAAATATGGCCTTTTGTAGCAACATGGATGGAACTGGAGAGTGTGATGCTAAGTGAAATAAGCCAGGCAGAGAAAGACAGATACCATATGGTTTCACTCTTACGTGGATCCTGAGAAACGTAACAGAAACCCATGGGGGAGGGGAAGGAAAAAAAAAAAAAGAGGTTAGAGTGGGAGAGAGCCAAAGCATAAGAGACTGTTAAAAACTGAGAACAAACTGAGGGTTGATGGGGGAGGGAGGGCAGGGTGGGTGATGGGTATTGAGGAGGGCACCTTTTGGGATGAGCACTGGGTGTTGTATGGAAACCAATTTGACAGTAAATTTCATATATTAAAAAATAAAAAAAAAATTTTTTAAAAATAAATAAATAAATAAAAAGAAAGTCCCAGAACATGGGACTTGACCCCCACTCTGACACCTGGGCCTCACTCTCCTCCTCTGGAAAATGGGGATCCCGCTGCCCTGGCGGGATAGTGAATCTCTTACTCATGGACTCTAGGGCCAGGGGACCTGGGTCAGATCTGTATCAGCCTGTGACCTCGTTACTTCCCTTCTTTATGCTTCAGTTTCCCTGTGTGCAAAGCAAGGGTGATCTCAGTCTCTACCTGCCATGTCTCTGTGAAGATTAAATGAATCCAAGCATATGCTAAGCACTCAAGAGACACTCGGCATATAAGTGTTAGCTATTATCTCTTAGTGTCACTTTGGGGATAAGATGAAATGCCACCTGTAAAGTGCTGGGCTCAGCACGCGCACATAGTAGGTACTCCCCTTCCTTCCTCCTGTGAACCCCGGGCCTAGAGACAGGCCCCGCCCCGTTCCCAGGGGGGCCCTCCCGCACCCCACTTCCCGCAGACAGCAAACACCTCTTCCTCCAACAGGTTCTGCCTGCAGCCTTCTGGCCCAGGGCCAGGAAATGATTGCAGGCGGCAGCTCAGCAGCCTCCCCTCTGCTCCTCTGCACCCCCCCCTCCTTTAATCTTCCTAGCCTGCCTGGGTGTGGGGGAAGGGAGAAGGAGGAGACAGTCTCCCAGGGCTGCAGGTATCTGTTAAAAGCTCTGGGCTCTGGGGTCAGACCACCTGGGTTCGCTCCAGCCCTGAGATCTCGCTCCAGCCCTGAGATCTCGGGCTCCTCTCCCTCCCCCCCTCCCCCCCTCACTCCCCCACCATAGCACAGGGATGATGGCCCATCCCTCACTCCTCACCCTGCTTGTGAGAGCTAAGGGAGATGGTGCATGCAAAGTGCCTGGCACGAAGCCTGGCCCAGAGTAAGCGTGTACAAAATATTAGCATTAAGACTAGTGCTAAAGTTCAGGGCCAGGCATTTTGAAGGGAAACACTTCCGCCCGGGCACCCGGGGGCACCCTTCTCACTGTGCAGACTCCCCCAGGCCCCACATGACCCCTGTCCGGCCCACTTGGGCCAGACCAGAGCAGAGCACCCCCTACCCCGAAGAGCGGATAGATTACCTGGAGAGGAAGAGGGGGGCAGGATGGGGTGGGGGTGACATTCCTTCCACTCATTTATTCCTTTGTGCCACAGAAGAATCAGAGTGGGATACCTGCACGGGTCAGTGGCCCTGTGCCTGATGGGAGTAAGGGCAGTATAGACGGAAGGATACCGGGCTGGTAGACACCGTCCCTCTCGCTGCTCCGAGCCTCAGTGTCTTCATCTGTCCAGTGGGGCTAATAACCCACGTGGGGGCATAAATCAGTCTGAGCTGCGAAGGGCTGTCCGGATGTTGGTGGCTGTGGTGATTCTCTGCTGGAAGAAGTGGGGAAGCTGGGATCTGAGCCCAAGACTGTTGCGGTAGTGGAAGGGGGACCCCAAAGCCCTGGGGGAGGGGTTCCTGACACCTCCCCCCACACACACTCCCCCACCCGGCAGACTTCCTCACCAGGCCTGTAGTCAGGAGGGGAAGTCAGAAGTGGCCGCTGTTGCCATAGCAGTGAGGCTAGTTTTCATCATTATTTTCTTCCTGCGAGCGTCCGTACGGGAGGTGCTGCTAAATAAGTCAGGGAATTGGATTTTTTTCCTCCCTCCGTCAGGTCACGTGACTGAGCGGCTCAGTCAGGAGAAATGACCTGTCAGCTCCTTCCAGCACTCGACCCTCCGCAGTAGGTGCCTGACACCTCCAATATGATGCTTGACCCACAGGAGCCCTCCACAGGGCTTGGTGCCTCCTCTCTGGCTCCAGGCTGCTTTCCTGCTCGTCTCTGGCATCAGGCCACAGGATATGAGAGCCCTCCCAGCCCTTCCCTCTGGCATCCTGCTCCCGCTCATTCCCCGTGCTCCAGCCACAGGGGTCGTTTCTGGACCCTTCTACTTGCCAAGCTCCCTCCCACCACAGGACCTTTGCACATGCTTTCCCTGCTGCCTGTCCTTCCCTCTCTCCCTTCCCTTGCCAACCCCTCTTCCTTCAGTTCACTCCATCCAGGAAGTCTTTCTTGGCCACTTCCATTATAGTTCTCATTCTTGTCACCCCTCCTTCAGACACTTAGCATAACAGTAATTTGTGTGTGTGTGTGTGTGTGTGTGTGTGTGTGTGTGTGTTTGGCTCCCTCTCCCCACCCCACCCCACTGAATGTAAGCTCTGTGAGGCCCAGAGCTGTGTCTGGGCTTTTTTCTTCCTCGTCTTCTTCATCTTCTTCATTGTCGTCTTCTTTTTTTTTTTAAGTACAATTCATATACGTAAAATTCACCATCTTAGGGGGCGCCTGGGGGCTCAGTCAGTTAAGCGTCCAACTTTGGCTCAGGTCATGACCTTGCGGTTTGTGAGTTCGAGCCCCGCCTTGGGCTCTGCGCTGACAGCTCAGGGCCTGGAGCCTGCCTCGGATTCTGTGTCTCCCTCTCTCTCTGCCTCTCTCCCGTTTGCGCTCTGTCATTCCCTCTCAGAAACAAACATACATTTAAAAATGAATAAATATATATAAGTAAATAAAAATCACTACCTTAAAGTATACAATTCAGGGCTCTTAGTGCGTCACACTCTTGTGTAGCCATCAGCACACTCTAATTCCAGAACGCCGTCAGCACCCCAAAAAGAAACCTCAAACCTATTAGCAGTCACTCCCCATTTTCGTCTCCCACCAACCCTTGGCTATCCCACTAATCTGTCTCTCTGGACATTTCATGTAAGTGGAATCATACAGTATGCAGTCCTCTGTGACTGGCTTCTCTCAGCATAATTTTTTTGTTAAGTTTACTTATTTTGAGAGAGAGTGAGTGCCTGGGGGGGGGGCGGGGCCGAGAGAGAGAATCCCAAGCAGGCCATCTGGACCCTCAGTGCAGAGCCTGATGCGGGGCTCGAACCCACAAATGATGGGATCGTGCCCTGAGCCGAAGTCGGACTCTTCAACCGACTGAGCCACCCAGGCGCCCCTCTCAGCATGATATATTTTTTTTAACATTTATTTTTGAGACAGAGACAGAGCATGAATGGGGGAGGGGCAGAGAGAGAGGGAGACACAGAATCGGAAACAGGCTCCAGGCTCTGAGCGGTCAGCCCAGAGCCCGACGCGGGGCTCGAACCCACGGACCGCGAGATCATGACCTGAGCCGAAGTCGGATGCTTAACCGACTGAGCCACCCAGGCGCCCCTCAGCATGATATTTTTAAAGTTGATGCTTGTTGTAGCCTGTATCCGTGTATCATTCCTTTTTATGACTTTATATTCCATGTATGGATCTATCACGTTTTGTTTATCCGTTAATCAGTCCATCAACCTTTGGGTTGTTTCCATTGGGGCTGCTGTGACTAACGGTGCTGTGAACATTTCTGTACAAGTTTTATATGAACTTTGTTTTCAATTTCAGGGTATCTACCTAAGAATAAATTGCTGAGCCATGTACTAACTGCTTAATTGGGGGACAGGGAACTAGCCCGTTTTCCATAGTGGCTGCACCATTTGACATTCCCACCAGTAATGCCACGAAGGTTCTAGTTCTTCACGCCGTCACCCAAACTTGTGATTGTCGTTTTTTTTTTTTTAAGTTTAGATATTTAAGTAATCTCTACACCCAACGTGGGGCTCAAACTCACAACCCTGAGATCAAGAGTCGCATACTCTTCCCCCTGAGCCAGCCAGGTGTCCCTGTCTTTTTAATTTTAGATATCCTTATGGGTATTAAGTAGTATCTTATTGTGCTTTTCGATTTCCATTTCCCTGACGAGTAATGATGGCGAGCATCTTGCCATGTGCTTATTGGCCATTTTTGTATCTTCTTTGGAAAAATTTCCATTCAAATCTTTTGCTCATTTTTTAAATTGGGTTATTTATCATTTTGTTGGGTGGTAAGAATTCTTTTTTTAAAAACTTTTTAATGTTGTATTTATTTTTGAGAGAGAAAGAGAGAGCAAGTGGAGGAGGGGCAGAGAGAGGGAGACACAGAATCCGAAGCAGGCTCCAGGTTCTGAGCTGTCAGCACAGAGTCTGACGTGGGGCTCGAACCCACGAACCGCAAGATCATGACCTGAGCCGAAGTCAGATGCTTAACCGGCTGAGCCACCCGGGTGCTCCCCTCTTTTTTCTTTTAAGAATTCTTTATATATTCTGGATTCTAGACCTTTATCACATCTCTGATCTGCAAATATTTTCTTCCATTCTGTATGGGTTGGCTTTCACTTTCTTGATGGTGTCCTTTGAGGTTCAAATGGTTTTGATTTTGATGACATCCAGTGTATCTGGTTTTTCTTTGGCTACTTGTGCTTTTGGTGTCATCACATGCCTATTCCAAGGTCACACGTATGGCTCCTCCTGAGAGTGTCATAGTTTTAGCCCTTGCATCTGGTGTGAGGTAGGGGTCCAACTTCATTCTTCTGCACGCAGATATCCAGGTGTCCCAGCACCCTTTGTTGAAGAGACTACGCTTTCTCCATTGAATGGTCTTGGCACCCTTGTTGAAAATCAATCAAAGACATGGGTTTGTTTTCGGATTCTCAATTCCATTCCATCTCAACCTGTCAGCCTAACCTTATGTGAATACCACACCGTCTTGATTACTGTAATGTTACTGTAAGGTTTGAGATCAAGAAGTCTCACCCTCCAACGTTCTTCTTTTTTGAGATGATTTGACTATTCTAGGTCCCTTGAGCGTTCCTCTGAATTTTAGGACCAGCTTCTCTATTTCTGCAAAAACAAGTCGTTGGAATTTTGACAGAGACTGCGTTGACTCTAGCTCACTTTGGGAATATCATCGCCCTGACAGATCTAGACGCGAATCCTGCCCCCACCACTCCCACACCCTCCCTGGGCCTCTGTTTTTACACATGGAAAAGGACAGCTCTCAAGCGTTGGGAGGAAGACGCGAAACGCGCGGACATGAGGCAGTGTGTGCAGGGTGGGCTCCGTGCACGTCCCCGCAGGGAAGTCCCTGCTCTCTTCTCTGGGTTGTGCCGAACTGACAGTTGACAGGGCGGGCCCAGTGCAAGGTCAGTGTTCGTGGATGCTTGGGGGGTGCATGAGAAGAGCCAGGCGGAGAAGGGGCCAGGCTGGGTCAGGCAGCTGCTGGACTGGATGGGGTGGGTAGGGGAGAGGGCACTACCTGGGGCGTGCACACCAGGACAACTGTGGTCTCTTCCACAGCACTTGAGTCCTCTGAGCCTGTAGGGGACCCAGGTCCAAAGTCTTCACTATGGGTGACTCGTTGCAACTGACGTGGCTTTACCCGTGAGTACGGGCCAGGCAATGTTCTGAACGTTTTACACATGTTCCCTCACTGAGGCCTCACGACAATCCCATGAAATAGGTACTGTTATCATTATCCCCGTTTTATAGACGGAGAAGTTAAAGCACAGAGAGGTTAGGTTAAGTGAGTCGCTGAAAGTCACACAGCTAATAGTCAGGGTAAAGGTAGGATTCAAACCCAGGCAGTCTGGCTCCTAGGCCACACTTTTAACCACGACACCGTACAGCTTCTCAGGAAACGAGCAACAGGGATCTGACCTTGGTATGAAATCAAGAACTTCATTATCCTAATAATGACGATGGGGACACGGTACTTTACAATTTAAAAAGCACGTTATGGTATATAAACTGCTTTCCTGGTTGTGATCTCACTTGGTCCACCAATTTCTCTGTAAGACAGGACATCATTATCCCGTATTTGCCAAGGAGAAATTAAGATCCAGAGAGGGAAAGTGACTTGTCCAATCAAGGAGAATTTATTGAGCACTTACTATATGCAAACTTCTTTACTCCCATTCTCATCGAGTCGGCCACAACCCCAGGAGGTCGGTATCAGTGGTAGCTGTGTTCCCATTTTACCGATGAGGAAACTGAGGCTCCAGGAAATGACTTTCCCGGGTCCTACAAGCCTGTAAGTGAGAGCTGGGACCCCATCCCAAGTCTGCCTGACTCTGGAGCTTGAGCTGATAACTACTGGGCTCTGGCCTCCTCTAATGCTGTGACTCCTGATTGTTTTGGTCAACCTTCTGGTCTCTTCCTCCTCACCTCCAGCCTTATAGCTCCTGCTATCCTCAGTGCCTCCTTAATTCTCCCTGCCTAAGTGCCTTCTCCCTTAAAGGTGCTTTCCGCCGCGAGTTTTTTGGCTTAATTATACGGTGCCGTTCGTTGTACTTAATGGAGGATCTGATTAATCACCTTTTTATTTATCCAGAAGTCCATTGATCTGCAGCCAGCATCTTCTGGGTGAGTGTGTTTTTTGCTGGATTTGCTCCGCCCGGGTTGTCGTCCCCTCTATCCTATCTGAAGTGTTTTCTAAAGAGGACGCCCTCCTCCCAGGCTTTCACTGCCCACTCCAGAGCCTGCTGCGGGTCTCGGTAGTTGAGGCATGGGGCAGGTGCGGAGCCTGCTTGGGATTCTGTGTCTCCCTCTCTCTGCCCCTCCCCCCACTCACCCTCTGTCTCTCTTTCAAAATAAACATTAAAAAAAAAAATACTCAACATTTATGGAACGCTTACTACGTCAGACACTTGATGTACGTTGTCTTACTGAATTTTCACGGTAGTTCCAGCAAGTGTGGGGGCTGTTCTCCCCATTTTACAGACGGGGAGACTGAGGCTCGTATGGAAGACAAACCCAAGCACGCCCTCCGCCCCACTGCGTCAAACTGCCTCTCGTGGTTTTCCAAAGAGGGCACCGAAGTGGATGGTGCTGGGGGCCGGAGCCAAGTCAGATGCCCCCTGCTCCTGGGCTGTGAACGGGCACAAGGGCAAAGCCCAGAGGAGGTGGTGTTGAGGAAAGGCCAAAGCTGGTAGCTGCCAGCTTCTAGTCCTTTTGCTGCCAGACCCCAGAAGTTAGGGCGGGATGGCCTGGTGGCAGGCAGGTGGCATAGGACCCACCAGATCCAAGGGGCAGCTCTCCTGGGGTCCTGTGGGCTTTTCTGGAACTGTAAGAGGGGCCTGCCCCACTGGCACAAAGTAAGGAGCTCCAGGAGTGGAGATTAGCGCTTGAAGGGGGTGGGGTGGGGCCTGGAAGACCCTCACTGCTGCGAAGTAGGCATCCTGGTCCCCGGTCCACGGAAGAGGGGACGTGGTCAGAGTCACTGTCCTGAAGGCCCTTCTCTGCACGCCCAGTGGCCTCCCCCTGGGGTGCCTGTAGGCTGGACCAGATTGTGGATGAAGAGATAGGCCCCGTGACTTGGAGGGACCCTTTGATTTCAGACTGACCTTGGCATAACCCTGGGCTTCTAGGCTGGGTTTATGCAAATTAATGTAGATGTATGGTAATTAGACCACTACCGGGCCTGTTCTAATGGAGCTGCCAGCTCAGAGATGTAGCGGGGATGAATTTGCCCAGAAGGGGTCTGAGGAGTCCCCCAGCTGGGAAGGGTCAGCTGTCGCTGGGATAAGGGGATGGGGTTGCCATGGAGACAGAGGCCAAGCCCCAGCGACTGCCTCCTGCAGGGACCCAGGCTGGCCTCAGCCAGCCCTCTGAGACAGTCCTGGGCCTCCCTTAAGCTCCAGGCTGGTCTCTGAGGGCTAATTACGCACAAGCCAGTGGCCAGCTGCTCCCTCGCTCCCCCAGGCCCAGCTGAGGTCCAGGGCTGGGCCACAGCAGGAGGGCATAAGGACAGACAGATGGCAGTCTTGGAGCCCGGGGGGCTGGGGGAGCTGGCCTTAGGAGGAGGGAGCAGGACTGAGGGCGGGAGATTACTCCAGCAAGGCTATAAGGGGTGAGATCCCCATCTGCCAGGGCATGCAAGCAGGCTTGGCAGCCTGGTCTCAGCCATGTGGTAGGGAAGAGTGAGGGTTGGGACCCCAACAGACTGGCTGCAGGCTCAGCTCTTCTGTGTGTCCTTGGGCAAGCCCCTTTACCTCTCTGGGCCATGGTTTCCTCATCCAGCAATGGGGGTAGGATTTAGAGACATGGGTATGAGGGGTAATATACACTAGGCGCTCAATAAATGATTGTACAATTCTGAAGCCCATTGAGAGTTGTTTTCTTCTATTTTCTAATGGGAAAGAACACCCCCCCACCACCATCTTACCCCTCTTCTGCTTTCCGGGCTCTCTGGGCTCAGGCAGATGTTCTGGTGTCAGTGCTGAGGAGAAAACAGGCAGGACTGTCATCCCATGGGGACAAGATCTGGGTCCCCTTACTTCTCAGCTCTTAGCCCACAAAAGGCCCTGGAGAGCTGTTTGTAGAATGAATGAATGAACAGGTGTGAAATACTCAGCATAGTGTCTGGCATTAATAGGAGATTAATAAATGTTAGCTGTTACGTCACTGCCCGCTTTTGATCCAAGCCAGGCTCTGCCTGCCCCGCCTCGGATCTGCCCCTTCCTATGCCCCCGACCGTCTCTGGCGAGACATATGGTGGGTGGGAAGAACAGTGAACGCACAGACAAGGACTCGAACCTGAACTCTACCACTTCCTGTCTGAGTGACTTTGGGAGACCCGGGACCACTCTGAGCCTCCACCTTTCGTATCCCGGAGGCTCCACAAGGGTTATGGGGAACCCTTGTGCCTCGGCTGGCTGAACCCGATCAGCGATCTTACCGGGGGCTGCCAGAACCAGCTTCTGGGGAAAAGGGGCCGTTAGGCCCTCAGCAGAGGTCGCAGGACCCCAAGGCCAGGCCCCCTGCCCATAGGCAGGCTGCAGCATCACCAGGCCCAGACAGTGGTTTGGAGCGACCGAGGCCCCCACTGTACAGATGAGAACACTGAGGCCCAGAGGAGGACACTTGCCCGGGGCCCCCCAGCACCTTCACATCAGAGAAGGAGACCTCAGATCGTCTGAGCCACTTCACTGCTTTTTCACACAAATCGACACTGAAAGACATGTCTTCTTAACGTTGTTGAAAAGCATACCTTCGTTGTAAAAAATCCAAGATACAGAAGTATTTCTAAGTAAAAGTGTAAGGCTCCCCATCTCCCCAGTCCGACTCCCTAGAGGAAAGTTCTCATAACCATTTGTCGTGTGTGTCTCCTCAGCTCTTGATTCTGCATTTAGTCAAACACGTTTCGCGTCTTTTTATTTATTTTTATTTTTTGGCTTTGTCTCTCTTTTTATTTTTTATTTGTAATGTAAATGGAATCCTATTACTCTGCGGTTGTTGTGTTTTTGTTTTTTGTTTTCACTTATTGGTGACGACCTTGGCCATTTTCCATCAGGAATCAGACCAGGACAGAGAGGCAGAAGGGCCGCAGGAGCCCCAGAAGAGACAGCGACAGGGAGCGCGCGCGCGTGCGTGTGTGTGTGTGTGTGTGTGTGTGTGTGTGTGTTGGGGGTAGGAAGGAGTCCCCAGAAGAGACAGCGACAGGGTGTGTGTGTGTGTGTGTGTGTGTGTGTGTGTGTTGGGGGTAGGAAGGAGTCCCCACAGGTCGCTACACACAGCGGGCGGGGAACCTGGCAGAGAAGCTCCCATCATCAGCTCCCAGAGGACTATGGGGTTTGTCTCCAGACTTGAGCTCCTGAGGAGGGTGCCACACCAGCTTGTTCATCACTGGGTACTCTGCACACAGCCTGGCGCATTATAGGTGCTCAAGAAATATTTTTTCGATGAACTGAGTCCCTGCCAGGCCTGTTTTTCCCTGACCCTGCCAAAGACTACCTGATCTCTGGGACCACTGCAGCCAGCGTTGGAGGCAGAGCTCAGGGGGAGTGGGAAGTCCTTCCTCTCAGACAACGCACTGCATCCAGTTGGCTCACCTCCCTAATGAGGGGGTTGGGCTGGTGGATCTCCAGGGGTCCTCCTGTCTGGCTTCAGTCCCACTCCCTCATTTCATGGATGAGGGCCTAAGTCGGGTTTAATTTTGTCAGCTGCCTCAGAAATCCATTGGGAAAAGGGGGGTTTGAGTTTGGGGCTGCAGCAAAGGCTGTTGCCGTATACAGAGCACCAACCGTGTGCCAGGCGCTGGGCCGAGAGCTGTCCATGCGCTTGGGGACATTTTCCCAGGCTCCGGCTCAGAGAGGGGGAGTAACTTGCCCAAGGTCGCACAGTGAAATCACTGGGGACAGAATCAGGTTTGCTGGTCCCCAAATGGGGAGCTCTTCCCACCTCAGCCTTCTGTGAACTAAAGTCAGTAACAGTACCGGGCCGGACCAAACCATTTTCAAAAACTTCAGGGACCCCTCCCTCAGATGGCCTGACTTCTGTGTCCCCCGGCGACATGGCTGGAATTTTGGCCAGCAAAGTAGTTGACTTGCAGAATTGGCCGGCAAGGGCTTGGGCACGAGAGGCTTGTGATGGGTTCTGGGGCTGGAGCCCAGCCCCCTCTCCGCCCTCTCTTCCCCCAGCCTGCTTCCTGGGGGCTGGGGTGGGCCTATCCGCATCATTTATCCCTTGACCCCCACCCCCACCCCCCACCTGGTGTTGGGCTCCTGGGGTTGGCGTCTAGACAGACAAGAGCATCCTACTGAGAGCAGAGGCAGCCCTGACCCGGGGCTGATGGTTCCCATGGCAACCGCATCCCCCTCAGCTGGCAGCTACCCGATAAATAAATAATCGGGTGGGGGTGGGGAGCTAAGGGCAGGGGGAGGGGCAGCAGGGGAGCCCCGTGGTGGCTTCACTTGGGAAAGGAGAGGGGCCGGTTAGGCTTGAGGCAGGCCGGGGGGCCCCGGGCAGGGTGGGGAGGGCAGCTGGTAGTCTTGTAGAGGGCAGGAGGGAGACCAGGACCTGAAGTTGAGCTTTCTGGCTTTTGCAGCACATCATGGGACCCAAACACTGGAAATGGACCAGTTTGGGGCATAGTAAGTTCATTAAGTCCACGTTTGGGCATGTGAAGTTCATCCAATGAGTAGCCACTTATAAAGGGGCTGGAGGCCGAAACACAAGCAAGTAGCCCCTGGAGCTTGGGTGGGCGTGCGTTTGCTTGGACAAAAGGAGCATAAAGAGAGCCCAGGGAATGGCCTTGGGGTGTTCTGACATTTAGGGCCCTGGCTACACGGGAGGATGAGCCACACCAGAATCAGGAGTGGCCAGGAAGGGTGGAGAACCAGCTTAACCTTGGCACTTGCCCCCGTGCCGGGCACAGCTCTCCCTGCCGGAAATGCAGCCGGGAGCACCTCAGGCAGAAATCCCTGCTCCCGTGGGGTTTACCTTCTAATGCAGGAGTCAGGCAGTAAAAGGCAGTGGGTAGTATGTTAGTGTGTGATAAGTGCCATGGGAAAAGGAAAGCAAGGGGGGAGGCAAGGGAGTTCTGCAGCAGAATATAATTTTAAATAATAGTAAAGAAAAGAAAAATGGGATGCCCGTCTGGTTCAGTTGCTAGAGCATGCACCTCTTGATCTCAGAGTTGTGAGTTTCAGGCCCCACGTTGGGCATCGTGTTCACAAATTAAACAAACAACTCCGAATCTCTTCACAACCGTATGAGAGAGGTGTTGTGAATTATACCCATTCCGCTGGAGAGGAAACCGAGGTGCAGCGAGGTTAAGTGACTTGGCCAGTGGTACCAGGATTCTGACCCAGCTCCTAACCACTGAACCACACTGCAGCGTGCAAGCGGGCAGAGGAACGAGTTGTAGGGAGGACGTTGAGACCCTTAGTCTGGGCGTGAGAGCATTGAGATAGAGGAGGTGTAGCTGGAGGACCATGTGGGGCTTTTCTTTCGTTCGTTCGTTCATTCATTTTTTTTTTTTAACATTTATTTTTGAGACAGAGAGAGACAGAGCATGAATGGGGGAGGGTCAGAGAGAGAGAGGGAGACACAGAATCTGAAACAGGCTCCAGGCTCTGAGCTGTCAGCACAGAGCCCGACGTGGGGCTTGAACTCACGAACCGCGAGATCATGACCTGAGCCGAAGTCGGCCGCTTAACCGACTGAGCCACCCAGGCGCCCCCATTCATTCATTTTTTTAATAGAAGTGGCTTGAATGTGTTTAGGACCCCATGGGGAGGATCCTGGGCAGAGGGAGAGGTTGAGGTTGAGTTTACAGGCAAAAAGAGGATGGTGTGAGCTCCCGAGAAGACAGGAGATGGGGTCCAGGGTGTAGGTGGAGGCACCGGGCGGAGGAGGGGGAGACAGAGGCCAGGTCCTCTGAGAGTGAGGCTGGGGTGGGGGTGGGGGCCCAGGAGGGTTGAGGACAGTAAGATCTGAGATAGTGGAGAAAGTGAGTTCCCTAGAGAGGCCCAGGCGGGTTGTGGGGCGGTGGGCAGAGGCGGGGGGGGCTCTCAAAGTTGATGATTACAGGGTCTGTCGATCTGTCATGCACCTTGTCTGCCTGGGGAGTGACATGCTCTATCAGCGCTTGGCTGCTTTGCAGGCAGTGAGAACACTGTTAATTGGGTTTTTGCAGGTGTGGGCCTTTCCTGACAGGTGCGATGGAAGGGCAGAGGGCATGGGAGTTTGGCTTACAGCCGAAGCTCACTCGGAAGTAAGGAAGCATCGTGCGGTCCCAGCAAGCCGAGCTGGGGTGTGAGTGAGGAAATGGAGAATGGAAGGGGTGGAGGGTGAGGGGCAGGGGACCTGATGCACTGGACCCAGGTCGTCACCGTCACCGTCCACAGGTGCTGGGAAGCAAGCTGGAGTGGTCCAGCAGGGGCTGTCGAATTGGTGACTTTGGAGGCGGGGCAGTTATGGTGATGCCACAGTCCACGTGGTGGCCGTGTAGGAGGAGAAATGGAGGGAAAGGTCACAGGAGAGGTGTTTGAGAGATGAGAAGTCACGGTGCTGGAGGGGGTGGTCCCTGATGTCCAAGGCAACTGGGGTGATGCAGGGATGAAACTCATTTTCAGGAAAAGGCAGGACCTGGAGGCCAGCGGATGACGAGGTCAGCAGTGGGGGGAGTGGTATAGCCCTAGGGCCTGAGCCCCGGGGGGCACAGGGTTGTCCAGTTCTGTAAGCAACTTAGGGACCCCAGAGGATCCTACCCCACCCTTGGGCCCAAGGAACATGGGATGTGAGAAGAGAAATGGTCACTGAGAAGAGCACAGAGAAATGGCATCCTTGGATGCAAAACATAGGGGAGGGGGGACCCCTCAGGGAAGGAGCTGAGCCTTTAGGGGCACAGGCTGGTTTGGGAGGACTTCTGAAAGGGGTGGGGGAGGGCTGGGTCAGGAGGAGCAGCACAGGGCCTTGAGGGGATGAGGGTAGAGAGGATTGAGGGGCAGGCATGCGGGTCTTGACCGATGCAGACGGGATCTGGTGACCCGTTCTCATCTGTCACTCTGGGATGGTCAGGGCTCTCGTCCTGGTTTGGGGTCCTGTGTGGCTGGGGAGTTGGCAGGCCCAGAGACCGCAGGGATTACCCCAAGCTCTGTGGACTGCCCTGATGACAGAGTGACTGGACCAGATTTGTATTTTAGAAAAAGCACTCGAGGGGCGCCTGGGTGGCTCGGTCGATGAAGCTTCCAACCTCGGCTCAGGACATGATCTCGTAGTTTCTGAGTCAGAGCTCCGCGTCGGGCTCTGTGCTGACAGCTCAGAGCGTGGAGCCTGCTTTGGATTCTGTGTCTTCCTCTGTTTCTGCCCTTCCCCTGTTTGCACTCTGTCTCTCTCTCTCTCTCTCTCCCTCAAAAATAAATAAACATTAAAAAAAGGAAAAAGGAAAAGCCCTCGACGGGGGTTGTGGCCAACCTCCCTTTGCTGGAGATCAGGGAGGAGGCTGCATCAGTTGCCAACAGGAGCTTCTGTCCTGGTTCTGGCCCTCCTAGGAGAGACTCAAGACCTAGCTTATGGGCTGACCAGGTTAAAAAAAAAAAAAAAAATCACTTTTTCCCTCAGTGCACGTGCACTTGAAACTTTTGCAAAACAAAACAAAACAAAAGGAAAAAAAAAAGAAACTTTTGGAAAGGAGGTGCTGTCGTCTCCACACTATCCCTCCCCTGAGAGTAAAAAGACACACCGAGGTCAGTTGCATTTACAGTCACTGCAGCCCTCAGATTATTGTTCTAAGCTGCTGCACCCAAAGGGGGAAGATAATTCTATTTGTTTGCTCTTTATTTGTTAATTAGCCACATACCACAGCTGGACAAGCAGAAGTTCTGGAATATTTGACTTGGTTTTCTAATAAAAAATAATAAGTTTAGAATTGAGATTATTGGGGCCCCTGGGTGGCTCGGTCGCTTAAGCATCCGACTTCGGCTCAGGTCATGATCTCACGGTCCGTGAGTTCGAGCCCCGCGTCGGGCTCTGTGCTGACAGCTCGGAGCCTGGAGCCTGCTTCGGATTCTGTGTCTCCCTCTCTCTCTGACCCTCCCCCATTCATGCGCGCGCACGCGCTCTCTCTCTCTCTCTCTCTCTCTCTCTCTCTCTCTCTCTCTCTCTGTGTCAAAAGTAAGTAAACATTAATTTAAAAAAATAAAAATAAATTAAAAAAAAGAAAGGTTCAGGGATGCCTGTGTGGTGAAGTCAGTTGAGTGTCAGACTTTGGCTCAGGTCGTGATCTCACAGTTTGTGAGTTCGAGCCCTACGTCGGGCTCGCTGCTGTCAGCACAGAGCCTGCTTCGGATCCTTGCTCCGCCTCTTTCTCGGCCCCTCCCCTGCTCACGCACCCTCTCTCAAAAATAAATACGCAGTAAAAATAAGGTTTCGAGGCGCCTGAATGGCTTAAGCGTCCAACTCGATGTCAGCTCGTGACCTCGTGGTTTGTGAGTTCAAGCCTCACGCTGGGCCCTGCGCTGACAACGTGGACCCTGCTTGGGATTCTCTCTCTCTCTCTCTCTCTCTCTCTCTCTCTCTCCTTCTCTCTGCCCCTCCCCCGTGCGTGCTCTCCCTCTCTCTCAAGATAAATATATTTTCTTACGTTTAAAAAAATTAAAAATATATATGTACACGGATTCATTTTTTCCCAATGTTTCTTCATTTTCGAGAAAGAACGCATGAACAGGGGTGGGGCAGAGAGAGGGGGGCACAGAGGATCCGAAGAGGGCTCTGCGCTGACAGCTCAGAGCCTGGAGCCTGCTTCAGCTGCTTTCAGCCAGCTCCCTTTCTCTGCCTCTCTTTCTTTCTTTCTCTCTCTCTCTCAAAATAAATGTTAAAAAATTAAAAGGAAGGAAGGAAGGAAGGAAGGAAGGAAGGAAGGAAGGAAGGAAGGAAGGGAGGGAGGGAGGGAGGGAGGGAGGGAGGGAGGGAGGGAGGGAGGAAGGAAGGAAGGAAGGAAGGAAAAGGGAAATGAAGGCGGGACTTAAACCATTGTTTCAGCCACTTGGGGGCAGGAGCTGGCTGGGGATAAAGGCTTGTGCCAGCTCCCAGGAAACCTTCGGTGCCCAACTAAGAAGCTTCCACTGTTGAGTCTTCTCCTAATTAGCCACCATTGATTAAGTCTAGTTGTCTGTTAGTTTATGTGATGTCTCCATATCCTCACAACTTCTCAAGGGAAGGATTGTCTTCCCCATTTATAGTTGAAGAAATAGGCTCCGAGAGGGAAAGTAACTTGCCCCATGTCGCACAGAGCTGCAGTTTCAACCCAAGTTTTAGAGACTCCAAAGCTTTTTGTGGTAACTGTCCCACTGCTTACTTTGTCATTGAGGTCCCCAAGAACCAAGAGGGCTTTGAGCAAGTGCCAGGGTCAGGGCAGGGTGATGTCCTGTTTTAGGTAGGCATACCCAGGCAAGATGTCTCCCCAGCTACACGATGAGCCTGGGCAAGTCTGTCTCAGCCACCTCCTCTGTCCTCTGATGGCATCCTCCTTGCCAGGACCAGATGCCAGCAGAGCTGAGAGCCTCAGGGGAACCCCAAACCACCAGGGCTCTCCCAGGCCCGGCAGAGTCAGGGTGGAAAGGAGAAAAACGGAAATGAGGGAGGATCTTTTGGGAGCAGGGGGAGCAATCTGGGGAGTTTCTCTCCCAAGGTCAGCAGACCGTTGGGGTCAAAACCAGAAGGGCCCTTAGAGGTCATGTAGTCCAGTGGCCTCTTATGTATGGAGGAAGGAGCTTGAGACCCAGTGGGGAAGGTGGCCCGCCCAAAGTCACCCAGGAGTCTGTCATACTGTCAACCTCTTAACTCCCAGGCCAGTGGCAACAGGGCAAAGTGAGGGGCTTTGATGGGACAGGTGGCAGAGAAAAGCAGAATGGCTGCCTGGCTCTGCCACCTACCTGCTGTGTTACCTTGGGCAAGTCACTTCCCTTCTCTGAGCCTCGTGATCTCTTTCTTCAGAATGAGGTAATGGTCTCAGCCGTGCCTTTCTGCCAAGGAGTATCCATGAGAGGTGCATTTGGAAAGCTCTTTCCAATCTGCAGGGCCCCGGGAGAGGAGTCACCAACAAGAGGCAGGCTGGCGCCAGGTGGGCGGGTGCCAGGGTTGGGCCCGCGGCTTCCTGGGTTTCTGCCCAAGCCCTGCCATCTGTGCGGTAGCGTCAGCCCCACCTCCTCCTGCCTCCCTGCCAGGAGAAAGGCTTCTAGGATCTTCTCAATCAGAACCCTCCCTGTCCCTTCCCAGCCAGATCCCCTCCGCTCCCCTTCTCTTTTAGGTCAGGACTTTCGGTTGCAAGGGACAGAAATCGCAGGTGCAAGGAGGGAGAATTAGTTTTCAGCGATGGCTAGATCCTGAGACCGGAAATGACGTTACCAGGACACTCACCTCGCTTGTCCACTCTGCTTCCCTCTCTGCCCCTTAGCTTTGGGCTGCTTCCTCAAGCAGGCTGTCCCTGTGAGATGGCAAAGACAGCCACCAACAGCTCTGGGTGACGCTATGCCCGTTCAGATACCCTGGCAGATAGAGGGTATCTCTGTCCCAATTACTCCAGCAACCGTCCACAGTGACCGCCAGGGGCAGGCACGGGGACGAGTGTCCATCCCTGCACAGATCCCCATGTGCCGATTATTTGGTCAGGACTGGGTCCTGAGTCTTCCGCTGAAATTAGAGGTGGGCTCAGCCCCACCCAAACCACATGAACTAAGGGTCTGGAAGGTGGTTCCCAAAACAAAAGAGATGGTTTCTATTACCAGAAAAAGAGGTATTGGGCAATCAATGACAATGAATTTCCCTGGCACCTTTGTTCTTCTTCTCTTTTTTTTTTAAATTTATTTTGAGAGAGAGTAAGCAAGAACAACTGGGGGAGGAACAGAGAGAGAGGGAGAGAGATAATCCCAATCAGTGCAGAGTCTGATGCTGGGCTTGAACTCATGAACTGTGAGATCATGACCTGAGCTGAAATCAAGAGTCCGACACTTAACCTCTTGAGCCACCCAGGCACGCCGGCACCTTTGTTCTTAAGTATAGCAGCTGCAAGGTTGAACCGGGGCTACTGGGAAAGGGAGTGCTGATGGGGTCCTATATATCAGTTAGCTTCTGCTGGGTAACAAATCATTCCATGACAGCAGTGTAAAACAACCATTTTATTGAGCTCATGATTCTGCGGATCACCTGGGAGATTTTTCTGGTCTAGGTACGTGTCTTAGGTCAGTTGCTGGGTTGGTTAGCGGAATGATCTAAATGGCCTCACGCGTCTGAAGGTTGATTGGCTGTCAACTAGGGCGCCTTGGTTCTCCTCTCAGGCTCCGGCTGGGCACCCAGGCTCTTTCTCGTGGTGTTCTCTGTGTTACACGTGTAGCAAGTGGGCAAGCTCCAATGCACAAGCATTTTGGGGGTCTTCACTTGCATTGGGCTTGCTAAAGTCCCACTGGGCAAAGCAAGTCACATAACCATGCAGAGTTAGTGTGGGACGGCATTGTCGAAGAGCATGGAAACATGGAGAGGAAAAACTTGAGGTCAGATTTGCAACCCATTACAGCTCCCTGGGGGAAGGAGAGTTAAAAAAAAAAAAAAAATCCCTTTCTCTGCATCCCATGGATCCCACGGGCCAGGGCAACCTCCAGACAGGAGTCCTTGGAAGAAGGGACTTCAGGACTTCTAGCCCTTCAGGGCTATGGCTCAGCCCTTGGCCAGAGCTGGGAGGGCGGGGAGCAGTCTGGATCCTGACTCCACCTGCTCAGAGCCCCACATGGGGCAGGGGCAGCTACTAGTGGGCAGAGCCTCTTGGCTCTGAAGGTGTTCTGAACTGTGGTTCCCTTCTCCCGTTAGCCCTCCCCGAAGTGATGATCAGGGCTCAGTCTCAGCCGGCCCCCACAGCCTTGCCCTCACTCCCCCCGTATCCCTGTGGTCTTGCAGAGTTAGGATGATGCTGAGACTCGTGTACAGTCAGGCCGTGGTGCCCCATCACCACGGTAGGTGGCGTCACCCGCTCCACAAGGTCAAGGAGGAATCCCTTCCCTTCCCTTTAGTCCCTGGCCTTCCCTTGTCCCTGTGGCCTCAGCCTGCTCTTTCCCACAGGTGGCTGCACTGGAGAGGCAGATCTTTGACTTCCTGGGCTATCAGTGGGCTCCTATCTTAGCCAACTTCCTGCACATCATGGCCGTCATCCTGGGCATCTTCGGCACCGTGCAGTACCGCTCCCGGTACCTCATTCTGGTATGGCTCACTTGCCCCTCCCCTCCCCTCCCCCCTCCCCCCCCTCCCCCCCCCCCCCCCACGCTGGCTCCTCCAGCCAGAACTGCCCCCTACCCTGGACACCCAGACCCCTGCTCTGTCTTAGCTCCAGCCCGGCTGCTGGTGCGGATGCCCAAATACCAATGCTTCTTTGCTCAGCAGAGAGACAAGAGCGGTATTCTCCCTAAAGAATTTCCTAGGGAAAAATCCAGATATTAACAAGATATCATTTTAGGGAGTGCCTACCATCCGCCAGGCACAGTGCTGAGAGTTTCGCACGTTTTGTTTACCTTTACAACAGCCCTGCAAGGTATGGCTTACCGTCGCCGTTTCCCAGATGAGGAAATGAGGCTCAGAAAGGTTATGAGGCTTCCTAAGGCCACGCAGCTAATCAGTGGCAGGATTAGAGAGCAATCAGGTCCGGAGTGAATGCTCTTGACACATCTTCACGCTGCCTCCGGAAGCCAGTGGAGGGACAGACTTCATCTGGTTTAGTTCCTCAGGTAGCTTTAGGAAGACCTGCCCTTTGCTGTTCATGAGGAATATGGTCTCGAGCGGCTAGTGTGGCTTGAGGTCAGTGTCCCCTGTGCTCCGATCCCAGGCGTGGATTGTGTTGTGTCCCTGGCTCCCTCCTCCTGCTTCCTCTTCCCAAGCCTTGGTCCTTGATGGTCTCTGTTAAACCCCTGCTTTCAGCTAGGCTCACCCTTCTCCCCTGCTCTTCCTCAGTGGCCCATTCACACGCCTCTTTTGAGGGAAAAGGCTTTTCAGTAGGTTTATTACATAAAATGCTAGCCACTTGTGATAACAGTGCCATGCAACGCCATGCTCCCGCCAGAGCCCCCTCCGGCTCATTCTTGGGCTTCTCCCGCCTCCCACGGGCTGAGCTCCCGGAAGCCAGGTGAACAGGGCCCTCCCAAAGCTCTGTGTCACCTGGGATGGGAGGCTCCTTCTCTCTGGCTCTCAGGAAAGCCTCAGGTACCACTCTAAGCATCACTGTCTGCCGTGTGGCGGCACGGAAATTGCAGGCATGGGACTTGGGTGGAAATATCTAGATCCTCCCCAGTGCTTCAGAGCCAGGCCGTGGCTGCTGTTCTCTGCAGAATGCATCGGATTAGCTGCCCGAGGACTGGAGTTTGAGTGGCAGCCCTGTCTCTTCCTCGCTGTGTGATCTCGGAAACCTTAAACCTCCTCTCTAGGGCTTACGTGAGTTATCTTTAAAGAAAGGATGGCGCCTTCCATGCAGGGCTGTCGTTGTAGGAACTGGACGGATATAAAAATGACTTGTAAACTATAAAGTGCCGCCTAAGTGGGATGTCATCATTTCCCCCTGCAAAGGTCCCCTCAGTCCCTGAGCTCTGTCTGCATTGACATGCCCTGTCCCCACTTTCCCAGGCCCCACCCTGATCCCACCTCTCCTCTCCCCAGTATGCAGCCTGGCTGGTGCTCTGGGTTGGCTGGAATGCATTTATCATCTGCTTCTACCTGGAGGTCGGACAGCTGTCCCAGGTAAGCCTCGGGCCTGGCAGTGCTAGAGGGCAGCGCCGGACCTTTCCTGTCCCCTACGCAAAGGCTCCAAGTTAGGTGTGGGTCTGGGACATCGTCTCTTGAAGAGACTTCCCTCTGCACATCCGAATAATCTGCTCCGCAAACCCTACCCCCACATTTTTGTTTGGCCGCCCCTGCACCTGCCAGAAACGAATGATGGAGCAGACAACGCTGAAGGGCCATCTGCATGAAGATGGCCTGGGGTCACAGGTGATTCCAAGCTCGGTAGAAACCAGCCTCACGTCGTGGCCCTGAAAACTGCTCTCAGGCCCCACAGGTGTTCGGTGCAAGGGAGATGAAAACGCCATGCACTTTGTACGGCTAAGGCCACAAAGATTTGGGTCCAGTTCTCTTTTTTTTTTTTTTCCCCCCCAAGATTTCATTTTTAAGTAATCTCCACACCCAACCTGGGGCTTGAACCCCCGACCCCAAGATCAGGTCAGATGTTCCACCGACGGAGCCAGCTAGGCGCCCCGATTTGAGTCCCGTTCTGATCAGTATTTTCAAAAGAGAAAGAGGGTAGACTTCGGGGACAATCGAGTGGCCCAGGGCTCGTGCGGAACTGCTGAAGAAAGTGGAAGTTCTTGGCTTGTAGAAGAGCAAGCCCAGAGGGCACAACTTCTAATTTTAGACAAAAAGAAGGCAAAATACATGAATGGGAACATTGGCTTTGTAGTTCTCCTGGATTTAAATCCCAGCTCCAACATTTCCAAGTGATGTGACCCTGGGCAAGTGGTTTACCTTCTGAGCTTCAGTTTCCCTGTCTCACGAGTGCAGATAATTACTTCATGTGATTGCGGAAGGGATGGAATGAGATGACACATCTCAGTGCTTGGCACCTGGTCAGCACTCGGTGAATGCCTGTTAACAGGCTGCACGAGTGACTGGATGGGTAAACACATAGACGCCGTGGGTGAGAACCTCGGATCTAAGCCAGGCCCTTCTCCATTTCAGATGGGCAGACCAAGAACTAAAGAGAGGAAACGTTTGCCCAGGGTCACACAGAGAGAGCAGTGGAGAGGCTGCATGGGCCATGAAGGGGTCTGTGTTGAGAATTCCGCTCAGGGCTGGAAAATCGGACTCAGTCACTGTTAATGTCCCTTCCATCCCTGAAATTTTGGGGCTTTCTGTGGGTCAGCACCAGCCCTTTCGGTCTCTGAGGGAAGTGTGAGACCTGCATAGTCATCAAGCGCCACCTACTGGCCAAATAGAGACTTGTGGAAACAGACCCCCTTCCAGATCCTTGAAGTCAAGTCAGGAGAGGAGGCTGCTTCAACAGTCCAGGTGTGAAGTAGGCTTTATATAAAGTTCCCTGCTGCCTGGGGAAGATTCCCGCCACCTCGTGGCCCCAGCTCAGTATCCTAGGCCCCTCTGCCCCCAGGACCGGGACTTCATCATGACCTTCAACACGTCCCTGCACCGCTCCTGGTGGATGGAGAATGGGCCAGGCTGCCTAGTGACACCTGTCCTGAACTCCCGCCTGGCCCTGGAAGACCACCATGTCATCTCTGTCACCGGCTGCCTGCTTGACTATCCCTACATCGAAGCACTCAGCAGTGCTCTGCAGATCTTCCTGGCTGTGAGTCCTCCTGTCCCCCTGAGCCACACACTCCCGGAGGTGGAGTCTACCCTAACCCCTTTGTTTAGCTCTAGTTCAAAAGGGAAGAACCTAGATCTCCCAGCCTTCTTGTGCTTCTCTCTGGCTCTGTCTCCTTATCTTGTATCTTCTCCCTTCACCCCTGCCCCAGCCTGGCGTGAGCAGGTTTAATGACTAGGATGAGTCATCAGACTGTAAGTCAACCCGATCTCCAGTGTATCTGCTGTGTGACCTTGGACAAGTCACTTGCCCTCTCTAAGCTTGTTTGCTTATTCACAGAATGGAATGACCACATCAAGTGCATAAGAGTTGTGAGAGTGGATCCAAGACAGTTCTGGTTCCTAGTCTTGCCCTCCACACTCCACATGCCCAAAGTCACATACTCCTCTTTCTTCTAAACAAGTCAGTAAAGTATTGCCCAGGTCCAGCTGGGGAAACTGAGGCTCAAAGAGGAAAAATAATTACTTGTCCAAAGTCCACTCGCAGAATGGAGAATGGAACCAACTATGTTTGACAGTAAGGCCCAGTCATTTAACTGGAAGCTGTTATGGGTTGGCCTTCATCTTCGCATACCGTGCCCCTCCAGTCGGACAAGGCCCAGCCAGGCAGAGGGTGGAGGAAGAGCTTCTGTCTTCTTTCCTTCCATCCCCAGCTGTTCGGCTTTGTGTTCGCCTGCTACGTGAGCAAAGTGTTCCTGGAGGAGGAGGACAGCTGTGAGTGGGGAGCCCCTAGGGAATGGGGAAGCCTGGCCACTCGCCATCCTGTTCCTTCAGCACCCTGGACAGTGCCCCCAAGCTCCCTCCAGGGAGGGAGCCCTGGGTTGGCCAACTGGACCCTCTTGGTGGGGAAGAAAAGGCGGCAGGGGTAGTGGGGGTCTACGTAGCACATTTTGAGCTGTGACCTAGACATCCAGGTGCCCAGCCCGTGGTTCCAGCGCCGCTCTCTACCCACCTCTCTTAGGTTCTGCCCCCCGGAGGAGCTCCATGAGGCTCACCCCTACCAAACACCGCCCATGCCCAGTCTCTGCTCCCATTAACCCACCACCACCACCACCACCACGCACCCACCTCCGTGGTCTTGCCCCCTTACGTGGCTCAAGCCCTGCTCCCTTAAAGGACGGCCTCGCCCCTCCAGGCTCTCTGTCCACTTAGGGCTTTGGCCACTCTGGCTGAACTTCTCCATGTCCCATTCCCCATAGGTCCACCTATTGGGATCTGGCAGCAAAGCCTGGCCCTAAAACCCTGTATGGGATCTGGCTCTCAGATTCCTCCTTTTCAGGACCCACCCTCCCATAACTCGCACCCTAGGGGCCCATCCCTAACTATGAGCCACCTCCCCTTCCACAGTTGACTTCATCGGTGGCTTTGACTCCTACGGATACCAGGCGCCCCAGAAGACGTCGCATTTACAACTGCAGCCTCTGTACACGTGGGTCCTGGCGCGCAGTGGGGTGGGGTGGAGGGACCGGGGCGTTGCTGCTGGGGGACGAAAGGCAGGGAGGAGCGGGGAGGGCAGCCGGATCTGCCTGCCCCCATATTTTCGGGGTCCACTTCCCTAACCTGCCTTTGTTTTCTGCAGGTCGGGGTAGCCGCGCTCCCACCCGGGCGCCGCGTGCTTGCTGGCTAGACTGAAGCTGAGGCCACCAGGTCGGGCCCAATGGCAGGCGCGCCCCCTGGCGGCTAGCGGACCGACTGCAGCCTGCACTGGCTGGGTCCGCCACGGACATGGACCTGGCCCTTCGCAGCCCGACTCCAAGGGTGGGGCGGGCCGGGCGGGGGAGGGGATCAAGGGGGTTTGTATTATTATTATTTTTTTTTATCTCAGCCTTGGTGTGCGCTGGGGCCTCCCTGCCTTCTCCAGCCTCTTCTTTTTGAAACCCTTCACCCAACTTCCGGTCCCCTGTCCAGAGAGAAATGGCATTCACCTCATTTTACCACACTGGTTCACCAGCCTTGGGGAGAGTTACTGTGACCTAGAAGCAGGAGTCCTGGGTTCCAGTTGCAGCTCCGTCACTGACTCTCTGTGTGACATCTGGCAAGGCCCTGGCCCTCTCTGGGCCTCAGTTTCCCTCAAATAATTAAAATAATCTCTTAGCAGAGGGAGCTCTTTCTAGCCTTTTCATTTGACTCTTAAGTCCCCAGGGCGAGGCTGGGATTATAATTCCCATTTTTCAGATATGGAAACTGAGGCCCAGATATGAAGCGTTTGCTTGAGGCCACACAGCTAGGCTTTGGGTGGAGGCAGGCCTTGAACAGTGTACTTTCTGCAGTTTCAGGCTCCAGAACCCCGGGGTCTGGTCTCTGAATTCCATTTCTGAGCCCCCATCCATCTGGGACACTCTAGAACCCACATGATCTACACCACCTCTCTTGTAGCAATATACCTGTTCTGTTGGGAACCAGATGAACAGAGCCCAGAGTCCTGAATTCAGCCTGACCCACAGGGAAGCCCTCCTAGGCTCGGCCCCTGCCCACCCTTGGCAAACATTTCAAGCTCATTCCAGTAAGAGGGGAGGCCACACCTCAGTCACGCCACCCCCCTTCCAGGTCCCTGAGGCCGGGTCTGCTGCAGCCATGATCCCTACCTCGTCAGCAACCCCACCGACCCCTGATGGTTCCATCCACCTTCCAGATGGAAGACCTGTGGTTCCGGAATAGAAGAGGGCTGGTCGGCGCGGCCCAGTCACCACTTTTCAAAGATCACCAGCGTCTGTGACCACTCCAATGTCCAGGAGAAACCTCTAAGAAGCCCAGAAGGAGTTCTGAAGAGGCAGACTGGGGGAGTGGGTCGTGGTGTGGGGCCGGGAGGGCCAGCACCCTTGAGAGCAAACAGATGAGAGCTCATTCTCCCCACCTCCATCCGCAGACACCCCTGAGGACCTTGGTTCCTGTGTATGGGCTGGGAGTCCAAGGGCAGGAGGGTCAGGCCTCAGCTCCCAGTCTGTGATACCCTGGGTTAGGAAGGAGGGCAGGAGGCGTGGGGGACTTGGAGGGAAACACAGATGGCTCGTACACCTGAGCCCGTCTGTGGTGAACATTCCATCCTTGCTCTCCACCCTCTGATCTAGCATTCCCTACCGTCTGTGGCCAGAATATCCTGGGCTAGGACCCCACCCCACCATCCCATCTGTAGTGCTGTGTCAAGGAGCCGGCCCCAGGAGTTCCTCTGGTTCCCCCAGGCACTGAGTCCCGGGTGGTCTGCCTAGGTAACTGTGCGTACAGCTCAAGAAGGGAGCAGTTCCCTTCAGACCTGACTGCTTCCCTGCCTCCAGCCCTCTCCTCCCACCCCCACACGCCCCGCCTCCTTTCTACTCCACGGGTTTAGCCACTGGTGCTTTGAAGCCTTTTGTTTTTATGAGATGGATTTTGCAAGGGGACCCAAGTTCTTTTCTCACTGGGACCTTGCAAGGCAGGGAGTGCTCCCCTGGTTTCTGTGCAGGTGGGTTGATTAAAGATGGTGATTTCTTCTCTATCTTTCTGTCCTCCTGCCCTGTGAGTGAGCAGGGTCCCTGCTTGAAGGTGAGCAGGGGCTGGGAGTCAATGTCATTGTCATTATCACTCCTGGGACACCGGCCTGTGCTTCCGATTGGCTGCGTAGTTTTGAGAAGTCACTCTCCCTCTCTTTCCTCATCCATAAAATGCAGAGGTGGGACTCAGTCGGTGGGTTCCCAACCCTGGCTTCGTGACCCCTGGGAGAGCTTTCTAGTTCTTTTTTTTTTTTTTTTTTCATGAAGTACATTTTAAGTTTATGCTTCCAAATATCCTTTGCATCTCGACCCTGCCCTCTTCCTGACAATTCAGTTTCTGACTTAGGATGAGCTGACAGTGCTTTAGACACAGTTTCCTGGATCCTTTATGGCAATACAGCCAGAATCCATATTTTTGAACTTTTACAATTTTATTTACTTTTGTGAATAGATCGTATGTATAGATGCTACAGAATTCAGAAAGTTCCAGGCGCTGATGTCCTTTTGCTTATTTTTCATATCTTTCCAAAGGTAGACCATTCGTTGTTAGCTTATGTAAATATATTTTCCCCTTTTCACACAAATGGCAACATGCTCTCCTCAATCTTCAGCTTCCTCCCGCTGCTTCTACTTAACTCTGAGTCTTGGAGACCTTCCGCCCGATAATACACATGGGGCTGCCTCCCATTCTTCCGTGGCAGTCTGGTAGGATTAGGACTTGTTAAGATTCCCAGGTCATCTTGATGCGGCTAGAAGCTGAGAACGAGACGTACTACCCAAGATGCCCCAGGTTCACTACACAGACCTCTGTGGGCCACTCCTGGTCGTGGAGCTCAGGGGAAAACAAATCACAGACACCGCCTTCAAGGACTTTATGGTTTAGTGGGGCAGGACAGAATGGGCGGGGCAGAAGGGCGAATGCCGCTGGCAGGGGGTCAGGGCTGAGGACCGGGTGGGGTGAAAGGCAGTTGTTACTGAGAGGCGACCTGAGTGTCCCGAACAGGGTCAGCAGCATGAGCCAGATGTGGAGGGGGCAGAGCACATGGTGTCATGGGGAAGAAGAGCGAAGGACCACGTGCTTGGAGGAAGCTTCAGTTGTGCTGTCCGAGATGATCGCCACGTTAGTGTCATAAAACAATACAATTTATTATCTTATCGTTCTGTAGAGGTTGGACATGAGTCTCACGGGTCAACTCAAGATGGCTGGAGGGTTGCATTTCTTTCTGGAGGCTCTAGGGGAGAATCCAAGTCCTTCCCATTTCTAGCTACTAGAGGCTACCTGCATTTGTTGGCTTGTGGCCCCTTCCTCCACCTTCACAGCCAGCAAGGTCCTGTCTCTCTCACCCTCCCTCCATCCGCACATCTCCCTCAACCAGGAAAGGCTTTCCACTTTGAAGGGCTCATGTCATTAGGTTGGGCCCAACCAGATTATCTCCCCCACCTCAAAGTCCCTTTTGCCAGTAACACGTTCACAGGTTCCAGGGATTAGAATGTAGGCACCCTTGGGGGCCATCATTCTGCCTTCCAGGGTAGGAGTTGAATCCAGGCTATAGCCACACTGATGTCAAATCAGGGCATGTTAGCTGATGGGAAGTCCTGAAGGATTTTGAGCAGAAGCCACTCTTTTAGAGCTGTCCTTCTAGGAGAAGATATTTGCAAATGACATATCTGATAAAGGGGTAGTAACCAAAATATATAAAGAACTTTTAAACCTCAACACCCAAAAAAACCACAAATCATCCAGTTTAAAAATGGGCAGCAGACGTGAATAGACATTTTTTCAAAAGAAGACATCCAGATGGCCCACAGACACATAAAAAGATGCTCGACGTCACTCATCAGGGAACTACAAATCGAAACCACAATGAGATACCGCCTCCCACCGGTCAGAATGGCTAAAATTACCAACACAGGAAACCAGGGTGTCGGTGAGGATGCGGAGAAAGGGGAACCCTCTTTCAGTATTGGTGGGAATGCAAGCTGGTGCAGCCACTGTGCAAAACAGGACAGAAGTCCCTCAAAAATAGGATCACCCTACGATCCAGCAATGGCACTACTACATATTTATCCAAAGGACACAAAAGTACTAATTCAAAGTTTTCAGTAGCGGTAACAACAACAGTCAAATTACGGAAAGAGCCCAAATGTCCGTTGGCTGATGAACGGATAAAGAAGATGGGGTGTGTTTACATATAAATGGAATACTCCTCAGCCATAAAAAAAAAAAAAAAAAAAAAAGAATGAAATCTTGCCATTTGCAATGATGTGGGTGGAGCTAGAGTGTATTCTGCCTAGCGACACGAGTCAAAGAAAGACAAGCACCATATGATTTCACTCACGTGGAATTTAAGAAACATTAGAGCTGCCCTTTAGCGAGAACTGGCAGGGCTGGAAGGCTGGAGTGGAGCAGGGAAGCGGGAAGCAGGGTTTTTTTGTCAGGAACCGACCTCGGGTTTCTCACAGCCCTGTGTGGATGTGTGTTCTCGGGGATACGTATGTGGCCATGAGCTCTATGTGTAAACTTGGGAGGGCTAGTACAGTGGGGCGATGATCGCCATGAACTGCAGGAGTCAGGCTGTGCCTGGGTTCAAGTTCGTCACTCTGGAACCAGTCAAGCCGGTCTTTCTACCAAACCCGGTGAAGATCCCAGCTTCTGCCATTCCCCGCCCAGCAACCTCCACACATTAGAATAATCCAGGTAGGAGGGGCCATCTTCCAGTAACTGCTGAATCCCAAAGGTGCCCAAGGCATTCTTTAAAACAAGAGGACACGAATTCCCCAAGGTACATTTGACAAGTGCAATAGTCTACTGGGATTTATAGACACACTAGTGTTTTCTTTAATGCATTGGAATTGGATCTTGCAGTGTTTTTGTTTTTTAAGTTTATGTATTTATTTTGAGAGAGAGCATGAGCATGGGAGGGGCAGAGAGAGAGGAAGAGACAGAATCCCAAGCAGGTTCCACACTGTCAGCACAGAGCCCGATGTGAGCCTCAAACTCACAAACTGTGAGATCATGACCTAAGTTGAAATCAAGAGTTGGAAGCTTAACCGGCTGAGCCACCCAGGTGTCCCAAGACCTTGCAGTTTCTAAACATATTAGGAATGAGACAGGGCCGGACACCAAGGCCTCACTGCCTTACAGGACTCCCTAGTCCACAGGCTGCGGGCCCAGGACAGTGTATCTCAAGTTTCCAGAGCATAAGAACCCCTTAACACCCAAATTCCTGATCCTGATCCAAAATGCACAGACCCAACAGCTCCTAGGCAGTGACAGGAATCTGCATTTTTTTTCAAGTGCCCCCTGTGCTCAAGGTTTGGGAAATCCTAGACCTGGGTGAAGAGACGTCCAGACATTTTTGAAGCTCCCCCTAACGCCAATGTCCTGGACGTCCCATCAAATTATGCCTGCCAGCTTCCTCACGTCAGAGCTGGACTTTAAGACTCCCCTGAGCTCAATTTCACTTGTTCCCGACAATCAGCGTGCATATGCGTGTGCGTGTGTGTTAATGGCTTAGTCATTTTCAAGGCTGCGCTCTACTCCTGAATGTAAACGTTGACATAACTTCGCCACTAGGTTAGTGGGAGCAAAGGTAGGTCCATGCCCTGCCTTATCCCTCCCTCAACCTCCGTCACGGTCACCTGGAGGGCGTGAGGGCAGTTCCAAGTTGCCCCACTGCCACCTGAGCTGGGGGCCACACCCTGCCCCGAGCCTCTGTTCCAGTGACTCAGCAGTTCCCCTCGAGCCTTCCCTGGAATCAGACTGGGCAGGCTCAGGCAGGCTGGAGCTGCAGAGAGAGCCCTGTGCCGGGCGTCCCGTACCTAAATTCTAGTTCCTCCCCCTCCCCCGCATCGACCTGGGCCACAGGGCAGCTCCTCCACCTTTGGCCTCGGTGACTTCGTGGGGGAAATCAAAGGGCTGGACCTTGCACGATATTCCTGGGCTTCTTCAAACTGCTGACATTCTGGAACAGGGCTTATCCAACCTAACCCTACTCGGGATGCTTTTTTAAAATACACGATTCCTGGACGCCACCTGCACACCAGGTCCAAGGGGACCTTGCATACTAATTCAAGGGGACCCAAGCATCTGAATTCATTCTTCAAATATTTATTAAGTACCTACGGTGTGCCGGGAATTGGGGGCACAACAGTGAACAAAGCGAAAAGCAATCCCTGCTCTGGGGAGGGTATCTATTGGGAAGAGGCATACATAAATAAACCAGTAAAATATATGAGATATCAGAGAAGTGTCACAGAGCAAAGTGGCAGGGAAGAGAAGTAAAAGACATGAAGAAGGGTAAGTAGGAAGCAAAGGGAGCAACACGTGCAAAGGTCCTGAGGTGGGAGCGTGCCTGAATGTTGGAGGGAAGCAAGGAAGCCAGCGTGGTTCAAAGCAAGGGAAAGGGAGAGTGGTAGGAGATGAAGTCACAGAGAGAGGAGGGGTGGGAGGTGGCACGTCAGACGCTCTTGACCTCGAAGGACATCGTAAGGGTCTCAGCATTTAATCTGAGTGAGATGGGGAGCCACTGGGGTCATAGAGCACAGAGCTGGGAGATGTGCAATGAATGGATACTGTGGGTACTGTGTGATGAATAGACGGTAGGAAGTCAGGGGCTGGACCAGGGAGACCAGGCACACGCCATCAAGGTAATCCAGGTGACAGACGGTGGTGGTTTAGTTAGGGTGGCAGCAGTGAAATGACCGCATGTCAATACATCTCGAGGGCAGGGCCAGCGGGCATTTATTTGTAGACTGCATGGGGAATGTGAGTGAAAGAGAAGGTCAAACAGGACCTCAAGGATTGTGGCCTGAGCGCGTAGGGGATGGGATTGCCCTTGAGATGGGATGACCACACAGCGAAGGTGTGGGGGTGGACTTCAGCATTCTGGTTTTGCACAGGAAAGTCTGAGATGCCTGTGAGACGTGCACATGGAGATATCCAGGGGGTAGTTGGGTACAGGAGGAGAGCTCTGGGCTGATACAGAAAGCTTGGCATCATTAGCGTTAAGACGACGTTTCAAGTCATGAAAATGGATAAAGCCACCAAGGAATGAGTGCAGACAGGGAGGAGGGTTGCAGCCTGAGTCCTGGGGCATTTCCCCATTTGGAGTTGCAGAACATTTTTTTTTTAATTTTATTTATTTTTGGGACAAAGAGAGACAGAGTATGAATGGGGGAGGGTCAGAGAGAGAAGGAGACACAGAATCCGAAACAGGCTCCAGGCTCCAAGCTGTCAGCACAGAGCCCGACGCGGGGCTCGAACTCACGGACCGCGAGATCGTGACCTGAGCTGAAGTCAGCCGCTCAACCGACTGAGCCACCCAGGCGCCCCGTGGAGTTGGAGAACATTTGATGGAACCACCAGGGAAGGCTGAAGTCAGGAAACCAGCAAACTAACCTCAGTGAGTCGTCTCAGTTGACTGATTTCATTCTCTGTCAAATGTTTACTGAGCACCTACTATGTTCCAGCCACCATTCTGGACACTGAGGCTACGGCAATGAACAAGACAAGCAAAGGGGCACCTGGGTGGTTCAGTGAGGCTCAGTTAAGCATCCGACTCTTGATTTCGGCTTAGGCCATGATCTCATGGTTTGTGCATTTGCAGCCCGCATCAGGCTCAGGGCTGACAGCCCGGAGCCTGCTTGGGATTCTCTCTCTCTGTCTCTCTGCACCTCCCCATCAAAATAAATAATAAAAAGCTAAACTTCAAAACAAAACAGAAGAAGACAGGCAAGGCCCTAGCTCTCTTACCCTCTAGGCAGAATTGACATGCATTTTCTTGTTCAGTCTTCATAACAATCCCGAGAAGGTAAGTTCTATTACTATCATTTATGGATGGAACTACTCAAGCTGGGAGAGGTTAAGACACATACCCAAAGTTATACACCTACTCAGTGGTGAGATAGGTGTTCCAATCCAGCCACTCTGACCCCAGGCTCTTTCTCTAGCCATGGACACACATTGCCTTGCGGAGAATTTCGGTGCCCAGCTAGGTTTGGGAACCACTGCTCTAGGACCTGGGGGGACCCTGTTAGATTTCTATTGCTGCCTAGCAAGCTACCCCAAATGCAGCAGCTTAAATCCATAGACATTAATCTCACACAGTTTCGATGGGTCAGAAATTCCGAGCACCTGCCAGGGACACGGACTTCCAAACTCTCCCACCTTCTAGGTGAACACTCTGTATGCACTTCTGTCGCCCCCCCTCGGCATCCTACCCTTGGAGTGACTCGACGCTTCATGAGCAAAGTGGGAAATAAAGCCCCCGGGACCCAGCAGGGAGGGCTGCTACTGACGAGGAGGAGGGACGGGATCAACGTTAAACACTCACTGCGTCCCTACAATGTGTCCGACTTCCATAATTCTCTTAATCCCCATAGCAACCCTGTGAAGCAGCTGCTGTATTCCCATTTGGTAGATGAGGAAACTGAGGCATAGAGAAATGCAGTAAGATTTCCCAGGTGGTAAAGTGGAAAGTGCCTCATGGGCACTTGTCTTAAGTGATACTGTGCATCTCTTAGCCTTGCCCTTGAATAGCCCACTCTACGCCTCCCATTAGAACACGGGGCGGGGGGGGGCGGGGTGTCTGGGAGCACGTCTGTCACAGCAACACCTGCTGGCTGGCAATGCACCCCTCCCTGCCCATCAGCTGGCCCTCCTCACCCAGGCACCCCTGAGTCCTAAGTCCCCCCCCCCTCCCCCGAATACCTGGGCATCCTGCTGCCCGGTCAGCGCCCTCCCTCTCCCTCTCCTTTCTTGGCCCAGGAAGCTCTGCCATTTGCTACCTGGGTACACTCAGCCAAGTCTTATCCTCGCTCACTTGAAAAATGCCTCCCTGGGCAGGGTTCTGTGAGGATCCCGGGTGGTGGTGAATGTAAAATACAAGGGGTGAGTTCCCTTCCGTTAGTTAGCCTGCAGGCGTTCGTGTTTGAGGGGCTACACAGCGGGCTGGGGGAGGCGGGCGGAGTCTGGGGCCCTGGAATGCGTCCTCTCTGCCTGCCTAGAGCCTGAGTGTGACAGAGGGGCATCCCGTGAACCTCCGAATCTTGCCCTTCCCTGACACCTCACCCTTCCTGAAAGATGGCAGCCCCTGGGATCCCCATGGATGGGGGTGGGGAGGTTTGGGGGCCCCAAGAAGAGGGTAGATGGGGAGCTGGGGTTGGGAGCAAGTCGGTGGGGAGCTGGAAGGAGTGGGCGTGGCCGGACGGTGATTCTTCTTCTTCTTTTTAATGTTTATTTATTTATTTTGAGAGAGAGCGCACGCACACAGGCGCTCGAGTGGAGGAGGGGCAGGGAGAGAGAGGGAAAGAGAATCCCAAGCAGGCTCCAAGCGGTCGGTGCAGAGCCCGACGCGGGGCTCGATCCCACGAACCGTGAGATCAAGACCTGAGCTGAAACCAAGAGTTGGATGCTTAACTGACTGAGCCACCCAGGTGCCCCAAGTTCCTGTCTGTTTAATGGGTCGCGTTAGGCAGGTTAGCCTGCCGCTCGGAGCCTCAGTATTTCTATCTGTAAAACGGCCCTAATAATGTGTGTCTTCAGGCCATAGAGAGTAAGAGTAAGGGCTCTGGAAAGTGTCAGAGCTGTCCACAGGGGAAGAGCTCATTATATTTGGGGTGGCCCGAGGCCTCCTTGCGGGATCGCACCCACAGCAGTCTGGAGGGACCAGAGTCTCAGCTCCGCCTCCTGTGGGGCTTACAGAAGCCTCCCTGGCCTGGGGGGCAGCTCTCAGGGCTGCCAGCCTTCCTCCACCTGCCTCTGCAACCCCAGCTGCCCCCTGGGAGGGCGATGGGCAAAGGGCCCGTCTCACTGTCCCAGAACTTGGCCCTGAGAACCAATCAACTTCTTTCCAGCCCATGATCTGCTCACCTCCCTGCAGCCTTGCCCAGAAGCCCTGTGAAGTCTTTCCAAGCCTCCACTGTGATAAGCACTCCCATTACTTAGAGGTGAAAGCAGAGCCCCTGGAATAGAAAAAACGGTTCCAGGCCCTGGGGATGATCACCTCCATCCCGTTGCCTATAAGGACTGGCACACTACTGCCGGGGTCACACCTTAGTGTGGTCCTGGGCCTGGGCCTGTCAGAAGTCAGTAGGTGTTCCTTGAGTAAGTAAGGGAAGGAAAGAAGGAAGGAAGGAAGGAAGGAAGGAAGGATAGATAGGAGGGAGGGAGGAAGGGAGGAAGAAAAAGAAAGAGTTGAAGGAAGGATAGGGAAAAAAAGAAAGAAGGAAAGAAAGAAAGAAACAGAAAAGAGAAAGAAAGAAAGAAAGAAAGGAGGGAGAGAGAGAAGGAGGGAGGGAGGGAAGAGAGGAGGGAAGGAGGGAAGGAAGGAAGGAATAGCAGGGTAGGTGCTATGGTTATTCCCCTTTTACAAATGAGGAAACCGAGGCATGGTGAGGCAAAGTGCCCTCTCCCTTGACAGGCCGGTCTCCGCTGCCTGCCTCGTGCAGCATTTTGTGTTCTCCATGGGTGTGGTGGGAACACTTGGCCCAATGCCTTGGGTTTTAAGGGACCTGGGCTCCCCACATTGCCCATCCTCCTCTATCCTGGCAGGGGGCGCCACAGCCCCTCCTCCAGGGTTAGTGCACATGTGCTGGGGGCCACCACTCCGTCCCCCTGGGAGCCGTCCCCCACTGCCGTGACATCTTCAAGGCCTTCTAACCCCTCTGACATGGCCAGGCCACAGTTCTAGCTCTGTCCCCCCAACAAGCCTCAGTTTTACATGTTTGAAATGCAGATCTATTGCGTGTGTGTGCGTCTCCCTCTCTTTCTTTCTCTCCCTCTCTGTCTCTCGCTCTCTTTCTGGATTGTGCTGAGCTGGTAAAACACCACGCATCGCTGTGCCTGGCACACAGGAGGAGCTCAATATATATGAGCCCTTTCTGTTCCATGGCATCAGCGTGAGGTAAGTCAACACCTCCAGTGTGAGGTCAATGCCATGGACCACTAAGAACTCTCTCAGCTTGGGCCAGCCAGGGAGAGATGGGGTGGCCAGTGACTGCCCGTCCGTCCAGCTGCAGCCCTGCCTGGGTGCAAATGAAGCTCTCATTGCTTTCCTCTTCCCACCAGAAGATCACTCACCTGCCCTCCTGAGTCCCGGTGGCTGCCCAGCCAGCATCCTTGGTCTGGCTGCCCAACGGTCTTGTTCCCTCGGTGCCAATTATCTATTGCTGCATCACAAATCAGCTCCAAACTTTGTGGCTTCAAACATTTCAACAGATCTCACAGTTTTGTGGGTCAGGAATGTAGGCAGGGCTCAGCTGGGTTATTCTGCTCCACATAGCATCAACTGGGGTCATCTGGCAATATTTAGTGGGTGGCTAGTTTGATCTGAGGTTCCAAGACACCCATGAAGCTTCACTCGCATGCCTGGTGCCTTGGGGACATCAGCAGTGACAGTGAACCCAGCCGGACCCTCCCTGTGAGTTTGAGTGTTCCCACACAGTGACTCCAGCAGGATCGCTGGAGTTTTCCATGGAGACTGAGAGCTCCATGAGACCAAGGAGGGTACTGCCTAGACCAAGGGGGGCACCTGGCTGGATCAGTTGGTGGAGTATGTGACCCTGGATCTCGGGGTCATGAGTTCGAGCCCCATGTTGGGCTTAGAGACTACTTAAAAAAAAAAAAAAAGAAGAAAAAGAAAAGGGGCACCTGGGTGGCTCAGTCAGTTGAGATTCCAACTCCCGATTTCCACTCAGGTCATGATCTCATGGTTTGTGAGTTCGAGCCCCACATTGGGCTCTGCACTGACAGCATGGAGCCTGCTTAGGAGTCTCTGTCTCCCTCTCTCTTCCCCTCCCCCACTTGAGTTGTGTCTGTTTCTCAAAATAAATAAACTGAAAAAAGAAAAAAGAAAAAAAAAAGCTGTGTGGCTGGCACAGTATCACTTCTACCACAATCCATTGGTCAAAGCAGCCACAGTCCAGCTCAGAGTCAAGAGGAGGAACCACTCACTGGCCCTACCTTTAGATAGGAAGCCTGGCACAGAGTTTGTGACCACTGTCACCGGCCCCACCACCTGAAGTCTCCCCTCTCGAGGTACTGTTCTCCATTCCCTTGAAATTTAATATAACACATACAGCCTCAACTCCTAATGTGCCGAGCCCTGCATGGGGCAATAGTGATAACATTGTAAAGGCACGGGAAAGGGGACATCTAAACCCCCAGCTGTGTCCTAGGCAGTGGAGAGTCCCTCCTTTCACAGGCCTCTGGTTTCTTCGGAATTCCTTGAGGGGATTAGATGCAGAGACGGGTTTGGAACCAGGGGCTGGAGAGAACGGCAAATGTTCTGCATGACTGGCTGAGAATTTTGGAGGCCTTCCAGGACAAACTGGTGTTAAAAAAAAAAAAGGGAGGGGGGCGCTCAGTCGGTTAAGCGTCCGACTTCGGCTCAGGTCATGATCTCACAGTTCGCGAGTTCGAACCCCATGTCGGGCTCTGTGCTGACGGCTCGGATCCTCGAGCCTGCTTCGGATTCTGTGTCCCCCCCTCTCTCTCTCTGCCCCTCCCCGTCTCTCTCTTTCTGTCTCTCTCTGTCTCAAAATTAAACATTAAAAATTTAAGAAAAAAAAAAGTTGAGAAAGGGGACTAGCAGAAGGCCTGAGAGAAACTTTGAGGGGGTTTCCCAGTGGAGGATGAACATTCAAGACGGATGTCTGATTCCATATTGATTCATTCATTCATTCAACAGCTGCCTCCCTAGCACCTAGTGAGCTCTGCCAACATGATGGTAAGATCAGTTCCTACTTACTCACTACCGGAGGAAACAAACCAAGAAAAAGTTAAAAGACATGTAAAGTAATTGCAAATCGTGATAAGTCCCATGAAGCAAACTCACGAGTTGCTGAGAAAGAGAATAAAATAGGGATCAGCTTTATATATTAAACCACCCCCCCCCGGCCCCCAACCTACCCCAAATCTTCAGGAAAGTCTGCTACCCGCGTGACGGGGATTGGTGGCTATCAGAGAAAGAGGATGAATTCTCAATCTGGTTTAACAAGACGTCTTCCGGAGCCAGGAGAATAGGACGGAAATGTTTCCATGACCCGAACTAACTCAGGATGAACAGGACCTCAAACTGCCGGCTGACGGCAAGAATCCAAATTCCACCCCCACGGTATGTTCCAGGGCTTTGCAAAGTGCAAGCACCATGGGCCTCCACAGAGTATGAATGGAGGAGTCAAATGATCCATTACAACCTGACTTCACTTCCCTTGAGGGGTCACGCTCCAATGGGGGAGGTGCCCTGTACCTCACAAGAGCACACTGGAGTCCAACGTTGCCTGTAGCTGAGGCCTAGAGGAGGGACTTGGGAGTACAACCTTGAAAGGCATGTTCAAAAGCAAAATTCAGGGGCGCCTGGGTGGCTCAGTCGGTTGAGCGTCTGACTCTTTGGTTTCGGCTCAGGTCATGATCTCACGGTTCTCGAGAGATCGGAGCTCCACATTGGGCTCTGTAAAGACAGTGTGGAGCCTGCTTGGGATCCTCTCTCCCCCTCTCTTTCTGACCCTCCCCCCACCCTCTCTTTCTCAAAATAAATAAGCTAAAACACACACACACACACACGCACGCACGCAAACAAGAAACAAAATTCAGGGGTGCCTGGCTGGTTCAGTTGGAAGAGCATGTGACTCTAGATCTTGGGGGCCATGAGTTCGAGCCCCACATTGGGTGTAGAGATTACTTAAGTAAGTAAGTAAACTTTAAAGAGTCAAGCAAATGCAAAGATCTAATCGGCTTTATTAAATGATTTGTGAATCGGGCAGCATCTCATCTCGCAAGGAGAGAGCAGCTCCGAGGTGTACAAAATGGAAGATGTTTATAGGAAGGAGGGAGGGCCAAGAAAGTTATGATCAAAAGAAAAGAAAGGATTGTTCCAGGCACGGTCAGTTTCCCTTGGGCGGAAGGACAAGGGGTCTATTCAGGCACCTCATCTGCCTTTGGGGAATGGAGAGGGGCCATGTGACAGATTACCTCGCCGGTGCTTAGCAGAAAAACTCCGGATTGAGCGGTTAAGACTCGTATTTCTGAAGGAGGTTGCAACTGCAAATGCAATTAGATTAGGTATGAAGTCCTGGGATGGTGACTTCAACAGGCCCAAGTGGCATCGTTTTGGGCCCGTGGTTCTCTTTTCGACACACATTGCAAGGACAGCTGATAGTTCTGGGTGAGTTCAGAGAGGACTTCACGGTGGAGGGGACCTTTGAGCTGAGCGTCAGAGGAGGAGAAGGAATTCTCTAGGCCTCAGGGAGAGTGAATTAATTGGTATAAGGCCAGGCTGCTTTTACAGAGAGAGACCCAACAATGCAGGGGCTTCAAGAACAGGGAAGTGTCTTTCTCACAGAGCAGCCCCCATATGAATAGTCCCTGTGGGTGGGTGGTTCTGCTCCCTGTAGTTATTCGGGGACCTGGGCCAGTCCTGGTAAAACTGTCATCACAAAAGCTCTCTATGGTTGCAAAGCCTTCACACCTTGGCTGCAGGCTCCTTTCCTGCCAGGTCACTCTACACCGGGTGAACTCGTCTCCCCACTCCACATGCCTGTGCCTGTCTCCTGGTTCCACAGCAAGGAGCTAAGTCATCGCCTCATCGAAAAGCCAGGGCGGGCCCACATCCAGGCCCTTCCTAGATTGGTTTCACCAGCTTCCCAACCTCGGGAACCAAGTGGCAGAAAGCCTAATGCCCAACAGCGAAAGCACAAAGTTATCAGCCCCGGAGCTGAGCAACCCAGGAATAGGCCTGGCTGTAGGCTCTCGCGGGACGTCACCAGGGACTGGTTTCTATCTTCAGCCTGCAGTGACAAGGCCTCTGGACTGGCTCAGCTCTCAGGCCCTCATGTGAATGGATGCTACAGCCCCCATCCTCGCGGGGCTGTCCTAACTTCTTTCCTTTTTTTTGAACCTTTTTATTTTTTTAAGTATTCTCTCCACCCAACATGGGGCTCCATGTCACAAGCCCAAGCTCAAGAGTCATAAGCAAGCAACATGGACTGAGCCAGCCAGACGCTGGGAGGCTGGCCTAACTTCTGAAACCCATTCTGATTGGACTGGTGTATGTCATGTGACCACACACATACCAATCATCACAGCCAAGAGAATGTGATACAAGGATGGGCCAAGCCAGGTCAGGTGCTTGCTTCATCCCTGATGCTGAGGGCATTGACCCAAGGTCGCCAGACTCTCTAAGTTGCAGGGGAACAGTGGCTCTAAATAAACAGGTTGCTAGGGAGGCATCCAACCAAAGACCATTATGGTGCAAACCCCCTCCACTTTCCATCAGCCTTGAAGTCTCTTCCCCCTTCCCCAAATCAGTTAAGTCTGTTCCCGCCTCCTGCCCTTGGCCTGGACCGTCACTTAGCCAGAAGGGCTCTTTCTATTCCTCCTTTTCTTCTTTTTAAAAACAATTTTTATGTTTATTTATTTTTGAGAGACAGAGTGTGAACAGGGGAGGGGCCGAGAGAGGGGGAGACACAGAATCCCTTTCACACATCACCTCATTTAATTGACCCACAAAACATCGTAGCACAGTCCTGATTAGCCTCTGTGCACACCCCCTTTTCTCAGACTGAACTTGGGGAAAATCCACCAGACTGTGACTACCTCTTCAGCCTCATCTCATGCTTGTTCTCGTTTGGACGCACCCTGCTGACCTTCCTTCAAGTCCTTGAACATACCGTGCTCTTTTCCACCCAGACAGTAAGTTCCCGTGAGGGCAAGACTGGGGTCTGCTCTGCTCACCAGATGGTTTTACCTAGCACATGAAAAGCTCAGCAAATATGCGGAGCAAATATGCCTATACCCAGCACATGAAAAACTCAGCAAATATGCTATAATCTTAGCAGATAGGGAGGACTTCGGACAGACTTGGCTTTGGGATTCAACTTGTGCACGGGTTGAGGACGACTTCAGCGAGTTTGGGGGAAACCGTCCCAAGACTGCTTTTCTATGCTGAGGCCCCAGTGGAAAGTATATTTTCTCGTTGAGGACTGAGAGCTATAGTCAATGAAAGCCTAGAGCTGTTGGTAGCCATGTTGCCTGGCTGCATGGAAAGAAGAATTGAGGGATGCTGAGAGAGACGGGGCCCTGGAAACTTCTGTACCCAAAACTCCTGTACTTCTAGAGTGTGCCAGTAATTCTCCTCCCCCTCACCTCCTTCTTTGCTTTAGCTTGTGGTAGGTTTCTGTCACTTGCAACTGCTAGAAATCTGGTTAATACAATGTAGAAAGGAGTCTGGTCAAGATCTTAAGTGGGCAGGAAACCCAAGCCAAATCATAAAGGGTTTAGGATAGAACCTGGCACGTGATAGGCACTCATTGTTGAGGAAACACTGTTCTTGTAGTTCCCTTACTTTCCCACCAAAATGCAATTACACATTGCAATTTTAACCGAGTAATTATTGGTGTCATTACTTGCTCACTGTCTTCCAACTATACTGTAATCTTCATTTCTGTAGGGACTGTCACTCGTTCCCTGTATTCTTACACCCAACACATGACCTAGCACAGAGGTGATCAATAAATATCTTTGAATGAATGAATGAACGAACGAATGAATGCTAGTTAAGAGCATGAACCTTAGGGTGAGAAAGACTCCAAAAACGTGAAGGGAGACCCAAGGTTTAAGTCCTGCTGCTTGCCACTTACTTGTCTTCATGTGGGCATGCCACATAAGCGCGTGTGAGCTTCGTTTTTCTCAGCTGTAAAATGGGGGTGATAATATTACCTAGTTTATGGATTGTTTCGTGCAATAAATGGAAATGTGTGAGTGAAGTGTTAGTACAGTTATTAAGACAGTTCTTCCTAGCAAGTACAAAATAGACGTCTGTTAAGAAGATGACAGCAAGCCCTCCTCCTCACTTCCGTTCTCGCAACCCACTCTCCCAACACCCGGCAAAACAAGACCTGTCATCGTCAATTCACAGAAGAGGAAACAGGACCACGCAGGAGAAGGACTCGGTCCAGGACCCAGCCCCTAGCGGTGGAGCCTCGGGCCTGAGCACACTGGGGACGGGCGGGGCTGCGGGGCGGGCGGCGCGCAGGTTCGGGGAGCCCATCCGGCGCCCCTTGGCGAGTTCCCCACCGCTCGGCTCTCTCCAGCGGCCGCGTTCCTGAGGTAGGGGCCCCTGCGGGACCCCGCAGCTCCTCGCCCCTGCGAGCTTGGGCCCCGCCCCACTCCCCCCGGGCCCCGCCCCTCCGCCCCCACTCTCAGGCGCAGGCCCGCCTCTTTCTGCATGGGCCCCGCCCCTCCGCCCCACTCTCAGAATCAGGCCCCGCCCTACTCTGCATGGGCCCGCCCCTCCGCCCCACTCTCAGAATCAGGCTCCGCCCCACTCTGCATGGGCCCCGCCCCTCCGCCCCTACACTTAGGCGCAGGCCCCGCCCTACTCTGCATGGGCCCCGCCTCTCCACCCCTACTCTCAGGGGCACGCCCCGCCCCACTCTGCGTGGGCCCCGCCGCTCCCCGCCCCTCTCCCCCGGCTCCGGCCCGGCTCCTTCTCCCCCGCCCTGGCCCCCCAACCCCCCACCAGCCCCACGCGGACTCCCTTTGTTCCAGAGCCGCCCGCCTGGGTCTCGGGAGCCGCTGACTCAGCGGAGTGGAGCCAGCCTTCCGCGCTCCCGCCCCCACCCCGCTTTCTCTGGAGACCTGGGAGCCGGCGCCTGGGGAGGTGGGAGGTGCGAGCGCGCCAGCCCAGCCCTTCTTTTGTTCCCTAGGACATTCCTTTGCTCCAATCCTCCCGACCTGGAGCGTCTGCGGTTACTGTTTCAGGTTATGTTTCAGGGAAACTGACACCGAGGAAGCAGCCCTGACACCGCGTCCTGGTTGTTGGTCTTCAGGAAGCCCTTCGACGACCCCCTCCCTGAATCTCAGTTTCCTCACTTGTAAAGTGGGAGCCAAAATGCTGCAGTGGAAGGGTCACTATGAGATTAAGTGCGAAAACACCGATATAAAGCGGCAGGTACAAAATGAACGTTAGATACTTGTTTTTGGAAGGTCTCCACAGATCAAACGCTAACATTTATGTGTTGAGGTCGCCCCTCCCTTATCCTGCTTCATCGGGACAATTTGACGTCCCCCTAGGGGCTTTGAAATCTCACTTTCTGGTGCAGACCTTCCCTGATCTCTACGCTACCCCCAGTTCGCCCACACCCCCATACCCTCCAGGAGTTACCCTGTCGTACATTTCCCTAGTATACGGTAACTTCCCTATTCAAATACTTTTTTTTTTAAGGAGTTACCGTTTACGTTCGATGAAATGCACAGACAGAACTTACACGTGCAGTTCCACGAGTTTCCAGAAATGAAAACACCCCTGTAACCCACATCTCTATCAAGACAGAACATCTCCAGCCCCAGAGAAAGTTCTAAGAGTTCCTACCCAATGAATCCCACACACCCCACCCCAGGCAACCACTGGACTCTCTTCTCTGACAACAGGTTAAGTTTTGCCTGTTCTATCTAGAACAATATAAATTAAAGCATACAATATGTTTTTTTGAGTCTAGCTTCTTTCACTCAGCATAATCTTCTCGAGATTCACCCATACCACTTTTTCTTCTTTTTTTGAGAGTCATCCATATTGTTGTATTAGTAATTTTTAAAAATTGAAACTGATGAGTAGTAGTTCATTATATAACTATAATATAACTCGTTTAACCATTTTTCTGTTGATGGACATTTGTATTGTCTTCAGCATAGGGTTATATCAACTATCAATGTTATTTTTTTTAATTTTTTAAATGTGTATTTATTATTTTGAGAGAGAGAGAGACAGAGTGTGAGTGGGGGAGGGGCAGAGAGAGACACAGAATCCAAAGCAGGATGTAGGCTCTGAACTGTCAGCACAGAGCCTGAGGCAGGGCTGGAACCCACAGATGGCAAGATCATGACCTGAGCAAAAGTCAGACACTCAACCAATTGAGCCATCCAGGCACCCCAATATTATTATTTTTTTAAGTTTACTTATTTATTTTGAGAGAGACAGAGACAGTGTGAGCAGGGGAGAGGCAGAGAGAGAGGAAAAGAGAGAAAATCCCAAGCAGGCTCTGCGCTGCCAGGACAGACCCAACTGGAGGCTCGAACTCATGAAACTGTGAGATCATGACCTGAGCTGAAATCAAGAGTCAGGGGCTCAACCGACTGAGCCACCCAGGTGCCCCTATCAATATTCTTACACAAGGTTTTATTTATCTTGGATAAAAGAGTGGAAGGAATTGCTGGGGACCCCTGGGGGGCTCTGTAGGTTGAGCGTCCTACTTTGGCTCAGGTCACCATCTTGTGGTCGGTGGGTTCGAGCCCTGCGTCAGATTCTCTGTCTCCCTCTCTGTCTCTCTCTCTCAAAAATAAATAAACATTAAAAAAATAATAAAATAGGGGCACCTGGGTGGCTCAGTCAGTTAAGCATCTGACTTCAGCTCAGATCATGATCTCACAGTTTGTGAGTTCGAGCCCCACATCGAGCTCTGTGCTGACAGGTCAGAGCCTGGAGCCTGCTTCAGATTCTGTGTCTCCCTCTCTCTCTGACCCTCCCCTGCTCTCACTCTGTCTCTCTCTCTCTCTCTCAAAAATAAAAATAAATAAAATATAAAATAAAATAAAATAAGGGCACCTGGGTGGCTCAGTTGGTTACGCAGCTGACTTCAGCTCGAATCATGATCTTACGGTTCGTGGGTTTGAGCCCTACATCAGGCTCTGTGCTGACAGCTAGGAGCCTGGAGCCTGCTTCGGATTCTGTGTCTCCTTCTCTCTCTGCCCCTCCCCTGCTTGCGCTCTGTCTCTCAAAAAAAAAAAAAAATTAAAATAATTTTTTTAAAAAAGTGAAATCGCTGGATCATAGGGTAGTTGTAGATTTACTCTTGTAAGAACTGCCAAATAGTCCTCTAAAGTGGTTGTAGCATTTTACGTTCTCACTGTTAGTGCACGAGAGGTTCGGTTGTTCCACATCCTCCGGGTCATTTGGCATTGCCAGACTTTTTACTTTACCCACTTAATGGATGCAGTGTATCTCTATGGCATTACTTCTAAAGATAATGAATCAATGTTGTTTTAAATTATTAATAAAAGTATACAATTCCAAAGGTACAAAAGGCTATTCAGTAAAGAAGAGGCCCACTTCACTCGATTTTTCACCCTAAGGTATCAGTCTTATGAGTGGCTTTGGTCTCCATTCAAACTGTTCTTTTTGACTGTCTCTTTTCTACTAGAATGTCCAAGCCCCAGGAGGAGAGGGGTCACCTATGGTATTCACAGTTGTGAGCTGAGCTCCTCTCCAATGCTAAGTCAAAGCCCAATCAATATTGTTGAATGAATGGCAGGCACTGCTCTAGAAAAGACGTATCACCAATTACATTATGCCATTTAATTTTTGTTTAATGTTTATTTTTGGGAGAGAGAGAGAGAGAGAGAGCGTGAGCGGGGGAGGTACAGAGAGGGGGACAGAAGATTGGAAGCGGGCTCTGCACTGAGAGCACAGAGCCCCATGTGGGGCTCAAACCCATGAACCGTGAGATCATGACCTGAACCAAAGTTGGATGTTCAACTGACTGAGCCACCCAGGGGCCCCCCATTTTTAATTTTCTTTTTATTTTAGAGAGAGTGAGAGAGAGAGAGAGCATGAGCGGGGGAGAGGAGGAGAGGGAGAGAGAGAGTCTTAAGCAGGCTCCATACTCAGTGGGGACCCGACCGTGGGACTCAATCCCACGACCCTGGGATCATGATCTGAGCCAAAATCAAGAGTCAGACCCCCAACTGACTGAGGCACCCAGGCACCCTTACATTATCATTTTAAATCAAGAGAGTAGCAGAGTCCTTTTGGACTCTGGAATTAAGTGATATCAATAAAATTTTGTTAAATGAATGAATGTTGATGAAGGGGACCCCTGGGTGTTCTTGCAGGCAGTGCCAACTCGGTTTTTTTTTTTTTCTTTTCTTTCTTTTTTTCCCCCATTTCTTACATGTCAGGCTCTGAGCAAACCGAAAAATACACGTGTTATTTTTGCTGCCCAGCATTATTTCACCCTTCCAGTAACAGGACCTCAATTTTTCTCCAGGGAACTGTCTTTGTCCGCTCAGCCCACACTTCCTTGAGCTCCAGGTGGGCATGTGACTTGAGCCTAACCAATCGGAGAATCTCAGCCCCTTGGCCACAGTGATTGGTTCAGGGATGTGCCCTTTGACCAATGAAAGCCAGCCCTGGACTTGGGTTCCCACTGGTGGGCAAGCAGGCTCTCTTCCTTCTACTGGACTTGGAATCCTGGGGGTGGAGACCTAGGAGAGATGAGATCAAGGGAGTTGAATTACCAATGAAGTTAGGCAGCACGGCGTAGGGGTGAGGTCCTGGCAGAGGAACACCCCCAGCCCGAGGAAAAACGAGAAGCCCAGTGCAATGGAGTGAAAGAGCAAGAACCTTCAGGGAGTCAGAGGGTGGAGTTTGAGGGGCCAGGCAGGCCACGGAGAGGGGTTTGGATCTTATTCGGAGAAGCTAGTAGAAGGTTTCGAGCAGAGGAGTCATAGGCTTCGCATTTTTAAAAGATCATTCTGTGGAGATGAGGCTTGGAGTGAGAGGCAGGGGTGTGGGAAGAAGGGAGACCAGTTAGGAGGCTGTTGCAATCATCAAGCTAGAAACCGTGCTGTTTTGGACTAGGGTCATAGCTGTGGTGAAAAGTAGCGTGATTTAGGGGCACCTGGGTGACTCAGTCTTTTGAACGTCCAACTTCAGCTCAGGTCACGATCTCACGGTTTGTGAGTTCAAGCCCCACATTGGGCTCAGTGCTGTCAGCACAGAGCCCGCTTCGGATCCACTGCCCTTCTCTCTCTGCCCCTCTCCCGCTCCTGCTTTCTCAAAATAAATACATAAATAAATAAATTAAATTAAACATTAAGAAAAAAAAAAGTAGAGCGATTTAGCATGGCTTGTTTGGGAATGGAGCCAGAGCAAAAGAAAGCAGAGCTACAAAATTGTTTCTGATGACAATATTTGAGCCACTAGATCCAGCTATGCCTGTAGCTGTTCCTCCTGGACTTTTCAGGTGTATGAGCCAAGAAATTCTTTTTTTATGATTAAAGATAGTTTGATTTGGGATTATGTGTATTATTTTATTAATCCTCAGAACACATTTTAGGATTGCCACTATTAGCCAATTTTGCAGTTGGGAAAACTGAGGCTTAGACAGGGAAAGTGAATTGCCCGGGACCACACGGAGATTACATGATAGAGACAGGATCCAGACCAAGTCACTAACCCCAAAACCTGTGCAACTAACCCTACAGGCCATTGATTGTAAACTCCCCCCCCCCACCCCACCCCACATCCACCCCAGTCTTAGATCTTAGGCACTCGGTTCCTTTTGCTCTACCCTAAAGGAAAACCAAAGGTCTTTTATTTTCATAGTCTGGTGTGTGATCTTGTGCTCCAAAGGGACCCTCGAGGGGTCAGAATCCCACTCACCTCTTTACACCGTGTAAAATGAGTGGGATCTTAAAGTTCTCAAGCAAGTTTAGTATTGACCCTGAGTTCTGCATGGGTGTGAGAGATCCAAAGAGCACATGTGTCAGTACGGGAGGCTGTGAAGTATGATAGGACTGATTCTCTTAAAAGAGGCAGAAGCCTAGATCAAAGAAGCCGAAGAAAAACATTAGGCAGCTCAAAATATAACACTATTGACTTCAGGTATCGTGGATCCAGGATCTCAGATCACGTCTTCCATTTCTCTTGTGTCACAGGTGCTCTGGGTGAGAAGTGTGATGGCCTCCAACAGTCCAAGACTTCGCTTACAATTTTAGGAAAAAAGATCATTTTCTCCAAAAGCTCTGGGGAAAAAAATATCTCAGGCGGACTCTATTTGACTCAGTTAGAGAGAAAGTATCTGTTCTTTCTCTGATCCAGTCACTGAGAGGAGGCAAATAGGATACCCTGTTGGGCAGGACATGGTCATGCCCACCCCTGTCACCAAGAACAGGTAGGCTAGAATTAGTACTGGTCAAACCACAAAGAACAGTTCCTTATAAAAAATAAAAATGAAAATAAGGGAGGATTTTATCCCCCAAAAGAATAAGGAAGGAGTTCTGGGCAGACCAGTACAACCAGTCTACTTTAGAAAACTCTGACCATTCTATCATTATTTTATGTTGTTGAACCGGAGAATTTGCGCCTCCAGCTGAAAAGAGGCCAGATTTTGGAGGCAGACAGGTCTGAGTTCAAGCCCAAGGTCTGACACTGAGCTCTTTGAACCTCCGTTGTTAGCTCCCAGCATTGTAATGTAGGGATTCATTCTTGAAATTCTGGGTAGCAACCTTGAAAGGATTAAAAGAAGTAATCACAGTGCAAGATGGCCACAGAATTTTGACATCGCATGATGTGCTCAAAATGCTTGTAAGTATCAGGGTGGGTCAAGGGCCTTCTCTGTTTGAGAACAGTTTCCTGCCTTCACCATGTTCTTTCATACTCAGAAGGCCAGGGTCTTGCATGTTACAGTCAAGACAGAGTCTCTCCGGGGCATCAGCTGGGGGCGTTACACCTCTCAGCCATCTGTCTGCCGGACATCATCATAACAGCACGTATGCCCAGGGAGAGCATAGTAAATGCGTTTCACACATTGATCCAAATTCAGCAACGTACCTGTGAAGACCGTGGAACGAGGGGCAGTTGATGGCACCAGCAGGAATCGGTCACAATGCATTCTGTAGCACAGAACAGGAATCCCAACTCAAACTGGCTTAAGCAAAAAGGATGTTTATCATCTCACATCAGAGAAGGTGTAGGCGTAGGGAGAGCTTCTGGGCTGGCTGATGATGACTCCACAATGCCATGCAGGATGCGGATTCAGGCCATCTCTCTGCTTTGGCGATCTCAGTGTTGGTTCTTATTCTCAGGTCGGTTGAAAGAGCTGCAGTTCTGAGGGCTCACACCCAAGCACCACCGTGTTGAGGGAAAGAGGAGAGTCCGTACCATTCTGTGACCGTCTCTTAGGAGAAGACATGTCCCCGAAGCTCTCCGGCAGAGCCCGCCCAGGTCCCATTGGGCAGAATTGGGTCTCCTGACCAATCTTGAGCCATCGCTGTCTAAGGGATGGAATCATCATGATTAGCTTGGATACATCATCTGGGTGTGGAATGGATGTGGGAGGTGGGGACTAAGCCCGCCACCAGGGACCAATTTACATAAGAGATGTCGAGGGCCTGGTGGGTGCTGAGCTACAAATAGCTCCCTTCTCTTTCTGTCTTGGAATTGATACTGTGATTAGATGGCGTGTCCAAAGAAGGTCAATGTCAGAGAGCTGTCCCATCCAGGGATCACAAGGTCTTTGGCATGGACCTGGTGAAGGCTATTTGTTTGCAAGAAACTGAAACTTAGCTCCGTTCAAGCTCGATCAAATAAAAAGGGGTTGTGAAATGATTGGGGAGAACTGTAAGACACTTCCCAGCATCTCCCCAGCTCCGGTGGCTTCATCTTATACCTAAAATTCTTTATTTTCCTTTGCATAAACTCTAATCTGCTTTTTGTTTCAATGCCCAGGAAGACAGAAGCACCAGAGAGAGGTAAGAGACTTCTACAGAAGATGCCCTTATCTGTTAAATAAATTGTCAGGATTTTCATAATTTTTGGTGGGTGCGTAACTTAGGACCAGGCCTGTAGAGGGCTATTGGCTAATATCTATTTAAAAATTTTAACTGCATAGGGGCAGCGGGCAGGCTCAGCCAGCTTGCTGGCAGGGGACTCTTGACCTTGGGGTTGTAGGTTTAAGCCCATGTTGGGTGTAGAGATTACTTACATTAAAGTCTTAAGGGACACCTGGGTGGCTCAGTCAGTTAAGCATCTGACTTCGGCTCAGGTCATGATCTCGTGGTTGGTGAGTTCGAGCCCTGTGTCCAGCTCTGTGCTACAGCTCAGAGCCTGGAGCCTGCTTTGGAATAAATATCATTTTTGAGAGAGAGAGAGAGGGAATGAGTGGGGGAAGGGGCAGGGAGAGAGGGAGACACAGAATCCAAAGCAGACTCCAGGCTCTGAGCTATCAGCACAGAGCCCGACGTGGGGCTCAAACCCATGAACCATGGGATCATGACCCAATTAGAGTCGGATGCTTAACCAGCTGAGCCACCCAAATGCCCTTACATTTTTATTTTATTTTAAATGTCTGTTTATTTATTTTGAGAGAGAAAGCACCAGCAAGGAAGCGACAGAGAGAGGAGACAGAGAATCCTGTTTTTAAGTTTTTATTTTAATTCCAGTTAGTCAACATACATTGTTATATTAGTTTGTTTTGTTTTTTAAACTGGGTAGGAAATAGAGGGGCGCCTAGGTGGCTCAGTCAGTTAAGCGCCCGACTCTTGATTTCAGCTCAGGTCATGATCTCCTGCTTTGAGTCCGAGCCCCATGTTGGGCTCCGTGCTGACAATGCAGAGCCTGCTTGAGATTCTCTCCCTCCCTCTCTCTCTGCCCCTCCCCCACTCTCTCTCCCAATATAAATAAAAAAAAGAGTAGAAAATATATAAATATAAGTATAAATATAAATGTATGCTTGTATATGCACAGAGTATCTCTGGTAACCTAGTTCTCCTGAGGCAAAGCAAAAATGGCTAGGGACAGGGTACATTCTTTTGTACCAACTGGTGCGTGTGCGGGGGAGGGGCAGAGGGAGAGGGGGACACGGAACCTGAAGCGGGTTCTGTGCTGACAGCAGAGAGCCCAATGCGGGGCTCAAACTCAAAAACCATGAGATCGTGACCTGAGGCGAAGTTGGAGGCTTAACCTACTGAGCCACCCAGGCGCCCCCACCATTAATTTATTTTTTTTAATTAATATCCTAGTGGACACTTATGCTTAGCCCAGATTCCCTTGGATCCCTTTTACCATTTCTATGTGCACCCCCTCTGTTTGCATGCTGGTGATTCAGTTTCCAGTGCTCACCCCCCCACCCCCACCCCGGGGGTAGGGGGAGCCGTCTACAGAAGCCTGGACTCTGCTTCTGCAGCCACTTTGTCCTGGGGGGAGCTGGAAAAACTGGAGAGTTTAAGTTCCTGGCCTGGCCCCATTCCCTACCCCCGTGTGCTTTAGCCAGTGAGGGATCAGAGCCGAAAGGAAAGCCCCACTCCAATGCTTCAGGGCAGGACAACGGCAGAGACCGTGACCTCCCCTCTAGAACCCCCAATGCCCAGGGGGATCAAGCAGATGTTACCCCCGCCCCCTTCAGGATTTTGTCTGAAATCACATCCCTGTTTGCCCTCTTCTCTGGCCCTGTCCTGTTTCCCTTACCAGTTTCTTTCTCTTGGGGGTCCTTTCTTTTTTCTTTTTTTTTTTTTTTTAATTTTTTTTTTAACGTTTATTTATTTTTGAGACAGAGAGAGAGAGCATGAACGGGGGAGGGTCAGAGAGAGAGGGAGACACAGAATCCGAAACAGGCTCCAGGCTCTGAGCGGTCAGCACAGAGCCTGACGCGGGGCTCGAACTCATGGACCGCGAGATCATGACCTGAGCCGAAGTCGGCTGCTTAACCGACTGAACCACCCAGGTGCCCCTTGGGGGTCCTTTCTTAATAAATCACCTGCACAAGAAGCTTCATCTTGGGGTCTGCTTCTGGAAGGAAAAAAACAAAAAACAAACCCAACATATTTGTTTATTTGCTTTCATGAAAACGACATCTATCTTTTTGTTTAAGTAAATACATTATACAGACATTTACTCTTGCTGTAAAAATTCAAGTAAAACTGAGCCCAAAGCAATGTTAAATGTCACAAGTCCCAAGTCGGTGGCACCCTGAGGAGGCAAATTCTGCTCTTGATGAGGGGTGTGGCCTTTCAGACCTTCGACTGTATGTTTTCACTCAGACGCGTGTTTTGTCTGCTGGGATAGCTTTGTGTGTTTCACTTGGCCAACTGCCTTTCTTCTTTAAGAATCTGTCTTGAATGTTTTTCCGTGTCAGCACATTTAGCCCAGGCTCCAGGGTGACCTTCCTAAACTGCCTGTGACTTGAAGCAGCTCCCCAGTTTAGGGGCCTTCGAAGTAATGCTCCCCACTGCTCCTGGAGGCCCCGCCCACCACTTCTGCCTCCTCTCACCCTCTTCACACCCCTCCAGCCTCGCTGGATTGCCCTTGTTTACCTGAATGTGCCTCAGGGCCTTTGGCCCATTTCTTCTTGCTAGAATATTCTCCCCTTTGCCTAGCTAACTCCTACTTACCTTTGAGGTCCCAGCAGAAAAGCCTTCCCTGAGGCCCCAGGCTGGGTGACATCTCATGCCCTTCGTCTTTATAATACCCTGTATTTTACCTTTGGAGTCCTTGTAAATAATTAAGTCGTCTTGTCATTAATTCGCATCGGTAATCGTGCTGCTAATTAATGAGTTAATTATTCATTTTTTTCTCCCTGACTGGAGTGCAAGCTCCAGGAGGGAGGCCTCCCTTCTGTCTTGTTCGCTCACCTCGCGAGGGACCGGCACAGCTCCAAGCAAGGAAGCCCAGTGGTTGTTGAGTGAGTGGAAGGAAGAAGGGAAAAGCCGCCAGACATCTTCTCTCTGTTTCTGTCTCTGTGAGGAAGCCCTGTCTCTTGTCTCTTGTCTTTTTTTGTTATACAAAAAAAAAAAAAAAAAAAAAATACAAAGGGCTTTTTTGTTTTGTTTTGTTTTGTTTTGTTTTGGGTTTAAGAAAATTGAGATGGCAGCTACCACTTTCTAGATAAATTTTAGCTTGCTTCTTCACATTCACAGAGCCATTTGGGGCCATCTGTCCAGCTCTGATCCTCTGGGAACTGACCCCTACCACAGAGAAGCGTGTTATACATATGGTTCCACCCCAGGGGCCATAGCTGATGAGTCTTGAGCTAGAAACCTGTCTCAAACTGGGTCACTCAGAGTCCTTGGGCCGAGAATTTGGAATTTATCACAGAGCTCCAGAACTGACCCGGCAATTTACCGTCAGATGCTGAGGAAAGCAAGAAGGATGAGGAGGAGGAGAAGGCAGACTACAGAGGGAAGCTAGACCAGACTCTCATTCATTCAGTAAATATTCACTGATCAGGGCGCCCGGCCGGCTTGGTTAGAAGAGCACGCGACTCTGGATCTCGGGGTCGTGAGTTCAAGTCCCACACTGGGTGTAGAGATGACTTAAAAAGAAATTGATTTTTGAAAATAAGTGAATAAATATTCACTGAGTAAGTCAGGCACTATTCCGTGTGCTCAGGATACGCCGTGAAACACGAAAGGAAAAATCCCTGCTCTCTTGAGGGTACATTTTAGTAGGGAACAGACAGTACGTCATATCAACAAGGAAAATAATAAATGGTGATAGGAGCTGAGAAGGGAAAAGAAAGCAGGCTAAGAAGTGGGGCAGGAAGTGTAGGGGCAAGAGAGGGCAAGTCCTGAAATGTTAATTAAGGTGTCCAGTGAGGTTTTTACAAAGACAGGGATTTTTTTTTTAACATATATTTTACTTAAAAACATTTTTTTTAAATGAATTTTCTTATCTTTATTTATTTTTGAGAGAGAGAGCAAGTGGGGGAGGAACAGAGAGAGAGGGAGACACAGAATCCCAAGCAGGCTCCAGGCTCCGAGCTGTCAGCACAGAGCCTGATGCGGGACTCGAACTCACCAACTGCGAGATCATTGGGGTCAACTGAGCCCAAGTCAGACGCTTATCCAACTGAGCCACCCAGGCGCCCCTGGGGATTTTTTTTTTTAATGTTTATTTTTGAGAGAGAGGGGGACAGAGGATCTGAAGCGGGCTCCGTGCTGACAGCAGTGAGCCGGATACGGGGCTTGAACCCACAAACCGTGAGATCATGCCCTGAGCTGAGCCACCCAGGCACCCCTGCACTCATATCATTCTTTAAAAACCCCACTCCCTCCGTGTGTTCGAGCCCCGCGTCGGGCTCTGTGCTGACCGCTCAGAGCCTGGAGCCTGTTTCAGATTCTGTCTCCCTCTCTCTCTGCCCCTCCCCCGTTCATGCTCTGTCTCTCTCTGTCTCAAAAATAAATAAACGTTCAAAAAATAAATAAATAAAATAAAAACCCCACTCCCGCTCCATCTGTGTAAGCTGGTTGAAAGGGGTTTCCATTCAGGACCAGCTGAAAGACAAGCCCCTCCTGATACACCTGTTCATATGTCATTTTAGGGGCCTGAAACCTCGTAATTCTTTATATGCATGTCCGTCTGTACCGCTAGACCACGGGCTCCCCGAGGGCAGGGGCTTTGCTGCCCACGTCTGCATCCCCTGGCTACATCCCCTGCAAACAGGGCCTGGCTCAGAAATATCTCTGGTTCAAAAAAGGTGGACGAGGGGCGCCTGGGTGGCGCAGTCGGTTAAGCGTCCGACTTCAGCCAGGTCACGATCTCGCGGTCCGTGAGTTCGAGCCCCGCGTCAGGCTCTGGGCTGATGGCTCGGAGCCTGGAGCCTGTTTCCGATTCTGTGTCTCCCTCTCTCTCTGCCCCTCCCCCGTTCATGCTCTGTCTCTCTCTGTCCCAAAAATAAATTAAAAACGTTGAAAAAAAATTTAAAAAAAAAAAAAAAAGGTGGACGAAATCCTGCCCGCTTCCAGGTGAGTGGGACAGACTGAACGCACACTTACTCTGTGTCCCTTCGAACTAAAACGAGTGGAAAGCCCATTGAGCCGAATCTACACCGGCGAGGGCAGAGCGGAGAAGCCGCCGGACTTCGCCGCAGCGGACCCCAGAGTTCAGGGCGTGGAAGGACCGGGTAGCTCTGGTCTACACCAGAGGGGCGAGAGGGGTGCTAGGCACTGGAGAATTGCTGAAACTCTGTTGGAGGCGAGGAGGCCTGAGGTCCCCCCTGCCTCCCCATTTTACACACCACCAACTTCCAATCTCTCCTTCCTTTCACACTCCCTTTCAATCCCTCCTTCCCAAAGTTGAATTCTGCCTTGAGGTTATGAACACTTTCAGTACCACTGAACTGTGTTCCTGTCCTCTTGGAAATTTTGGGTTAAAAAAAAGGTCGAATGAATAAAACCTTTTGTAAAGACGGTCGCCACCTTCAACAGAGCTGAACAGTAAGCATTATTCACAAGAAGTATTTGTTTGAGCCATAAAATGTATCTCGTGGAAGTCCATGTACTTTGATGTGAACTATCAGAAGTGATAGTCTGATCCTAAGGAGAAGGCATTGTAACAGTTTGGATTATTCCTTAAATTCATCCTTTCAATAACCTCACGTGCCAGGGCATTCAGATCTATCGGCAAACGTCTACAAGCTCACACGGAAGAGCTTTTCCCAGAATAAGACAAGTATCACCTGAGTCAGGTTTCCCAGAAGGAATTCTTTTTTTTTTTTTTTGGGGGGGGGTGAGGGTGAGGAAGGGACAGAGAGAGAGAGAGAGAGAGAGAGAGAGAATCCCAAGCAGGCTCCGTGCTGTCAGCACAGAGTCCGATGCTGGGCTTGAACTCACAAACCCACCTTTCTCATTTCCATTACTTCCAAAGGTGATGTTTCCTTTGGTCCAAAATGCAGTGTTGACTGCACGCAAGCCAGTAAAATCAACACTTTGGCAATTACACGACCGCATCTTGGTTTAAGCCACTCACTGTGTGAGGTTGAAACTACCCTCTTGAGCTGGACCTGATACTGTGAATGAAAACGCACCATCTGAAAGGAATCTTCTTCCTCGTTCTGCACGTGCAGATGCTTTGACAAGTTCCAACCTTCTTTTCTGTGTCAAGTGATGCACAGACATATGAAACAGCCCTTGGAACTCGAATTATGAAAACACCAATGAAATTAGAAACAGTTGGGGCGCCCGGGGGGCTCAGTCGGTTGAGCGTCCGGCTTCGGCTCAGGTCACCATCTCGCGGTTCGTGGGTTCGAGCCCCGCGTCGGGCTCTGTGCTGACTGCTCAGAGCCCGGAGCCTGCTTCGGAGTCTGTGTCTCCCTCTCTCTCTCTGCCCCTCCCCCGCTCCTGCTTTGTCTCTCAAAAATAAATAAATGTTAAAAAAAAATTTAGAAACAGAACGAAAATTACAGCCAAAGAGTTAGGAAGAGCCTAGGAAGAGCCCAATGACAGAGATGGAAAAGAACAGAGAAATCACCAGAACACCAGAGGGCCAGCCTTGGAGGTGCAGTATCTCAGTCCCAGGAGTTCCAAAGAGAACAGAGGAAACAGAGTGGAGGAAATCCTCCAAGAGCACATTCGAGAACTCGAAAGAACATTGGTTACCATAGTGAGGCCCACTAAGTTCCCAGAAAACTAGGTGAAAATTGGCCTGTGCCAAGTTACATCGGCAGGAAATTTCAGAACAATAGGGACAGAGAGAAGATGTGAAAAGATTCCAGAGAGAAAAACAAGTTTTCCACAGGCACGCGCGCACAGGGAGTCCGGTGACGGTATTCAGACGTGCTGAACAAAGGACGCGGATTCTGTTCACTCTGCAAAACGCCGTGTGGGTGCGGGGATGTACTTTTTGTGGGAGGGAGGGAAGTGGGGGAAAACTGTCGCTTTGTGTGCCCGGAAGTACACATCACTCTTCTGGGAAGGGGTTCTGTCCCTCTCTCCTCCACGTACACCCTGCGTGTCGAGTGGCTACTCCCCGGTCTAGGCTCCTTCCTCCCTGGCCACGTTATATCAGAGCCACCTCCAAAATTGTGAAAACCCGGAGCTGGAAAGTCATTACTGATTTCCGGCTGGGTGGGAAAGATGGGAGCTTCTTTGGCGGCTGGCCACCGCCAGCCCAGTAGATGTTTGAAAGCCTAGAGTCCCGGCAGAGAGAAGCAGAGATGAGATTTGGCAGTTTCCGAGCCCTGAGATCCGGCCGTCCCCGAAAGTAGTCGAAGCTATACCCTTACAACTTTCCAGGTGATGTGAGGTCTTCCAAAACAAAACAGCAGAACAAAACGTTTCTCTGACCTGGGTTTCCATCACTGGAGCAAAGTCTTCTGCCTAATACAGAAATGTAAAGGGCAACTAGACTTATCTGTGCAACAAATAATTATAACTGACATGTATCAGGGCTGACGAGGTGCCAGGCACCGTGAGTGTGTTTCCAGTGAAACAGAGAAAGCAACTGAGGACAGAGCGGGCGGCTTACTTCTTGTTTTCATTCACACCCTGAGATCAAAGGCACGGAAGAGGCCCTCAGAGACCCTCCCCTCAAAGGGACACCTCCCTCCTGCCCACACTTCCATTCCCCCCACCAACCCCGGCTCCTGTTTTGTCTTTTGCCAGGATGCCCTTTCTTCCGGAAAGATCCTATGCGTCCTCCAGGACCCATGCAAAAGTGTCCCGCCTTGGGGTCCCTGGCAGGGGGAGGAGGAGCACGTGACTCTTGATCTCAGGGTCGTGAGTTGGAGCCCCACGTCGGGCACGGAGCCTACTTAGAAGTGTCCTGCCCTGGTCCATCCTGAACTCGTCTTCAAACGCAGATCACTCCCTAACCTCTTCCCTCTCCTCGCCCCGTAGGCACAAGAGTATGAAATGTAAGGGCATAAACTCTGTTCCGGTGGAGTTTAAACCCCAGCTCTAGCACTGGCCTGTTGAACATACCTGGGCTTTTTAGTTTTCCTCCTCTGCAGAAGGGGATAAACTAGGGCGGCCTGACAGGGTTTTCGTGAGGATTAAGTGACTTGAACACATGCCTACGACAAGTTCTTGGTGCCCGCGTCGTAAAGAGCATTGGCTGAACGTCAGCTAAGGTGATTACCAGCCCATGACTTCATCCTCAAGCAACTGCCTTACTCTTTCTACGCCTTCGATTCCTTCTCCATAAGCGGGACGTCACGATGGCCCGGCTCTCGGGACTGGTGTGGGATTCAGATCAGCCACTGCTGGTGAAGCACCTGAATGCGTGGTCAGAACACCGGCGGCCGCTGCCAGAGACTGACGTCTCCATCTATTTCGAGACTTTCCACGACGCACCTTTCCGTGCGGCTCTGTCTCCGCCCCCAGCACTGGCATCTCCGGGACGGAGGCGGTGATCTAAGCGGCTGTTCCCCGAAAGACCTCTCCCTGCCTTTCCAACTGATTGGAAACCCAACACGTAAGTCTGGTCGGGTTCTCTTACTTATTTAATTTTGAAAGAGAGAAAGCGTGCGTGGGGAAAGGGGCAGAGAGAGGGGGAAAGAGAGAGAATCCCAAGCAGGCTCTACACTGTGGGGCTCGAACCCACCACCCGAACCGTGAGATCATGACCTGAGCCAGAGTCGGACGCTTGACCCACTGAGCCGCCCAGGCATCCCTGGGGACAAATCCCATCTCCTTATTAAAAATGTGTGGAATGGGGCGCCTGGGTGGCTCAGTCGGTTGGGCAGCCGACTTCGGCTCAGGTCATGATCTTGCGGTCTGTGAGTTTGAGCCCCGCGTCGGGCTCTATGCTGACACCTCAGAGCCTGGAGCCTATTTCAGATTCTGTGTCTCCCTCTCTCTGACCATCCCCTGTTCATGCTCTGTCTCTCTCTGTCTTAAAAATAAATAAACAGTAAAAAAAAATTTTTTAAAAATGTGTGGATTATCGCCAAGACTGAAATCCGCTTGGAGCGTCATGCCAATTCCAACCCTTTCAGAGATTCCCACTATTACCGGTCTGATGGCTTATTTTCATTGAAGTTGCTCAGTAGCTGGGTACTTTCAGTCTGAGATCTGATGTCTTTCTTCTGTTCTGGAAAAGTCCTCGCCCCTGACTTCTTCAGGTACTGCCTCTCTGCCATTTGCCCCATTCTCCACTTCTGGAGTGCCTGTAACACGGCCTCAGTCTGGCCTCCAAATGGCTTCATTTCTCTCTCTTTTCCCTCCTCTGTTTTCCTTTTGGGAAAACTTAGTACTATCTTCATTTTTTAGTACTTAGATAGTACTTAGTACTATCTTCCTTAGTGCTATCTTCATTTTTTATTTCCCTGAAATTTGACTGTGTTCTCATAGGCGATGAAGAGTAAGTCTAACACGTCACAACAATTATGAAAAGCATGTGACATGAATATTAAAATGTAACAATATAAAAACTTTAAAAGGGGCGCCTGGGTGGCTCAGTCGGTTGAGCGTCCGACTTCGGCTCAGGTCATGATCTCCCGGTCCGTGAGTTCGAGCCCCGCGACGGGCTCTGTGCTGACAGCTCAGAGCCCGGAGCCTGCTTCGGATTCTGTGTCTCCCTCTCTCTCTGCCCCTCCCCTGTTCATGCTCTGTCTCTCTCTGTCTCCAAAATAAATAAACGTTAAAAAAAATTAAAAAAAAAAACTTTAAAAATCGTTCAATGTAAAAGGTAACTGTACTTCTTTTAAAAGTCTTGTCCATGGGGCGCCTGGGTGGCGCAGTCGGTTAAGCGTCCGACTTCAGCCAGGTCACGATCTCGCGGTCCGTGAGTTCGAGCCCCGCGTCGGGCTCTGGGCTGATGGCTCGGAGCCTGGAGCCTGTTTCCGATTCTGTGTCTCCCTCTCTCTCTGCCCCTCCCCCGTTCATGCTCTGTCTCTCTCTGTCCCAAAAATAAATAAAAAATGTAAAAAAATAAAAATAAATAAATAAATAAATAAATAAATAAAAGTCTTGTCCATGATGGGGCGCCTGGGTGGCTCAGTCGGTTAAGCATCCAACTTGGGCTCAGGTCATGATCTCGGTCCATGAGTTTGAATCCCTGTTTCGGATTCTGTGTCTCCCTCTCTCTCTCTGCCCCTCCCTGGCTCACGCTCTGTCTCTCTTTATCTCTCAAAAATGAATAAACGTTAAAAACATTGTTTAAAAAAAGTCTCGTCCATTTTGAAAAGGTGGATATCGAATTTAAAAATTTTAGGTGGGGGGAAAACATCTCTCTCGCCAAAACATTTCGAGAGCCATGGGTGAACATCGTATTCTAAGTGCCTTGAATGAACTCTTAAGAGTTGGAACAATCTTTCAAAGGTGAGTAATGACATTCAGCTTGGGAATGCTATCTGGATTTAGCCCAGAGCGAAGTAAAGGTGAAACGGGCCATTTAGAAACAGCCACGTCACCCCTCTGTCTCTGATATGCTGCCCCGCACCGGGCCCCACGCCTGACGCATGCAACCCCTTGGCCTCACTTGGGAATCCAGCACCATGATGATTACAAAATGGCTGCTCCGATTACACCCCGGGGCCCCTGAGACCGGAGGGCCCGGAAAGCTAGCCAGTACCATCTCCTTTCACCAGGGACAAAGATCTCTCTGCAGCAAACTACGTTACTTTCCAAGACCTCCTTAACCTATGACCCCGACCATGTAAAGTCTTTTTATTGCTTTTCCTGTTTACTAATTATGACTGCAACGTGTCTCAAGAGATTGTTTTTTCCAGATAGGCTTGCTGTATTTCTGCTTCCTAATGACAGAGAACACTGGCTGTACACAGGGCCACGGGCTGCCTTTTGTCCCTTTTATTGTACTCTGGTTTGTTACCCATCAAAGGTATTTTGGGGGCGGAAAGAAAAGCTGGGAAGTTCATCAGGACCCACCCACGTTTCTTAAGCTGAGTCACCTCCGATAACACAAGACCTCATTTAGCTTGCCCCTGGAGAAAATTCAAGCAACTTTGGTGTTTATTCAAGCATGCAGATCGTGGTGTCAATTTCGAGCATAAATCACAGCCCTCCAGACGTATGTACTTTCAACAGAAAAATAAAAGCGAGCCGTTTAAAAATAATGCTTTCTAAAATGTCATTTGATGGATTTTTATAGCAGGTTGAGTATCCAAAACTCAAGCTTGAGTATTTTTTTGAAACAGACAAACTGAAATGTGTTCACCAGCAAAATAAATTCAGCACATGTAGCCGACTTGTTTACAAGGTTTTTATTTATAAAGGCACTAGTGCATTTATATTCTGCAACATTCGATCTGCAAGTCAGGTTGTTTTTTATTAAGAATTGCATTTTGTAGGGGTGCCTGGGTGGCGCAGTCGGTTAAGCGTCCGACTTCAGCCAGGTCACGATCTCGCGGTCCGTGAGTTCGAGCCCCGCGTCAGGCTCTGGGCTGATGGCTCGGAGCCTGGAGCCTGTTTCCGATTCTGTGTCTCCCTCTCTCTCTGCCCCTCCCCTGTTCATGCTCTGTCTCTCTCTGTCCCAAAAATAAATAAAAAACGTTGAAAAAAAATAAAAAAATAAAAAAAAAAAGAATTGCATTTTGTAGATAACAGAGCATCACAAACTGCAGTCTAGAGTAAGAAATGTGGTGTTTTGACATCAGTCCACACAAAAACTCCTGTTGAGATACTTTCCCAAATTAGTATTATGTAATCTTTTCTTACTTTCCCAGAAAAACATGGAAACGCTATAAACACATTACTCTGAAAGATAAAAAAGAGGTAACAATGGATTGCTCTATTACTTTTGACTGGAAACATTAAAAAATTTTTTTTTAATGTTTATTTATGTTTGAGAGAGACAGAGCGTGGGGGGGGGGGACAGAGAGAGAGAGAGAGGGAGGGAGACACAGAATCTGAAGCAGGCTCTAGGTTCTGAGCTGTCAGCACAGAGCCTGCTTGGCTCTCTGTCTCCCATTCTCTCTCCTCCTCTCCCTCGCTCTCTCTCTCTCTCTCTCTCAAAAGAAATAAACTTAAAAAAAATCCAAATTCTTAAAAGAAACAAAAAATAAACTAAAAAAACCCCCAAAACCTAAATCTTAGGGGCACCTGGGTGGCTCAGTTGGTTGTCAGACTCTTTTTTTTTTATTTTGGCTCAGGTCACGATCCCAGGGTCGTGAGATCGAACCCTGAGTTGGGCTCCATGCTTGGTGTGGAGCCTGCTTCAGATTCTCTCTCTCCCTCTGCCCCTCTCACGCTTTCTCTCCCAATAAATTAAACACACACACACACACACACACAAACTAAATATTGAGCTCTTTTGCCCATCTTTTGGTATCCAGATTAAAATCAGTGGAAATGAGGAGCGCCTGGGTGGCTCAGTCTGTTGGGCATCCGACTTCGGCTCAGGTCATGATCTCACGGTCCGTGAGTTCGAGCCCCGTGTCGGTGTCTGTGCTGACAGCTCAGAGCCTGGAGCCTGTTTCAGATTCTGTGTCTCCCTCTCTCTCTGCTCCTCCCCAGTTCATGATCTGTCTCTCTGTGTCTCAAAAATAAATAAAAGTTAAAAAAAAAATTAAAAAAAAAATCAGTGGAAATGAAATGGGAACACGATTAGAATGAATTTATATCTGCTAGGGTCTTAGGTAAAGTGTCTTCTGAATGACAGGAAAAGGAGGTTCTGCTCATTTTACTAATTCCTCATTTTTCTTTTTTTTAAATGTTTATTTATTTATTTATTTATTATTTTAAAAAATTAAAAATTTTTTAACATTTATTCATTTTTGAGAGTGAGAGAGACAGAGCATGAGTGGGGAAGGGGCAGAGAGAGAGGGAGATACAGAATCCGAAGCAGGCCCCAGGCTGCGAGCTGTCAGCACAGAGCCTGACTCGGGGCTCGAACTCCTGGACCGCGAGATCATGACCTGAGCTGAAGTCGGACGCTTAACCGACTGAGCCACCCACGCGCCCCTATTTATTTTTGAGAGAGAGAGAAAGCAAGTTGGGGAGGGGCAGTGAAAGGAGGACAGAGGATCCAAAGCAGGCTCTGTGCTGAGAGCAGAGAGCCCGACGCGGGGCTCAAACTCACAAACTGTGAGATCATGACCTGAGCCGCCGAAGTTGGACGCTTAACAGACCAAGCCACCCAGGCGCCCCTAGCCCCCAATTTTCATCTTGAAGTAACGGCTGCTTTCTACCTTATTCGTGGTACTTTTCTTTGTTTGCTTTTTTGTAGGAAAGGATATGAATGAGGCCAGATCATATTGGTTTCTTATCAGGACGATGTCTCTATGTCTCTTACATCCTTTTTTTTTTTTTTTTTCCTGTTAATATTGCAGGATAGGTTTCCTTTGGGCTTCCTAAGCCTTTGGTCTCTTGGCAACAGTGTTTGGTCAGCTCACAGACGCCCGTGGGTTGGGGAGGGTTGGATCAGCACAGTATCCAAGGCACTGGCTGTAGGAACCCAGGAAGCAGGAAGGCATCGCTTAACAGTCTTCAAAGGCATGGTCAGGTCAATCACCATGTCTGTCAGACGAACTCGATCCAACAGCCAGCTCTACAGGGTGAGACTTTTCAGCGGAGTCACACTGCCTGGATTGAGTATCCCATGCACCATGGAAGTCTTGAATGAACGCTGACTTCTGGGTCCCTCGGCGTGTGGTCTTGGAACAGTAACCTGATAGATGTGAGGTGGTGTATCTTGCTTGGGCACAGCACCCTTGCCTAAACCCAGGACCCTCCTGGTCTCTGTGATCAGCAGGTGCCTGGATACCTTCATGCTGGAGAGAGAGATGAGGGCAAACTCCGGGCAGGGATGAGAGGTGGCCTGGCCCAGTGAGGCTGTTCACCCAGCTCTGCCTCCCATCCACGTGTTAATTTGCATGCTTTCTGAAGTCCGTTGTAATAAATCACCACGCCCCTCTCCCCACTTTTTTTTCATTTTTTCTCAGTGTATTTATCTTGAGAGAGAGAGAGCGAGAGAGAGAGCATGAGCAGGAGAGGAGGAGGAGCAGAGAGAGAAGGAGAGAGAGAAACCCAAGCAGGCTCCACCCTGTCAATGCAGAGCCTGACATGAGGCTTGATCTCATGAACCAAGAGACGGTGACCTGAGCTGAAATCAAGAGTCGGACGCTAAACCCACTGAGCCACCCAGGCGCCCCTCATTTCTTAACAGACTTAAATGTCTGCAGAATGATGTCCTCAGATTGTAAGTATGCCGTCGGATGTGTCCGACAAAGGCATACAGCCCTGTAACCCACACCCTTCTCCAGATAAAGAATATTTCCGGGGCGCCTGGCTGGCTCAGTTGGAAGATGACACTCTTGATCTCAGGGTTGCGAGTTCGAGCCCCACGTTGGGTATAGAGATCACTGAAAATAAATAAAACTTAAAAAAAAAAAAAGAATATTTTCATCACCCTAGAAAGGTGCCTCAGCGCTTTCCTATTAATCTCCCCCACCTCCGTCCCAGGCGACCTGTACATCCCTGATAATAACACATGGGAGGAGTTTGGCGTTCCGATATTTGCAAATAGTATTAGAGCAACAGCAGCCGTTCGTGGTAACGTATGAACATACATATCGCCCCAATGTCAAGTGCTTCACAAGTATTACCTCATTTATTTCTCACAACAACCTCATCAGGTATCAGTGTCCCAATTTTCCAGGTGAGGCAACTGAGGCCCAGGTTGGTGACGCGTAATTGGTAGCACAGGTTGTAAGGGGTGGGGCCGCTGTTGGAGGGACCCAGGCTACGAGACCCCCCAAGTTCCTGTCCCATTCTTCTCGCATTGCCTCGACATAAAGCCTCACGAGCAACGTGTGTTTCGAAGTAACAGGGCCCTGCTGGGGTGGGGCAGAGGCAAGAGTTGACCTAGAAGGTGCCAGAACCCTGGGTCTGCAGGCTTTCGGGAAGGTATGCTGGAGTCTGCTCACCTGGGAGCCGACCCTTCCATCTTCAGGCTGACGCAGGACAGAAAATCAGCTTGAAATCCGCCACAGTGAGAGCGTTCACAGCGAGGAAATCAGCCAACGCTACAGACCGGAGCTGTCTCTTCACTCCTGACAGCCGCTTGGCGAACACTTAATGGCACGCTGCTGGTGACACCCGTCGTGCCGACTGCCCTTTGCTGTGCAGAATCGTCCGCTGCCAGATCAGCCCTCCTGAATAGCCCAACGGAATAGGCACAGGAGACCAGCGTCCGATCTGACTTTGGCAGCTCGCTAGGTGAGTGACCTTGAGCTCATCGTTCACACTTGAGTCTCAGGTTGGTCCTCTGAAAAATGAAGGGAGGAGCAAGCCAGGGCACATGGAGTTAGGGTCCAGATAGCACATCTACCTGGGGCTTTCTGATTCTTCCAGACCGAAGGACCCAGGCAGAGAAGGGCCGGACCAGGCAGATTTTAATGGTCTCTTAGCCATTAATAATGTAGAAGGCTGCCTAGTGGCCTTAATTTTTAGTTTGGCAAGAGAAGCTGCTATTTTAAAATTACTGCCTGCTTCCCACCCTAGAAGGACATAGAAAGTCACCTAGGTGCAGAGCAGTGTAGGTAAGGATTCCTGGAGTGACCCCTGTTACATATGTAAATGTAAGACTGTTTTGCTCCTTATCTGTGTGTGTGTGTGTGTGTGTGTGTGTGTGTGTGTGTGTGTGTAGGTACCCTTTGTAGCCTGACAGAGGCTTCCTCTCCAACTGGAGTCCTGAAGGAGACAGAAGTAAGGAAATTTGCATTCTAGAAATGACCAGATTGAGACCTGCCCCCTTCCCCATGAGCGTCAGTGATCTTCAACCATTTCTGGAGGACTAACGTGTCTTCTCTCTTTCTATTCTCTTTCTGGAACTCCTCGTAGTTAGATGTTCTTCCTTCTGAACTCACTTCTCTCTCTCTTTTCCCAAGTGTGAAGTCAATTTAGAAAAATTGGAGGGGCGCCTGGGTGGCTCAGTCGGTTGAGCGTCCGGCCTCAGCTCAGGTCATGATCTCGTGGTTCTTGAGTTTGAGCCCCGCATCTGGCTCTGTGCTGACAGCTCGGAGCCTGGAGCCTGCTTCGGATTCTGTGTCTTTTTCTCTCTCTGCCCCTCCCTGCTCATTCTCTCTCTCTCTCTCTCTCTCTCTCTCTCTCTCTCTCTCAGAAATAAACACAAAAATTTTAAAGTAATCTTTACACCCAACAGGGGGCTTGAACTTATAACACCTCTATAGTGCATAAATCTGAAACATATACTCGTTAAATTTTAGAAATAAACATACCTGACACGCCTGGCTGGCTCAGGCGGAGCACGTGACTCTTGATGTCACAATTCTGAGTCTGAGCCCCATGTTGGGTGGAGAGATTACTTAAATAAACTTTATTTAACATTTTTTTTTTTTTTTTTTTTATTTTTGGGACAGAGAGAGACAGAGCATGAACGGGGGAGGGGCAGAGAGAGAGGGAGACACAGAATCGGAAACAGGCTCCAGGCTCCGAGCCATCGGCCCAGAGCCTGACGCGGGGCTCGAACTCACGGACCGCGAGATCGTGACCTGGCTGAAGTCGGACGCTTAACCGACTGCGCCACCCAGGCGCCCCAATAAACTTTATTTAAAACAAAAATGAACATACCCATGGAATCATCTCTCAGATCAAAAGGGAGAACGTTTCCAGCACCCCGGATTTCTCCCTCTTGCCCCTTGCAGTAAGACCGCTCCAAAAGCAACCACTTTGTATTGTGATAGAGTAGTCTTGTCTGTTGTAAAATTTCGTATAAATGTAACCATGCAGGATGTACCCTTTGACATGCATTTTTTTTTTTCACTCTATTGTATCCATGAGATTCCCCTGTGTTACTGTGTAGGCCAGAGTAGATTCTTTTTACATTGCTCTGTGACATTCTACCACATAAATATAAAACATGCTGGGGCGCCTGGCTGGCTCAGTCAGTAGAGCATGCCAGTCTTGATCTCAGGGTTGTGAGTTTGAGCCCCTGGTTGAGTGTAGAGGTTACTTAAAAGTAAAATCTGGCGCACCTGGGTAGCTCGGTCAGTTAAGCGCTGACTCTTGATTTCGGACCAGGTCATGATCTCAAGGTTTGTGAGTTCGAGTCCCATGTTGGGCTCCGCACTGCCAGAGTGGGGGAGCCTGCTTGGGATTCGCTGTCTTCCTCCCTCTCTGCCCCTCCCCTGCTTGTGCTCTCTCTCTCTCTCTCTGAAAAATAAATAAAATAAAAATACACTTAAATAAAAAAGAAATCTTGGGTCGCCTGGGTGGCTCAGTCAGTTAGGGGCCGGCTCTTGGTTTCAGCTCAGGTCATGATCTCCCGGTTCATAAGATCAAGGCCCAAATGGGGCTCTGTGCTGACAGCAGGGAGCCTGCTTGGGATTCTCTCTCTGTCTCTCACTGCTGCTCCCCCACGAGTGCACTCTCTCTTTTTTTTTTGGTCTCAGAATAAACATTTTTTTTAAATGAAATCTTTAAATAAATATAAAACATTTATTTTCGAGTTTTCTTGTTGATGGATATTTGGATAGTTTTTATTTGGGAGCTGTTATCATAAAACAGCTACAAATATGTCATATTTTACTTAAGAGTTTTTATTAGGAACAACTGATCATGCTTTTCAGGCTCAATTCATGTAATCTTACGGGTTTTCTTCCTTAATTAATATCAGTATATTCTTTCACAGCAAATGCACTCAGATACTCACAATGAAGCCTGTTTGTATTACAGTCACATACCCTATGAAGGAGGCCGTAGTGTAATATGTTCTCATTATATTGCTAGATTTGAATTGTCAAGGTTTTATTAAGAACTTTTACAACTATGTAATGCGAATTCAGCATGTATCAAGTTTATTAATTTACATATTAAGGTTATGCTGGTTTCATACAAATAAATTGTGAGGCTTTCAATTTTGTGATCTAAAATAGCATTAGGGGCGCCTGGGTGGCTCAGTCAGTTAAGCCTCCCACTTTGGCTCAGGTCCTGATCTTAAGGTTCATAGGTTTGAGCCCTGCATCGGGCTCTGTGCTGACAGCTCGGAGCCTGGGGCCTGCTTCAGATTCTGTGTCTCCCTCTCTCCCTGCCCCTCCCCTGCTTGTGCTCTGTCTCTCTCTCTCGCTCCAAAATAAATAAACATCAAAAAAATACAAAAAATAGCATTAGATATACTTGAGTTTTAATCGTTAGAGAAAATTCAGCTATGAAAGCATCTGATCTGATATCCTTTTTTAAATTATTTTTTAATCATTTTGATATAACCTTAGGCTTACAGAAAAGTTATAAAAACTGTACAAGGATTTCAGATTCAATAAACATTTACATTCTGCCCTACATAATTCTCTCATTCTTCTCTCCCCCTCTCCCTCTCCTTCTCTCTCTCTCTCTCTCTCCCTCTTTCTATGTATGTGAAACAAGACCATTCTCTTATATAACCACAGTACAATTATCAAAAATCAGAAAATTTAATATTAGTGTATTAGTATTACTTAATATACAGTCCATACTCACATTTTATGGCTTGTTGCAGTAATGCTCCCTGGGGCTATTTTTTTCCAGGTCCAGGCTCTAGTTCAAGGTCACACACTGCCTTTGGCTGTCCTGTCTTCAGTCTCCTGTAATCTGGGGAACAGTTCCTCAGACTTTCTCTGTTTTTCTGACTTGGCATTTGGGAAGTGCCCGGGCCAATTATCTTCGCGTGGGTTTGTCTGATGTTTCCTTGTGATTAGACCCAAGTTATGCATTTAGCTAGAGCATCACGCAAGCGAGCTGTGTCCTTGCCAGGGCCCAGGACCCCAGGAAACTGCTTGTCCCAATCGTGGGGTGTTAACTCTGACCATTTGCTTAAGTTGGTGTTCTCTGTTTCTTCACTGCAGGGTCACTGTTTTTTCTCCTTATAATTAATAAATATTTATGGGACATTACTTTGAGTCCACTTAACTACCCTATTCCTCCTCGAACATCTGTCCTTACCCCTTTTAGAAAAATAATAGAACTTTCATTACCTTCCAGCCCCTTCTCGATGATCGGTGTTCCAACTTTTCTGTCCTTGAGTCAGCTCTTAAATTGTTCTGCCTGTCTTCTTAGCTCTCCATTTTGTGGAATTTTGTCACCTTTCATTTAAAATCTTTTATCTGCGTTAAAAAAAAAAAAAAAACAAAAACAAACAACTCAAGCAATCGTGTAATTAATTCCAAGAAGACTTTCTTGTCCTCTGTTCATTTTTTAAAATGTGCTGTTACTGTTGAAGAGATGACAATAATCGAGGGTCCCCTAAAGTAACTTTGCTGCCTCCAAGATCTTTTTCCCTCCTTGCTTATATATATTTTTTTATTTATTAAAAAAAAATTTTTTTTAATTTTTTTTTTCAACGGTTTTTATTTATTTTTTGGGACAGAGAGAGACAGAGCATGAACAGGGGAGGGGCAGAGAGAGAGGGAGACATGGAATCCCAAGCAGGCTCCAGGCTCTGAGCTGTCAGCACAGAGCCTCATGCGGGGCTCGAACTCCCAAATCGTGAGATTATGACCTGAACCGAAATCAAGAGTCAGTTGCTTAACAAGTGAGCCTCCCAGGCACCCCTCCTCCTCATTTATCTTGGTCTTCCTCTTTCCCTCTTTCCCATGGAAGCTTTCTTCAAATGCCTGGCAAGTCTTGTTTGGTGTGTGCAGTTCTAAGAAGGACGCGGTGTAAGAGCTCTCAGGGGCCTTGCACGAACTTGCTAGAGGCTTTCTGGCTGAAAGCTTCATTTTTGGAGCCGTGGGAGGGGCCCTCACGGTGCTGGAGGATCTCAAGGGGAGATTTATTCAGACAGTAGCCGCCGTCTTCCCCATCCGTCTTCACCATCACCAGAGAGTTCAATTGCTTAATTGTGTAGACAAGAGCCCCCACGTTACAGCCTGCCATTTCGTGTGGCGGACGGGCGTCTGGGTGAGACGTGCAGTGAGTGCCTCCGTTTACGGCCCATCTCTGACTTTACCATGTTATCCCAGTTCTCACTTGCCAGTCAGGAACCTCTCTGGAATTCTGCCGAAAAATAGATTCCCTCTCTTCCTGCAGCCCCTTCTCCGCATTTTCTCACTCGCTGCTTTCACCAATCTGCTTTGCCGCCCATTTTCCACCACCCTGAAATTTATTGAAACTTCTAGTTCCCCCAGGGACCAATCTCCTTTTTTAGGTGCAGATATATACAATGTAAAAAAATGTTGCTATCCTTTCAGTTGCATCCCCAGACAGAACATAATACAAGGGTCAGGCTGTCATCTTGGGCCACCGCCTCTCCAGTTACATTTTAATAAAAATGTCCTGTACTAAACTAACCAAAATTTGCATCTGTTACTTGTAACCAAAATATGTTGAAGATAGAAAGGCATGGTCAATTTGTAGCTCTCTGCTGTGGGCATAGGATCCCTTCTCATTCCCTCCGCCTTTCTGCAAATGCACTACAATGCAATTGACTAGCGTCCTGGCTTGTTGCGTGAGATCACTGCCCGGTCACCTTGGATCAGAGTTTTGGTTGCTCCTGAAATCCTCCATCACAGTTAATTTCCTTTCTGATTCTCAGGGCGCCCGGGGGGCTCAGTCGGTTGAGCGTCCGATTTGGGCTTAGGTCATGATCTCGCGGTTGATGAGTTTGAGGCCCGCTTCCGGCTCTGTGCTGATGGCTCAAACAGAGGGTTTATGCATCGTAGAGGAACAGCTGACACCAGACAACACAAGATCTCTGCCATGTGGACATGTGACCAAAGTTGCCAGGTCTTCTGATTTTGGGGGGTGGGAGGGGGTGGGGGGGCAGATCTTTTGAGTTTTAAGAGAAACTGGGAATCTAAAATTGATGTAAAAATTCCAGATTTTTAAATGTTGGCAACGGATTTTTTTTTTTTAATTTAAAACCCTGTTCTGACTGAAGAAAACATGCTTTAAGGCCACATTCGTTACTTCTAATTTAATCCCATAGGTGTTTAATCACAACTGATTTATGGGACACTTTTATCACTGCTACTGCTGGTGACAATTTTACTGCATATTTACTATTAGGCATTGTGCTAAGTAATTTATGAACATAATTGTATTTCATTGATATTACTTTTCCGTTTTATAGATGAGGGTGTCTGGGTAGTAAGAGTGATCCTTTTGAAATACAGCTCTTAAATCCTTAAATCTGTTCGAGGCTTCCTGTTACCCTTAGAATAAAAGTCAAACTCAAGATCCTATTTTTCTCTTTTTAAAGTCTGTTCACCTGGGGTGCCTGGGTGGCTCAGTTGGTTAAGCGTCCGACTTTGGCTTAGGTCATGATCTCACAGTTTGTGGGTTCAAGCCCCGCGTCGGGCTCTGTGCTGACAGCTCAGAGCCTGGAGCCTGCTTCCGATTCTGTGTCTCCCTCTCTCTCTGCCCCTCCCCTGCTCATGCTCTGTCTCTCTCTGTCTCAAAAATAAATGAGAGAGAGAGAGAAAGAGAGAGAGAGAGAGAGAGAGAGAGCAGGGGAGGGGAGGGGCAGAGAGAGAGGGAGAGAGAGACTCCCACGCAGGCTCCATTCTACCAGCACAGTGTCTGACGAGGGGCTCAATCCCACCAACCGTGAGATCATGACCTGAGCCAAAATTAAGAGACACTTAACCAGCTGAGCCACCCAGGTGGCCCGAAACTCAAGATCCCTTAGCGTGGGGCGCCTGGCTCGTTCAGTTGGTGGGGCATGCGACTCTTCATCTCAGGGTTGTGAGTTCAAGCACCATGCTGGGTATGGCGATGACTTAAGAATAAAATATTTTTAAAAAAGAGAAAAGATCCCTTAGCTTGGGTTAACAAGGCACTTAACGCCCAGCCCCTACGTATCCCTCACTCTGCCTTGCACACTCAGCTTCAGCAGCACTGAAGTTTTCTCAGTTCCTTCAAACATAGTAATTCTGCTCTTGCTACTGGGTTTTCTCTACCTGGACACTCTTCACTTCCATTCACTCTTCAGCCTCCACCCCGCTTCCCTTCTCCCCCACCCCCCGTGCTCCCTCCTCATCCTGAATTAAGTTAGGTACTTACACCATGAGTTTCCACAGGACTCATACCATTTCATTGCCGTTGCTGGTGTAACAAATGTGTTAATGAAATATTTCTTCCCTCTTTATCCCCCTTGAGTAATAGAGCCCTTAATGATGGGACATGTAGGTCAGATTCCATAAGTTCTCACTCACTTTCAGACATTCAATTTGTGTCCAGTTTGACATGTTACAATAGTCTGCAGCAGGGATCAGCAAACTGGGGCCTCTGGGCCAAATCCTCTGGACTGTTTTTGTAAATAAAGTTTTGTTTTGTTTTTTTTAACATTTATTCAAGTAAATAAAGTTTTACTGTACAATGGAATAGTGTTCTGCAATAAAAAGGAATAAAGTTGGGGCTCCTGGGTGACTCAGTTGGTTAAGCTTCTGACTCTTGATTTCGGGTCACGATCTCACAGATCATGAGTTTGAGCCCCGCATCAGGCTCTGTGCTGACAGCACAAAGCCTGCTTGGGATTCTCTCTCTCTCCCGCCCTCTCTTTCTGCCCCTCCTGCGCCCTCTCCCTCTCTCTCTTAAAATAAATAAGTAAATAAATAAACTTAAAAAACTGATCGTAAAAAAAAAAAAATTGATCGTGGTGATGGTCACACAATTCTGAGTATAATGATAACCAAGGAATTGTATATGTCAGGTGGATGAATTGTACAGTATGTGAATTATACCTCAATAAAGCTGTTAAGAAAGAAAGAAAAAAAAAGAGGAAGGCTTGAGAGAGAGAATATGGGGCACAACAGTGTGAACTTGTTGCAATTTATCGCACCGCAAAAGGTTATCAGTAGGTTGACAGAAATCTGTTCAGAGTACAGCGAGAGCGAAGAGGGAGGAAAGGTCACTCCCTCCAGGGAGGTACTTGGTGATACATGAGCTGGGTATTGAGAGACAGGTTGGTGTTCACCAGGCTGACAAGGCAAGGTGGGAAGGGGTGAGCGAGGCATTCTAGGCAGAAGGAACAACTTGGCAAACATCCAAAGATGTGAAACAGCAAGATACGTCTGGGAAACTGTAAGCCTTTCAATACTGTCAGTCCTTTAAGAACGTAGAGAAATTGGGGCATCTGGCTGGCTCAGTCGGTAGAGCATGTGACTCTTGACCTCGGGGTTGTGACTTTGAGACCCACGTTGGGTGTAGAGATTACTTAAAAATAAAATCTTAGGGGCACCTGCGTGGCTCAGTGTGTTAAGCATCTGACTTCAGCTAAGCCATGATCTCACAGTTCACAAGTTCGAGCCCCGCGTCGGGCTCTGTGCTGACAGTTCAGAGCTTGGAGCTGCTTCGGATTCTGTGTCTCCTTCTCTCTCTGCCCCTCCCCCACTCATGCTCTGTCTCTCTCTCAAAAATAAACATTAAAAAAATTTTTTTAATAAGAAAATAAAATCTTTTTTTTTTCAACTTTTTTTTTTTTTTTTTTTTTTTTTTTTTTGGGACAGAGAGAGACAGAGCATGAACGGGGGAGGGGCAGAGAGAGAGGGAGACACAGAATCGGAAACAGGCTCCAGGCTCCGAGCCATCAGCCCAGAGCTTGACGCGGGGCTCGAACTCACGGACCGCGAGATCGTGACCTGGCTGAAGTCGGACGCTTAACCGACTGCGCCACCCAGGCGCCCCAAGAAAATAAAATCTTAAAAAAAAATGTAGAGAAATGGAAGTAAGGCTATCCTTGAGAATGAGCCTGGTCAGTGGAGCAGAGTTTTAGGGGGCACAGACTTTTTTTTTTTTTTAAGTTTATTTATTTATTTTTGAGAGAGACAGAGCGTGAGTGGGGGGTGGGGAGCAAAGAGAGAGGGGGAGAGACAGAATCCCAGGCAGGCTCTGCATTGTCAGTGCAGAGCCTGACGCGGGGCTCAGATTCATGAAACTGTGAGATTGTGACCTGAGCCGAAACCAAGAGTCCGACGCTTAACCAGCTGAGCCACCAGGGGACTCGGGGCACAGACTCTTGAGGCAGATAGACGTGGATTCAAATTGCCTCCTATCAGGTATACAGTGTGACCTTAGGCAAGGTAATCAACTGCTCTGGTGCTCAATTACCTCCTTTATTTGTTCAGCTGACTATTAAACACTGATGCTGTGCTGGGCACGGTGCTAAATGTTCATAATACAAGGGTGAACGGGGCAGTCAGGGCTGATGGGTGCTTCCCTTCATGGAACTTAAAGTCTATTGGGAGAGACAGACTCTAAAACAAGCTATATTTGGGGTGCCTGGGTGGCTCAGTCAGTTAAGCATCCGACTCTTGGTTTTGGCTGATATCATGATCTCACAGTTGACGAGTTCGAGCCCCGGGTCGGCCTCCATGCGGACACAGTGCAGAACCTGCAGGAGATTCTCTCTCTTTCCCTCTCTCTCTGCCCCTCCCCACTGTTTGCTTGCTTTCTCTCTCTCTCTCAAAATAAATAAATAAACTTAAAAAAAGCTATATTTATTAGATTTAGCTGCAAATGCAATGAAGCCCCAATCAACTGTGATCTGGGTGGTGGTCCAGGGTTTCTGTGTCGTTCTGTTGTCAGGAAATAGGTTTCCTCCAGTTTTGTGGCCCTGCCATGCTTGGTCTTAACTTTATGATGCAGAAAAACAGAACTACATTTCAGAAATGGATAAAGAAGTAAAAAGGGCATTACTCATCACACATAGTCTCTGTGTGTGTGTGTGTGTGTGTGTGTGTTTAAAAAAATATTTTAAACATTTTATTTTAATGTTTATTTGTTTTTGAGAGAGAGACAGAGCGTGAGCAGGGGAGGGGCAGAGAGTGAGGGAGACACAAAATCTAAAACAGGCTCTGAGCTGTCAGCACAGAGCTGGACGCGGGGCTCGAACCCACAGACTGCGAGATCGTGACCCGAGCTGAAGTCAGATGCTTAACTGACTGAGCCACCCAAGTGCCCCATCTCTTTAAAAAAATTTTTTTTAAATTTATTTTTATTTTTTTATTTAAAAAATTTTTTTTTAATTTATTTTTATTTTTATTTTTTTAAAGATTTTGTTGTAAGTAATCTCCACACCCAACATGGGGCTTGAACTCACAATTCTTGAGATCAAGAGTTAGCACACTCTTTCAGCTGGGCCAGCCAGGCACCCCCACACATGATTTCTTAAGAAGAGTTCATATTTGAGACACTTAAGACTCTTTAAAAAAAAAATTTTTTTTTTAACATTTATTTTGAGAGACAGAGAGACACAGAGCGCAAGCAGGGGAGGGACAGAGAGAGAGGGAGACACAGAATCCGAAGCACCTCCAAGCTCTGAGCTGTCAGCACAGAGCCCGATGCGGGGCTCGAACTCACAGACTGAGAGATCATGACCTGAGCCGAAGTCAGTTGCTTAACCGACTGAGAGCCACCCAGGAACCCTGAGATTACTTTAAAAAAATTTTTTTTAAAGTTAATATTATTATTATTTTTGCTTCAGTTTATTTATTTTGAGAGAGAGAGAGAGAACCAGCAAGGGAGGGACAGAGAGAGATGGGGACAGAGAATCCCAAGAGGGCTCTGTGCTGACAGCTCGGAGCCTGGAGCCTGCTTCAGATTCTGTGTCTCCCTCTCTCTCTGACCCTCCCCCGTTCATGCTCTGTCTGTCTCAAAAATAAATAAACATTAAAAAAAAATTTTTTTTAATGTAAAAACCACTTTCGGCTCATTTGTATAAAAATGGGCAGCAGGCCGGATTTGGTCTGTGGGCTGTAGTTTGCTGATCCCTGTTCATCACATTCAGTATAAGCGTCCAATTAATCTTCACATCGATGAGATGAGGTGTGTGTTATCCTTTTCCTCGTTTTACAGACAAGGAAACTGAGAGAACCCCCAAGAAGTGAAATAACTTGCCTAAATTCACATAATTCTTTTTTTTTTTTTTTTTAAGATTTTGGGTTTTTTTTTGGGGGGGGGCACCTGGGTGGCTCAGTCAGTTGAGCATCTGACTTCTCAGGTCATGATCTCACAGTTCATGAGTTCAAGCCCCGCATTAGACTCTGTGCCGACAGCTCGCAGCTCATAGCCTGAAGCCCGTTTCAGGCTGTGTCCCTATCTCTCTGCCCCTCCCCTGTTCATGCTCTGTCTCTCTCTCTCTCTCAAATATAAATACACATTTTAAAAAATCTTTTAAAAGATTTTTTTTTTTTAGGTAATCTGTAGACCCAACATGGGTCTCGAACTCACAACTGTCAGATCAAGAGCCACATGCTCCGTTGACTGAGCCAGCCAAGCATCCCCCAAATTCACATGGTTCTCAATCTCTCTCTCCCTCTCTCTCTCTCTCTCTTTTTGCAAGCCCCTCTCCCAAATTCACAAAATTCTTTACTGGAGCTGGAATTTGAACCGAGGCAGTCCCACTTCCAGGGTTTGCCAGCTTAATTACCTTGTTGTGCCACACACCTAAGGCACACGCAGGACTTGTCACGTACGTATTTATTTATATATGATTGCTTCCCTTTTTCATCTCACGGGTGCCAGATTGGAGAAAGGTATCTCCAATGGAGAATGACAAGCACAAAGAAAGAAAGAAGTGCAGAAGCCTTTAGGAGCAAAAGACCTCCCAACACTTCCAGACATGCCCCCAATAACCCTGGGACTCAGTGAGGGCAGATGTGATTATCCTCATTTTGCAAACACAAAGCAGATACTCAGAGAGGTAAAGTGATTTGCCCAAGGTCACATGGCGAGGGTGTGGCAGAATCAGGATCGGGGCTCCGGACTCTGGGAGCTTGTCTGGGTGCATCCTACGAGCACACTGTCTCTCAGACTCTGTCCAGGCCTGCAGCCTCCTCTGTTGGATGGGTTACCCAAGACCTGGTTTTTCCCGAGAACACCGCGTATGATCTTCGGTTGTGCACCAAATCCCACAGCGTTAGAACCCTTGGAAGATCAGAAGTGGCAAGTCCATGAAAGACCATCAGGAGACCCTCCTACTTCTGTCGTGTCTGTGTACCAGGCCTTGCTGGCTGCTTGGCACTCGTTATTCCATTCAATCCCGCAGAAATCTCCAGAATCTTTCATTTGCGAATCTGTGGCCCCAACAGCAGGTCTCAGCGAAGGGAGTCAAGGCCCTGGGGTCAGACCGCTGCCCGTGGCAATCCTGGCTCAACCACTCACCAGGTCTGCAACCCCAGTTAGGTTGCTTTACCTCTCCGGGCCTCAGTTTCCTCGGCGGGAAAATGGGGACAATAGAACTTATCTCGCACAGCTGTTGTAAGAATTCAGATTAATATTTGTATGTCAGATTCTTCTCAGTGGGGATCCCTAAGGGGCAGGATTAGGGGAGACATATTTCACAAACTTTTATAACTGTAAATATTTTACAATAATTGTGTATTATTTGGGAGCACCTGGGTGGCTCTGTCGGTTAAGCGTCCGACTCTTGTTTTCGGCTCAGGTCATGATCTCCCGGTTTGTGAGCCTGAGCCCCGTGTGGGGCCCCGTGCTGCTGACTGCTGAGCCTGCTTGGGGTTCTCTCTCTCCCTCTATTTCTGCCCCTCCCTCTCTGCTCCTCCCCCACTTTCAGCGCTCTCTCTCTCTCTCAAAATACATAAATATAAACTAAAAAAAAGTTACTTCTGAGGGAAGTATCTTCAAAAATAGTGTATTATTTTGTCAGTAGAAAAATACGTATAAATGAACATATATATACACACACACATACACGCAAGCTAAGTGCATACAGTAAGCACTCAGTTCACTTGCCTGTATATGTATTTGTTCAACAAACAGGGAGCATCTGCTGTCTACTGTTGGCTACAACAACGTGTCTGTGGGATTTGAGCCCTGAAGAAGTTCCCAGTATGATTCACACTGGGTGAGGGTGGGAGGCATCTGCTGTGGTGTGAACAGAGCGCTGTGTGTAGGTGACAAGGCCAGGCGGGAGCGGGGGCCTCTAATTGCCAGTTAGGGGTGATGGAGACACTGGGAGAGGCGGGCACCCAGAACAAAGGGTAGGTTTTCTGGATTAGTAGAGCTTGCCGGAGGGCAGACTGGGAAGGTACTTTCCCACAGCCAGCGACGATTTTTTGCAGGATTATAAGGAAAAGAGTTCTTTGTTTGAGGATGGCTCAGTATGTGTCAACCTCTGTAGCGGGGAAGACACGGCCGTAAGATTTTAGGACTCACCAGGTCACTCATGGTGGGGGAGGGACAATTCTCTGAGAGAGGCTGGATTGTCATCCGGATGGAGCCCAGCTCCCTTACAGATTTAAATGTTATACCTACAACCATCAAAGCTCAGGAAGAGGGGTGCCTGAGTGGCTCAGTCGGTTGAGCAGAGAACTTCAGCTCAGGTCATGATCTCGCTGTCCGTGGGTTCGAGCCCTGCGTTGGGCTCTGTGCTGACAGCCTGCTTGGGATTCTGTGTGTGTCTCTCTCTCTGCCCCTCCCCTGATCGCATTCTCTCTCTCTCTCTCTCAAAAATAAATAAACATTAAAAAAATTTTTTAAAAAGCTCAGGAAGAAATATGTGAATAAGTTTACAGTGTAGAGTTGAAGAAGGGGTTCCTTCTAAACACCAAGCCAGAAGCCATGTTGTAAAAGATTGATTCATTTGATGGGGGAGAGTGGAGTCTAAACATAGGTACTGCACAAGAGTCCAAAACCAAAAGCAAATGACAGATCGGGGGTAAATATTTATAATAAATGTAACATGTGTGTAGTGTAAGCACAGAGCACCTGCAAATAGCAACAGAAAGACAAAGAGTGCAAATAGGCAACTCACAGAAGAAATAGCTGGGGAATGCAAGAAGATGTTTATCATTCTTACTATGCGAAGCTACAAAAAATCCAACAAAAAAATACGATCTTTTTTATCTATCAGATTGACAAACTTCATGAAGGTTAATGATAGCCTGTGTTGGTAATGGTGCATCTGTGTGTCTGTGTGTATTTGTGTACTTTTTTTTTTTGTAAACTCTACCCCCAATGTGGGGCTCGAACTCACCACCGTGAGGTCAAGAGTCATGTGCTCCACTGACTGAGCTAGCCAGGGCTCCCGTGTACCCTTTTTATTTTATTTTTTTAATTTTTGAAATGTTTTTTATTTTTGAGAGAGAGAGAGAGAGAGAGAGAGAGAGAAAGTGCAAGCAGGGGAGGGGTAGAGTGCAAGAGAGAGAGGTAGACACAGAACCCGAAGCAGGCTCCAGGCTCCGAGCTGTCAGCACAGAGCCCGATGTGGGGCTCGAACCCATGAGCCGCGAGATCATGACCTGAGCTGAAGTTGAACGACTGAGCCGCCCAGGCGTGCCCTGTGTACCCTTTTTAAGTGGGTTTGAAATTGGACAACTACTTTGGAGAATAATTCGACCGTATGTATTAATATTTGAATGATTTGCTCTCTCTCCCTCCCCTCACTCCCCAGGAACGTAAGGTCCAAGAGGGATCCAAGGACCTCAGTGGCCATCCCTGCTGTTGTATTCCCAGAACCTGGAAGAGTATAGGTATGGCATAATAGGCCTTGAGTAAATACTTAACTTAATGGAGGCATGAATTTTACATTCACGTTTCTCTAAGTGTGGAAATTCTTTCTTTTTTTTTTTTAAGTTTACTTACTTAGTTATTTTGAGAAAGAGAGAGAGAGTGTGAGCAGAGGAGGAGCAGAGAGAGAGGGAGAGAGAAGATCCCAAGCAGGCTCCGCGCTGACAGCGTGGGACTTGAACCCACGAACTGTGAGATCGTGACCTGAAACGAAATCAAGAGTCAAACGATTCACCGACTGAGCCACATAGGCGTCCCTCTCTAAGTGTGGAAACTCTAGTCCAGAGAATCTGTTGAAAACTTCTTTCATGAGGGGACAAAGATATTCCTCTAAACGTATTTATTGAAGGGGCTCAGTCAGTAGAGCGTGTGATGACTTCATCTTGGGGTTGTGAGTTCAATCCCCACATTGGGTGTAGAGATTACTTAAAAAATAAAATCTTTAGAAAAAAAAAATCTATTGAAGCATTATATGACATGATGAAAAGAAAATGACAAACAAAATAAATGTTCCCCAATAAGCAGGGTGCATGAAAAAAAGTTTCCACCATGGAATACTATGCAGTGAGTGTGGAATGTCTCTTCGAAATCCTGATTTCATTTCCTTTGGATATATACCCGGAAGGGGGGTTCCTAGATCATACAGTAGTTCTGTTTTAATTTTTTGAGGAATCTCCATACCGTTTTCCATAATGGCTGTAACCCTTTCGGTTTAGTTTGAAATGTTACTCACAAGCACATATTAGAATTATAACTTTCAAAAGAAAAAAAGAAAAGTTAATGAAACATAAATGTTATTTTAGCACAAAAGCACTAAAGAGAAAAATTCAGCAGTCTGCCTAAATCACTGGGATCTGGATTCGGGTTGTTTTTTTTTTTTTCTTTTCTCTTCTCCCTTCCCTCCTTTATCAGTTCTCCTCCTTCTCTCTTACTCCTCTTTGATTATTGTTATTTTTTAAGATATTTATTTTTAAGGAATCCCTACACCCAAGGTGGGGCTCAAACTCATGACCCTGAGATCAAGAGTCACATGCCCTTCCTACTGAGCCAGCCAGGGGCTCCTTCCTTCTTCTTTTAGATTCAGTATCTTTTTTGTCTCAAAAATAAAAAAAAAAAAAAAAAGAAAAACAAAATAAAAAAAAAATGGAGATGATAATGACACTTCCCACCTAGGGTCATGGTCAAGATGGAGTGAATTGATGTGCGTCAGACTCCTAGAACGGTGCCTGACACTGTTTTACAGATAAAGAAATTGAGGCAAGTCAGCAGGGATTCGTGCCCACATCCCTTGGCCTGGATCCAGACACTGAGCACTCAGCACCTGCTGGGTCCTTCCAGTCAGCCCTATTTTGGGAGCCAACCTTTCACTTGGACTCTGAGGCAGAATGGGGAGGTGGAGTTGGGAGAAGTTCCCTTCTTGGTCCTTCCTGTGTTTCTTCAGCTGTTGAGCACAGCAGTGGTTTCCTTAATTAAGCAGGAGGCAGCCTGAGGGAAACCAGAAGCAAGTCCTCCGCTCTCCACAATCCTCAGAATTTTTATGCTGGTTGTAAAGTCAATTTGTGCAAGTCCCTGGGAGGGTTGCGCGTTTTTGTGGGGGGATCGGTTCCTTGTTGGCCTGAGGGGACTGCTTCTCTTCCCCACCAAGATGGCAGCCTGTGGAGGCAGGTCTGGCGGGACCCTCACAGTTCAGGCCCTGGCCTGCCCCCTACCTCACCCCAGTGACCCCGCGCGATGGCCACACAGAGATATAAGTGAGAGAGAGCTCCATTCAGAGGATTCTTTGAGAGGCACCTGGGTGGCTCGGTCGGTTGAGCATCTGACTCTTGATTTCGGTTCCGGCCATGACCTCACGGTTGGTGAGACTGAGCCCAGAGACAGGCTCAGCACTGTCAGTACCTGTCTGGTTGGCATTCTCTCTCTCTCCCTCTGTCCATGCCCCTCCCCTGCTCACATTTTCTCTCTCTCACAAATAAAAACAAAAACAAACCAAAACAAAACTTTAAAAGTAATGAAAATAATTGGGACTTCCTGGGTGGCTCAGTTGGTTAAGTGTCCAACTTTGCTCAGGTCATGATCGCATGGCTCGTGGGTTTGGGCCCCGCGTTAGGCTCTGTGATGACAACTCAGAGCCTGGAGCCTGCTTTGGATTCTGTGTCTCCCTCTCTCTCTGCCCCTCCCCCAGTTTTTCTCTCTCTCTCTCTCTCTCTCTCTCAAAAATAAATAAAAATAAGGGCGCCTGGGTGGCTCAGTCGGTTAAGTATCTGACTTCAGCTCAGGTCATGATCTCGCAGTTCATGAGTTTGAACCCCGCGTCAGGCTCCGTGCTGACAGCTCAGAGCCTGGGGCCTGCTTCCCATTCTGTGTCTCCCTCTCTCTCTGCCCCTCCCATGTGCGCTCCCTCCCTGTCTCTCAAAAATAAATAAACACTGCAAAAAAATTTAAATAAATAAACAAAAATATTTAAAAAATAATAATAATACATATTTTAACCATTTTGCTTCAGAAATGTTTAGGAGTGGGGTGCCTGGGTGACTCAGTTGGTTGAGCGTCTGACTCTTGAATTCACTCAGGTCATGATCCCAGGGTCGGGGATTGAGCCCTGTTTCAGGCTCAGGGTTGGGAGTGGAGCCCGCTGAACATTCTTAGCCTCTCTCACTCTGCCCTTCTCCCCCCAGTCAGGTGCGGCCTCTCTCCGTCTGAAATGAAATAACATACTTTAAAAAAAAAAAAATTTTTTTTTTAAAGATGTTTGCGGAAAAAAAGCAGATGACAGGGCGCCTGATGGGCTCAAACAGTGGAGCATGTGAGCGGACTCAATCTTGGGGTCGTAAGTTGGAGCCCCACACTGGGTGTAGATGTTAAGTAAAAATAAAAGCGAAAGAGAAAGAAAGAAAGAAAGAAAGAAAGAAAGAAAGAAAGAAAGAAAGAAAGAAAAGAAAAGAAAAAAGAAAGGAGAGGAGAAAGGAAAGGAAAAAAAAAAGAAAGAAATAGAGATGTGAAATCATTTCTTTTTAAGAAAAGTGAGGTCACAGAGGGAATGTGGCAAAATCCGAGGCTTCCTCCGGGCTGCCCCTGCACCTGCTGGCCCCACACCCCATCCCCTCTGCCCCTCCCTCCCTCCCTCACTAGGTGTGTGCGACGAGGGGGGTACAACGTGCAGTGGGGTATCCGTCTGGCACTTGGTGACCGGGTCTCGTCGCACCCAAAGGTCTTTCCGCACCCTGCCTCCTCCGCAGACCTGGGCTCCTCCCCCACTCCTTCTTCCTACTTATAATTCCATGTAATGATTTAATTCCTGGGGGGTGGCCTGTGTGCGGAGCCTGCGCGTGCCTTGTGGCAAGGAGGCTGGTTTCTAGTCAACTGAAAATAAAGAATAATAAGCCACAAAGTCAAAACACATACACAAGAAGTCAACGTGGAGAGCAATGTTTATTCCGGTTTTTGCTCCTTGCCCAGGATGGAAAACACAAAATGAAAACACGGCTACTCCCGGCACCGAGAGCCAGCCAACCTTTTTGTTAACAGTTTGTTTCTGCTTTTTGGGTTACAGGACACCTGTGGTGTTTATTTAGCCCGCGGGTGGCGGAAGAGACAGCCACCTGTCCCTGCGTGCCCTCCCCCCCTCACCCCCCTCCAGCATGAAGAGGGCAGGGTCTATGGCTCAGCTCGGCCCTGCATCGGGGTTGCAGCTGTCGGCGCAGAGCCCGCTGTGGATCCTCTGTCCCATACACGTTTGTAAACAATTAAAAATAAAAATAAAAATAAATAAAAATAACGAATAAAGCCATCTGGGTGGCTCAGTGGGTTAAGCATCTCTTTTTTTTTTTAATGTTCATTTTTTCAGAGAGAGCGAGCGTGAGTGGGGGAAGGGTAGAGAGAGGGGGAGACACAGAATCCGAAGCAGGCTCCAGCCCCCGAGCTGCCAGCACAGAGCCGGACATGGGGCTCGAACCCACGAACCGTGAGATCATGACCCGAGCGCCGAGTCGGACGCCCGACCGACTAAGCCACCCAGGCGTCCCAGCATCTGACTCTTGATTTGGGCTCAGGTCATGATCTCACGGTTTCGGGGATCATGGGATCGACTCTGCAGACAGCGTGGAGCCTGCTTGGGATTCTCTCTCCCTCCCTCTCTGCCCCTTCCTGGCTAGCGTGCACATGCTCTCTCTCTCTCAAAATAAACTTTAAAAAATAACATTACTAATTATTACAACAGCCTTTTCAATTGGAAAATGCAAAACAAAACTTTTTTCTTAATGCCGACTATGGAAAGTCAGCTGAGAGGAAATCTGGTCAAGAAATCTGATCTTGGGGGGCGTCTGGGTGGCTCAGTTGGTCGTGTCTTGACTCGATTTCGGCTCCTGTCATGATCTCACGGGTTCGTCTCGTGAGTTCAGGCTCTGCATCTGGAGCTGATGGTGCAAAGCCTGCTTGGGATTTTTTCTCTCCCTGCCCCCCCCCCCCCCCCCGCCCCTTGCCTGCACTCCCTGAAACGAATAAATAAACTCTAAAAAAAACCCCACAAACGCCTGATCTTGGGGTTATCGCAAGCCTCTTGTTATCAGCGATCCCAAACCTGGGGGAGTGGAGGAGGGGCAGGGCCCTGCCCTTTTCCAGAGGCTATCAGGAATGGGTGGGTGTGAGCTGGTTTTATTTACCAGACTTAAAAAGGTGGATTCCAGGCTGAAGGGGGAGGGCCTGGAGCGGAGAGGACTGTACTGATTAGAAAGCAGAGATCTGGGCCCTGGGGTCAAAGGGAGAGCTCGGCAAATTCCAGGACCCGGAGGGAGCTGGAGGGGGGGAGGTGCTCTGAGGGGCCTTGGCAGGAGCTGACCCTTAGAACAAAGTTTCTGCCCTGTGTCCCCAGGGCAATGGGAAGCCACAGTGGGTGTTTAAGTTAGAGTTCTTCGGTTAAAAGGGACAGAATTCCACTGGAACTATGTTAAGAAACTCTGTTAGGAAAGACAAAGCGATCTCTCTCTCTCTCTCTCTCTCTCTTTTTTTTTTTTTTTTTTGCACTGCTTATTCAATTTTGAGAGAGAATGAGAGCAGGGGAGGGGCAGAGAGAGAGGGGGACAGACATCCCAAGAGGGCTCTGGGCTGACAGCAGTGAGCCCGATGCAGGGCTCGAACTCGCAAACTCACAAACCTGAGCTGAGGTTGTAGGCTCAATGCTCCATCAACTGAGCCACACAGGTGCCCCGACAAAGGGATCTCTTAGAGCTGAAGAGCTAACAACCACGCCCAGGAAAGAGGAAAGGGGTGTCCCAGCTGCAACAGTTTGTGTGCTGGCTCTGGGTGGTGAACAACTCCTTTTACTAGGTTCCCACCGTATACCAAACCTTGCTCAGCCCTTCACGTGCATGAACCTATTTAATTAATCCTCAAGGGATGAGGCCTCGGCAAGTATGACCTGTTGCCCCGATCCTCACTGCACAGGTAAGGACAGTTATGTGACTTGTTTTTAAAAAAATATATTTATTTATTAAAAAAAATTTTTTGAGGTTTATTTATTTTTGAGAGAGCGAGACAGAGCGTCAGCAGGGGAGGGGCAGGTTCCAGGCTCTGAACTGTCAGCACAGAGTCCGATGTGGGGCTCAAACCCATGAACCGCGAGGTCGTGGTCTGGCCAAGTTGATCATGATATCGCTGAAGTTGGACACTCAACCAACTGAGCCACCCAAGTGCCCCGAAGGTATCTTGACTTTTACGTTTTTAGTGACACAATGGCATGCACTTGACTTTCTCATTGTAGATTCAACATTGACATTCAACTTTGGAACATTTCTATTTGAAAATACTTATTCAAAACCCTCCAACGTTTCATCAAAACTGAAAAACTCTTGCTGTGTCGTTCCTAGACGCTATTTAAAAATTCAGTGATGTCAAAGGAATCTTTTACCACATCATTCGCTATCAAGTTTAAAGGATACACAAGACCAAAAAAAAAAAAAAAAAAAAGATACACAAGACAAAATAAAATGGATTTCCCTGGAGCTCTTTCTCAAGGCTCTTCTAATCCATCATAGTTTTCCATGCATTTCTGCTACATTGTCATATTCCCGGCCCCTGGGGTTATTTCTGTCTTCCTCTTGATTCAGTTTTTGTAAGTAGTCTCCTGAGAATGTAAAATCTTTCCCTAGTTGAGTCATCTGCTAAACAAAATCCCCCAAGATGTTCACACATAGATATATTTGCATTTTGGAAATCAGCAAATCTAAAATAATTGTTATGTATTCTGCATAGCTTGTTTCTGGAGTTGTACTTAAAATAATGGAGTAATGTCTAACATCTCTTTATTCAACATGGTCTTATTCATTGCATCTCTCCTTTTAATTATTTCATTTTGCCTTTTATTCCCTAAACAATGTGTAATATTATTTTGTGTCAATGTTTACATTTCGCATAAAATGTTCTGACATGATTGTTTCAAACTTGGCTATGATTCCTGCCAAGTAAAGAACGTTTCTCATTATCACACTCATTAACTTTTTTTGGATGAGCTTAGATATTCCCTCACCAAAAAGTGAATCATAAGTATCATATGCTCAAAAACAGCACCCAATTTTGTTTTCTCATTTTCACATAGATATCATATATTTTTGGAATCAGATTTCAATTTGGTTGGTGTGCATTTCACCCCCTTCATGTTTATTAGGAATATGCAGGAGACGCTGCCAATCTCTGTGTTCCCATTCTCGTGTTGATTTGATTTTTTCCATCTCCAAAGACTTTACAATGTAGACAAAATATAGAATTCCTGGAGTAGAAATAAAGTAAGGAGGATTTAGTGATTTTTTTTTTCCTAGAAGAACTGTATTTTCTTTCTTTTTTTTTTTTTAAACCTTTATTTATTTTTGAGACAGAGAGAGACAGAGCATGAACAGGGGAGGGGCAGAGAGACAGGGAGACACAGAATCTGAAACAGGCTCCAGGCTCTGAGCGGTCAGCACAGAGCCGGACGCGGGGCTCGAACTCACGGACCGCGAGATCGTGACCTGAGCCGAAGTCGGACGCTTAACCGACTGAGCCACCCAGGCGCCCCTCTTTTTTTTTTTTTTTAAAGTATTTTTAAGTAATTTCTACATCCAAGTTGGGGCTCAAACTCACAACCCCAAGAACAAGAGTCACGTGCTCTCCTGACTGAGCCAGCCAGGTGCCCTAGAACTGTGTGTATTAAGTTTCTAAAACTTTCTACCTATGATGTTATCTGGAAACTTAACATTTCTCACCTGAGATATATCATTACAACTAGAGTTCCCTGTTTAAATTTTTTAATGTTTATTTATTTTTGAGAGAGAGAGAGAGAGAGAGAGACAGAGCGTGAGTGGGGGAGGGGCAAAGAGAGAGGGAGACAGAATGTGAAGCAGGCTCCAGGCTCTGAGCTGTCAGCACAGAGCCGGACATGGGGCTCAAACTCATGGACCTCAAGATCATGACCTGAGCTGAAGTGGGAGGCTTAACCGACTGAGCCACCCAGTCACCCCCAGAGTTGCCTGTTTAATATGCAGAGTTATGTGGTCCGTACCTGACAGGTAGAAAGTGCATTTGGTTTAATGGATTCTTTTTTTTTTTTTTTTTTAATGTTTATTTTTGAGAGAGACAGAGAGACAGAGTATGAGCGGGGGAGGGTCAGAGCGAGAGGGAGACACAGAATCCGAAGCAGGCTCCAGGCTGTCAGCACAGAGCCCGACGCAGGGCTCGAACTCACAAACCGTGAGATTGTGACTGGAGCCGAAGTTGGACGCTTAACCAACTGAGCCACCGCAGGCACCCCTGGGTTAATGGATTCTTTGAGGGTTTTGTTTGCTTTTGTTTTGCTCTCTCTTCCAGTTTTTCTCAAATTCCATCCGTGATGGGGTGTTGAAGTCCAAGGTAAACTCACAACCTGTGAGTTGTGTGAGAGCTACATTTTGCTAAAACTGGTACCTCCTTGTGTTCTGGCAATCCTTCTCATTTTTCCAGAAATCCAATCATCTAGAGGAGCCATTAAGTTTGGCCACTGGAACCTAAATGTGTAAGAGGGTGCTTAGATCATTGTAAACAACTATATATATATATATATATATATGTATATAAAATATATATATATATATTTTTTTTTTAATTAAAAAAATTTTTTATGGTGCACCTGCCTGGCTCAGTTGGTAGAGCGTGCAACTCTTTTTTTTTTTTTTTTTTTAATTTTTTTTTTTCAACATTTTTTATTTATTTTTGGGACAGAGAGAGACAGAGCATGAACGGGGGAGGGGCAGAGAGAGAGGGAGACACAGAATCAGAAACAGGCTCCAGGCTCCGAGCCATCAGCCCAGAGCCTGACGCGGGGCTCGAACTCACGGACCGCGAGATCGTGACCTGGCTGAAGTCGGACGCCTAACCGACTGCGCCACCCAGGCGCCCCAAGCGTGCAACTCTTGATCTCAGGGTCATGAGTTCGAGCCACATGTCCCCCCGTCCCAGGAAAAACAGTGTTATTTGGACTGAGAGTTGGAGAATGAGAAAGAACTGAGTAAGATTAGGTAACCAAATGGCAGACAGAGCTCATCAACCAAATGAACTCCACTTCCTAGCAACCTTCAGTTAGTGCAATCAATAAAGTCCTGCTGGGAAATGTATTTGCCATTAAATCACCAAAGTGTGCCAGCCCCTGTTACAAAAAAAAAACAAAAAAAACCAAAAAAAACCCCCCCAAAAACGTACAGTTTCTCTTTAAGTTTCCACAACACCTCCCAGCCACAAGTATTGCAAAAGAAAGTTTAAAAACATCACCTCTGACAGATCTTGAGCTTATCTTCGGCATTTAGCTCAAAGGTCTCACCATCCCCCCAAAATGATTCTCCCGCCAACCTCATCAGCTAAAAGTTGTATCCAAGTAGTGAGAAGTCGGTCTTGGCTGGCCCACGGTAATTCTTTTCCCGTTTTCCCCAGCCATTTAGGGCTGAACGGCAGAGTCAGGCTCGGATTGGGGGGTGAGGGAGGAAGGGCTCAAGGGCTAATTTTCCCCCCCGTACAAGATGGCTTCTGGAGCTTGATGGGAGAGTGGAGCTGGAGAGGCTTGAGGGAAGCATCCAGGCCCTGTATTCAGAGTCACTGCTGGAAAAGGAGGAGAAGAAATGTTTTCCTACCTTGTGGTGTTGGCGCATCTTTTTCTGAGCTTTCCTCATTTTCTTCCGCATCTTCTTGTCCGTCGTCATTCCTGGTCCTACCATGCAGGGTGCCAAGGGATTCACAGGAGGCATGCCAGGAGCAGGGGGTGGGTAGGGAGGGGGGTAGGGGCCTAGGGGTTGGGGTCCTAGATACCCCGGTTGTGCACAGGATGAGGTGGGGGAGAGCTGAATCTCCCTGAGGAGCTGCTGGGGGAGTTGGAAAGGGGCCCGGAGGACAGGCAGGATTGACAGGTGGTGGATGGGCAGGAATGGAATACAATTAGCAGGTTATTACATACAATATGTAATGCACATCATTAACAGTTTGTGCTATCGGTAAGGCTTCTGGTCAACAGTAAGCTATTCGTAGTTAAGTTTTTGGAGAATCAACAGTTACACGTGGATTTTCCAATGCGCAGAGGGGTCGAGCGCCTCTTGTTTTTATTAGATGACATTAGAGCCACAAGGTTTTCATTCTGTTTTTCTTTTCTGAGCAACAAAGTTTTTTGATTATTGTCAAAACGGAATGATATCTGATGACGTGGTTACAAAAAGACACCTCAGTGTATGCTTGAATATTGTTGCATTACGTATGCAGATCACTCGTCTTTGGAGTCAGCAAAATTATAATGAAAAAAATTATTTTAAGGGGCGCCTGGGTGGCTCAGTCAGTTGAGCGTCTGCCTTTTGATTTCCTCTCAGATCATGATCTCATGGTTCATGGGTTCGAGCCCCACGATGGGCTCTGTGCTGGCATTGCAGAGCCTGCTTGGGATTCTCTCTGTCTCTCTCTGCCCCTTCCCCGCTCAAGCTCTGTCTGTCTCTCTCAAAATAAATAATCATTAAAAAAAAAAAAAGATTAAGTAATCTCTATACTCAACACAGGGCTCAAACTTATGGCCCTGAGATCAGGAGTCACATGCTCTACCAACTAAGCCAGCCAGGCGCCCCTATAATGAAATGTTTTTTAAAATTCTAAATAACAAAACTTTCTACCACTGTAACGGCACTCCCTTAGATATGGTGGTGTTGTGCAGTGTACGACCTTAACAACAATACCCAGAGGCTCTGCTATGTGAGTGATCAATGAGAATGGTGATTAATGCCCTGGGAAGGACCATTCATCTCAGATGAGGGGCATTATTTGATCCTAACCCCATGACAGTCACTGCCAGGACAGGATGGAAGAGGAGATAAGAGGAGGGCTACAGAGATAGCCTGAAATGACTCCTCGTGAAGGTTACTCCAGTTATCCTACTGAGTGGCCTCTTTCCTCTTTTTTTTTCTGACCTGAAGAACTGGGCCTTATCAGCAACCTGGTCCTTACTCAGGCTTTCTCCTGCCTTGACTAGCTGAGATGCAACGCTCACTTCATTCATTCATTCATTCATTCACTAAGCATATCAGGCTTCATGCTAGTCTCTGGAGGTTTGAAGATGGACCAGTCATAATCCCTGGCCTCCAGGCCTAATGGAGACCTAGACAGGTAGACTTACCATGTGTCAGGCCCTGTTCTAAATCCTTTACGTGAATTATCTCACATAAAGGCATTGCAAAGCCTGCTTGGGATTTAATCCTTGTCACACACTCAGCGGTGGGTTGGAGGAAACCGTGTGGGAAATGGAGGCGCATCGACCTGAGGTTTCGCGGCTGCTCGGATGAAACAAAGAACTCGAGTATCATTTGGGGGGCCACCTGGGTGAGGAGTGATGTCACTTACAGACATGGGGATGAACAGCAGGTTTGAGAGGGGGAGTTAGATGATGGGCGAAAGGCCCGACAAGTTGGGTTTTCGGTGTCTGTGGGCTATCTGTGCAGAAGAGTCTAATAGACACGTGGTCACTATCAGAAAAGCCTGTACTAAACTCTCACTTTGAGCATACTGGACATAATCATCATAGCTGCACTGCGTGGATGGAATCAGTGAAGGAAAGACTGATACAGAAAAGAGAATCCAGGGCTAAGAACGTGGATCGCAGCAGCATAAAACGTACAGGCTCTCTCTTCCAAGATTTTGTCAGTTGTAAATAATAGAAACCCAAACGTAACTGACTTCAGCAAAAACAAAACAAAAAAAGAGAGCTTTTTCCACTCAGGAGAGAGGACTGGCTTCTGGATGTGGCTGGATCCGTGGCCTCAGTGTCATCAGGTCACCGTGTCTTGGCTTTGTTTTCCTCGGGGCTGGCTTTCTTCTCGGGCAGGCCCCTTATGAGCGGGGGAGGGGCAGAGAGCGAGGGAGACACAGACCGGAAGCAGGTTCCAGGCCCCGAGCTGTCAGCACAGAGCCCGACGCGGGGCTCGAACCCACGAACTGTGAGATCATGACCAGAGCCGAAGCCAGATGCTTAACCCACTGGGCCACCGAGGTGTCCCTGGCCCATGTGTTTTGACTTCCGAGGGGAGAATTGGTTAAAGAAATGGTCTAGCAAACAATGGGAATTTCAGAGTCTGCACCCACGAACATGCCTTCCCTCTAGCCATTGTAGATGAACGGTCTTCGCTCCTCTCTAAAGCCAGTCTCTCCTCTGAGCCAGCAGACTCAATGACAGCGATCTTCCCCTCTCCCCAATGTCATCAACTTTTGCTCTCTGCTGGCTCATTGCCACCAGTTTACAGACATTCTATTATTTCTCCCATCTTAAAAGGAAACTCCTCCTCATTCTACCCTTCCCCTCCCCGCCCCACCCCCCCGCCACCGGTCACAGCTTCTTTGAGGGGCACCTGGGTGGCTCGGTCTGTTCATCACCTGACTCTTGATTTTGGCTCAGGTCATGATCTCACGGTTCAGTTTGTGGGTTCAAGCCCCGCATCAGGCTCTCCACTGTCAGGGCAGAGCCTGCTTGAGATTTTTTCTCTTTCTCCCTCTCTCTCTGTGCCTCCCCTGCTCTCTCTCAAAAAAAAAAAAAAAAAACCTTAAAAAAAAAAAAAAACAAACTTCTTCAAAGCCAGTCTCCTCCAAAGAGTCAACCTACTCACTGTCTCCAATCTCTCTCCTCATTCCCCTTTAACCTTTTTCTCCAGTCTGGTTTTTCCTCCAGCATTCCACCGAAACTGCCCTGGCCAAGGTCACCAGCCACTTCCACTTTGTTAAGTTCAGTGGTTAATTCTCTTTCTTTCTCTGTTTTGACCGATCTGCTCACTCCTCAACATACTTTCTTTTCTGGTTCCAGGACACCAAATCATTCACCTCCAGTCCTCCTCTGTTTCTCAGTGGACTCCTGTCCTTCTCCCAGACCTCGGTGTAGGAGTGCCCCAGGGCCCCAAGGTTGAGCTGATTCCCTTCTCCACCTCTTGTCACCCCCCCCCCCCATCTCATCCAGCCTCATGATTTGATTACCGGTTGTGTGCCAGCAAGTTCCAAGCGTGTATTTCTAGCCCAGACCCCTTTCCCAAACCCCAGACTTACTTATCTGCCTACATACCAACACTGCTCAGATCTGCTTGAATGTTGAATAGCTGTCTCAGATTTAAAAATATGAAAAAAAAAATTTTTTTTAAGTTTATTAATTTTTGAGATAGAGAGACAGAGCATGAACAGGGGAGGGTCAGAGAGAGAGGGAGACACAGAATCCGAAGCAGGCTCCAGGCTCTGAGCTGTCAGCACAGAGCCAGACGCGGGGCTCGAACTCATGGACCACGAGATCGTGACCCGAGCCGAAGTCAGATGCTTAACCGACTGAGCCACCTAGACACCTAGATTTAAAATGTTTAAAACTTGGGGGAGCCTGGGTGGCTCAGTCGGTTAAGCATTCGACTTCAACTCAGGTCACGATCTCGCGGTCCATGGGTTCGAGTCCCGCCTCGGGCTCTGTGCTGACAGCTCAGAGCCTGGAGCCTGCTTCGTTTTCTGTGTCTCCCTCTTGCTCTGCCCCTCCCCCGCTTGTGCTCTGTCTCTGTCTCTGTCTCTCTCTCAAAAGTTAATAAGCACTAAGAAAAATTTTAAATGTTTAAAACTTTGAGCGCCTGGGTGGCTCAGTCGGTTAAGCGTCCAACTTCATCCCAGGTCACGATCTCATGGTTCGTGACTTCTGGCCCCGCATCGGACTCTGCTGTCAGCACAGAGCCCTCTTGGGAACCCGCTTGGGATCCTCTGTCTCCCTCTCTCTCTGCCCCTCCCCCCTCTCCAAAATCAAGAAACGTTAAAAAATAATAAAATCAAGTGTTCAAAAGTGAACCCCAAATCTCTCCCCTCCCCACTTCCTCATTCCGTAGCCTTCCCCAACCAAATAGAGGACAACTGTCTAGTACTTGGGCTTCCAAATCCTCAAGTTATCTAAGTGACATGCCAAGGTTGGCCGTAGGGGGGTGAGATGGCCACGGGCAGTGGTCTGCCACAGTGGGGAGGGAGTACTTTATGACTTTTTAGACAATGTTTAGAATTGGCGATGCATGATGATACTACACAGCAGATTAACACCTCCATTTTATCATGATTTTAAAATTCTCTACAGACAAGATGCCCCTTCATCCTTATTGCCTAAATCCAGGGAGAACCATCTGGTTACTATGCTTCCCATCCCTCCCTTGGGGAGGCTACTGTCTGGGTCCCCTCTTTTCTTTCACCTTCTTCGTTCTTTCACGTAAGAAGTTCTAGTAACTTGACCTTCAAAAATATCCCTGGGCGCCTGGGTGGCTCAGTTGGTTGAGCGTCTAACTCTTGGTTTCGGCTCAGGTCATGATCTCAGGGTTTGTGGGGTCAAGCCCCGAGTAGGGCTCTGGGCTGGCAAGTGTGGAGCCTGCTCAGGATTCTCCCTCCGCTCCCCTCCCCCACTCTCTCTTTCTCAAAATAAAAAGAATAAACTTAAAAAAAATCCAGAATCCAGCTTCTTCTGCCGCCTCCACTGATGTCACTTTGAGCCACCACCGTCCCTTCTTCACATCAATTGTAAGTAGCCGCTAGCTGGGTCTCTGTGGCTCTACCCTTGCCCCTCGGTCATTCCTGATGCCACAGCCAGAGTGACTTCTTTTTTAAGTTTGTTTATTTTGAGGGAGACAGGGTGCCGGCAGGGCAGGGGCAGAGAGAGAGGGGGAGAGAGAACATCCCAAGCAGGTTCTGTGCTGTCAACACAGAGCCCATCGTGGGGCTCGAACTCACGAACTGTGAGATCATGACCTGAGCTGAAACCGAGAGTGGGACGCTCAACTGACTGAGCCACCGGGTGCCCCTGGAGTGATTTTTCTAGAGCCTTGAGTCACATCGTGTGGAGGCCCTGCTCAGTACCCTGCAATGGTTCCTCACCTCCGTCTTCACAATGGCCTCTGAGTCCCCAGTCAGCCCGGCCCCGTAGTCTGTGGTAGGTCTCACAGACTTGGACTCTTGCCTCTCCCTCCCTGGCTCTTGCTGCATCCACCCCAGTGCCTTTGCAAGAGCCGTCCCCATTGCCCGGACTGCTCTCCCCTTAGAGGTCAGCTTGGCCCGCTCCCTCACTTCTGTCAAGCGTTTGTTCAGATGTCACCTTCTCTGAGGCCCACCTGCGTGGACCACCCTCTGGTCATGCTGCGATCTGTGCTGTCCCCTCCCCCCCACCCCCGACACATGCGTCCTCTCATCTTCTGTTTTTTTTTTCTTTTTAAAAAAAATTTTTGGGGCGCCTGGGTGGCGCAGTCGGTTAAGCGTCCGACTTCAGCCAGGTCACGATCTCACGGTCCGTGAGTTCGAGCCCCGCGTCGGGCTCTGGGCTGATGGCTCGGAGCCTGGAGCCTGTTTCCGATTCTGTGTCTCCCTCTCTCTCTGCCCCTCCCCCGTTCATGCTCTGTCTCTCTCTGTCCCAAAAACTAAATAAAAAACGTTGAAAAAAAAAATTAAAAAAAAAATTTTTTTAAATGTTTATTTATTTTTGAGACAGACAGAGACAGAGCATGAACGGGGGAGGGGCAGAGAGAGAGGGAGACACAGAATCCGAAACAGGCTCCAGGCTCCGAGCCATCAGCCCAGAACCTGACACAGGGCTCGAACTCACGGACCACTAGATCGTGACCTGAGCTGAAGTCGGACGCTTAACCGACTGAGCCACCCAGGCGCCCATCATCTTCTGTTTTGAAGGTATAATTGGCTTTACTAAATGATTCACGAATCAGGCCGCATCCTATCTGGCAAACAGAGGGGAGCTCTGAGGAGGTATACACAATGGCAGGTGTTTATTTGGTTTTAAGCAGGCTCCACACCCAACGTGGGGCTTGAACTCAAGACCCTGAGGTCAAGAGTCGCACGCTCTGCGGGACGGAGCCAGTCAGGGGCCTTCAAAATGGAAGGTTTTTATAGGAAGGAGGGTGGCGCGAGAAAGCTATAAGGAAAAGCAAGGATTAGAGCACCTGGCTGGCTCAGTCCGTAGGATACTGGACTCTTGATCTCAGGGTCATAAGTTCAAGCCCCAGTTGGGCCTAGAGTTTACTTTAAGAAAAGAAAAGAAAAAAAAGGATTATTCCAGACCAGGTCACTTTCCCTTGGGGGGAGGGGCCTTATCGTGCAGATTACCTCTTCCTTTGGGGAACGGAGAGGGCTGCGTGACAGACTGACTGGCGCTCAGTGGAAAAATCCTGGCTGACTGGTTGAGACTACCTTTCTGGAGGGGAGAGGGGCCGTGTGAGTCCTCTTGCCTTAATCTCTGATTTGTTTTTCCTTTTTCTTAGCACTTTCCCTCCCCAAGGTATTACCTAATCTACTCATGATGTGTATTGTTTCTTATCTTTCTCTCCGGGACTGGACCGTCAGCTCCCTGAGGGCGGAAGCTCTTTGTTTATTTATTTACTGATGGATCCCAAAGCTTTGGTGAAAATGACACCTATCATCCCAACCAGTGGTGAAAGAAGGTGCTGTTTTCTGTGGCTTCTTGGGTGTCCCCCACAACTGTTCCCCAGCCAACAAACGCAGACAGGGTCCAATGTCTTCACTTGCTCATCTGGAAAACTTTGAAGTTGGTGCAAGCAGGCTGGGTCCAGGGACCCAGAGGAGGGTCCTGTAGGACCAGCTCAGAGGGTCCTGGCCTCCCTGCAGGATAGAAATCAAATGGGAGCAGGAGAAAGTGAAGGCAGGGTGTGGTGGATAGGATAAGTGACAGGAAGGGAATGGCAGAATGTCTGGGAGACTCAAAGAAGAATGAGTGTCCTTGTCGCTTTGGGTTAGGGGTTTATACTGGAAAGGGGTCGAGGATACGTGTTCCTTGAGGAATCCAGGGCGGGGTCCAATCAAAGGGGGGGGTGCCAGGTGCATAATGGGTGTTATTTTATAAATCACCGAAGGTGGGGGATATGGATGCCAGCGTTGGCTGAGGTTTGTTTGAAGCTAATGTCTTGGAACCTGTTTGGTTCCAACTCTTCTTAGATGTTATCAGGTGTTTGGAGCCCAGGACAAAACTCAGAGAATGATTAACTTTCTTGTCTCCTGCTTGGAGTGGGGACATAGTTTCTTTGGCTTATTCAGAGGCAAATTATGGAACATGAGTAAGGGGGGGCTCGCAGATGGAGTCTTTCTAAAATGGACTCCCAGGGCTCCTGGGTGGCTGGGCCAGTGGAGCGGGTGACTCTTGGTCTCAGGTTGTGAGTTCCAGTCCCATGCTGGGTGTAGAGGTTACTTAAAAATAAATAAATAGATAAAAAAAAATAAAGGGGCGCCTGGGTGGCTCAGTCGGTTAAGCATCCAGCTTTGACTCCGGTCATGATCTCACGTCATGGTTCGTGAGTTCGAGCTCCGCGTCGGGCTCTGTGCTGACAGCATGGAGCCTGGAGCCTGCTTCGAATTCTGTATCTCCCTCTCTCTCTGATCCTCCCCTGCTCATGCTCTGTCTCTCTCTCTGCTTCAAAAATAAATTTAAAAAAACAGCTTCTCTGCATCAAAGGGATCCAAATATATAGTTGACAGCACAGCTGTCCCCATCCAGAATTTTCCATCATACTTCTTACCTCTTTGTTTTCATTCTGAACCCTTTATGATACAGTCTCCCTACTGCTGCCAGAAGACATCTCCTTCCCCATTTCCATCCTCCCCAACCCTTCTCTCCCCTTAAAGACAATCATTTAATGTATATCCTTAGAATTATAATTAAGTAAAATTGTAAATTACATTTTAGTACTAGTATTTGTGTGGGTTTGAGTTTAATTTATGAGAATGGGACTGTGTTTCTTCCTTAAAATTTTTTTCTTTCCTGTAATAGTATGTTTGTTTCTTTTTTTTTTAATTTTTTTTAACTTTTTTTTTTTTTTAATTTTTGAGACAGAGAGAGACAGAGCATGAACAGGGGAGGGGCAGAGAGAGAGGGAGACACAGAATCCGAAACAGGCTCCAGGCTCTGAGCAGTCAGCACAGAGCCCGACGAGGGGCTCAAACTCACGGACCGTGAGATCATGACCCGAGCCGAAGTCGGACGCTTAACCGACCAAGCCACCCAGGCGTCCCTGTTTGTGTCCTTTTTAAGTAAACTGTGTGGTGCTTCTCTGGATCCTATGGGGGTGCCCCCAAAGGTGGGGCAACTAATCAGGTAGAAACTGGTGGTGCAGGCAGTGACAAGAATTCACCTGAAACAGAGCAAAGGAGGTAGAAGTTTATTGAATACGCGACAGGGGAGTGGTGGGCTGGACAGCAGAGGAGAGGCTGTTGACAACAAGGCATTGGGTGGGGGGCCATATTTAAAGTGGAAAAGGGAGGAGGTATGGGGACATATGGAATTTTCCCTTTTTTGGTAACTGTGCCTCGTTGTGAGTAGTTCATTGGTCAGTTAGGGCCTGTTGCCTGATAGGCCAGTCTATATTCAGCCAAGGAGTTGGGGGTCACTGTGGGCCCTTCCTTCCTTCCACTGCTCAAGGCTGTTGGCCTAAGAGGGTCAGCTCAGAGGGTCTACAACTGTACCCCAACTGCTCAGAGGGTCTACAAACTGTACCCCCAACGTGGAGCTCCCACTCATGACCCCAAGGTCAAGGGTCAGGAGTTGCACGCTCTACCGACTGAGCCAGCCAGGTGCCCCTGTAACAATATGTTTGAGAGAGCTATTCATGGTGTTACGTGGATGGAAGCATGACACTTCATTGAGCGTATCCACCCCATTTCCTTCTTCCCAGGCCTGGATGACGAACGGCAGGTGCCTCCTGGTCTCTGTTGCCACAAACAAGACCTTGATAGATATCCTTGCATAAGCTGTTGTTAGGACGCTTGCAAACATTTCTTTGGAATGGAAATGAGGAGACGGATGATTGGGTCCTGGGAGGTGTTCATCCTTAATCTGATTAAGTTCAGATCTATTGATCCATAAATGGCTGCAGGGCCAGAGGGAATTTACACTTCTCTCTCCTTGACAACATTCAGATTATCTGGCTTTTTACTTTTTGCTACTCTAATAGTGTAAAGTGATATCTCACCATGGTTTAATTTGCATTTTTCTGATGACTAATAAGTCTGAGCATCTCTTCATAAGATCCTTAGTCTTTTGCTTTTCCTTTTCTGCAAGTTATCTGCTCATATACGCTTTGCCAGTATTGATTTGCAAGAGTTTCTTGGTTTTTAGTCATTGTGGGGTTTAATCGTTGCAAATATCTTCTTCCACTCTGTCTTCTGTCTTGTAACTTTGCCCATTGTATCATGCTTTGAATAGAAATACTTAATATTGGGGCTCCCGGGGGACTCAGTTGGTTGAGCATCTGACTTCAATTCAGGTCCTGAGCTCACGGTTCGAGCCCCGTGTTGGGCTCTGTGAGGACAGCTCGGAGCCTGGAGCCTGCTTTGGATTCTGCGCCTCCCTCTCTCTCTGCTCCTTCCCTACTTGTGCTCTGTCTCTGTCTCTCTCTCTCAAAAATAAATAAACATTAAAAAAATTAAAAAAAAAAAGAAATACTTAATTTTGGGGGCACCAGGGTAGCCCAGTCGATTGAGCATCCAACTCTTTTTTTTTTCAACGTTTTTTTTTTTTTTTTTTAATTTATTTTTGGGACAGAGAGAGACAGAGCATGAACGGGGGAGGGGCAGAGAGAGAGGGAGACACAGAATCGGAAACGGGCTCCAGGCTCCGAGCCATCAGCCCAGAGCCCGACGCGGGGCTCGAACTCACGGACCGCGAGATCGTGACCTGGCTGAAGTCGGACGCTTAACCGACTGCGCCACCCAGGCGCCCTGAGCATCCAACTCTTGATTTTGGCTCAGGTCATGCTCTCGTGGCTTGTGAGTTTGAGCCCCACATCCGGCTTTCTGCTGTCAGCTCAGAACCCACTTCAGATCCTCTGTCCTCCCCTGTCTCTGCCACTACCCACCCCGCCCCCCCCCCCCCCCCGCTTGCACTCTCTTTCAAAAAATAAATAAACATTAAAAAAATTAAAAAAAAAAGAAATACTTAATTTTGGGGGCACCAGGGTAGCCCAGTCGATTGAGCATCCAACTCTTGATTTTGGCTCAGGTCATGCTCTCGTGGCTTGTGAGTTTGAGCCCCACATCCGGCTTTCTGCTGTCAGCTCAGAACCCACTTCAGATCCTCTGTCCTCCCCTGTCTCTGCCACTACCCACCCCGCCCCCCCCCCCCCCGCTTGCACTCTCTTTCAAAAAATAAATAAACATTAAAAAAAATCCTTAATGTTAATATTGTCAAAATGGTTTGTGCTTCAGATTTAAATGGTTTTTCCCCTTAGTTTTTATTTTAAAGTAAGATCTACACCAAATGTGGGACTTGAACTCAAAACCCCAAAATCAAGAGTCTCATGCTCACATGCTCCACCAACTGAGGCAGCCAGAGGCCCCAGATTGAAGTTTTATTGAAAGAATACTCACCTGCTTCTAGGTCACAAATGTGCGCTCTTATTAACTCAAGACTTTTGCTTTTTTTTTTTTTTTTTCATGGTTAGGTCTCTATTTCATTTGGAGTCTATCTTTGTATACAGTGGTAAGCAGTCATCATTTTTATTATGTGTCGATTTTCCCAAATGTACCTACTAAATCAACGAGTCCTTCCGCATTGGCTGTAGTGCAACCTTTCTTGTATGTTAAGTTCTCATTTCTGCCTGGGTTTGTCTCCAAGCTTCCTATTTTATTTCATTTGTCTATTTGTTCTTGAACAATGCTACAATATATCGTGTAGCCTGACGGGTTGGTAGCGTCTTACTATCAGCACAATCGGTCTCCCTTCTTTACTCAGCACTTTACTCAAGTCTGGAGTTAGAATGTTGGGGAGATTGACATCTACTCTAATTCTGAGTTATTTCTCCTATGACATGTCTCTTCATTTATTTGGGTTGTCATCTATACCCATCTATATTCATTACTATGGTCTTCAATTCTCTCTATAGATATCTCCATATTTTTGCTTAGTTCTTCTTTTTTTTTTTTAAGTTTATTTATTTATTTTGAGAGGGAGAGGGCAAGCAGGGGAAAGGCAGAGAGAGAGGGAGAGAGAGAACATCCCAAGCAGGCTCTGCACAATCAGAGTGGAGCCCGATGTGGGGCTTGAACTCTCAAACCACGGGATCATGACCTGAGCTGAAACCAAGAGTTGGATGCTTAACTGACTGAAGCATCCAAGTGCCCCTTAGTTCTTAAATTAAGTACATGGGGTGACATGTTTCTTAATTTTTTAAATTATATTTTCCAGTAGGTTGTAGCAGGTAGAGAGATACAAACTTCCTCCTTGTCTTTTAAAGCATCTTTTGGGTAAACTTCTTTCTCAGATGCTTGATTTTCAGCATCCCTTCCCTCTTTCTTAAGAGATTCTGGCACAGTAAGAACCTTCTTTTTCTTCTCTGCTGTACCCTCCACGATTCCAGCTAGAAAAGAGGAAGAAAGTTTCTGTGTCTCCCTCTCTCTCTGCCCCTCCCCCACTTACTTTCTCTCTCTCAAAAAGTAATACAAGATAATAAGAGAAGGCCACCTGGCTGGCTCAGTCTGTAGAGTAAGTGACTCATGATCTCAGAGTTGTGAATTCAAGCCCAATGTTGGGTATAGAGCTTACTTAAAAGAAGAAGAAGAAGAAGAAGAAGAAGAAGAAGAAGAAGAAGAAGAAGAAGAAGAAGAAGAAGATAGTAAGAGAAAGCTCTCATAATTTTTATGCCAATAATTTTCCAAATTTGTATGAAATGGACAACTTCCTAGAAAATATAACAACTAAGATTGACTCAAGAGAAAAACAAAAAGGCAAGTAATCTTATAATTATTAAAATAGTAGTCTTAGCATTTATCATAGAGAAATGAAAATAATGTTCACAAAACAAAACACCTGTACACAGTTGGTCATAGCAGCTTGTTTTTTTGTTTGTCTTTTTGTTTTGTTTTGTTTGTTTGGTAGCTTGTGCATTACACTTTTTTTTTTAAGTTTATTTCTTTATTTTGAGAGAGAGAGAGAGGGTGTGTGTGTGTGTGTGTGTGTGTGTGTGTGTGGTGGGGGAGAGGGCAGAGTGAGGGAGAGAGAGAATCCCAAGCAGGCTCCTGGAGCTTAAACTCACAAACCCTGAAATCAATGCCTGAGCTGAAATCAAGAATTTGAGGCTTAACTGACTGAGCCACCCAGGTGCCCCTCAGCTTTACTTGTAATAACCTAAAACTGGAAAGAACCAAGTGTCCTACAATGCTTACATCTGTGGTTCATCCCTACATCCCTAGCCCTGAATACTACTTACTCAGAGCAAAAAGGAACAAACTATTGTTAGAGGCAGCAACTTGAATAAAACTTAAGGGATGCTGAGTGAAAAAAGCCAATCTTGAAAGGTTACATCCTATATGATTCCATTTATATAACATTCTTTTTTTTTAAGTTTATTTATTTATTTACTTAGAGAGAGGGGGAGCTCCCACGAGCAGGGGGAGGGGCGGAGAGAGAAGGAGAGAAAGAGAATCCCAAGTAGGTTTCATGCTGTCAATGCAGAGCCCAATGCCAGACCCAGGGCTCGATTTCACGAATCGTGGGATCATGACCTGAGCCCAGCCAAAATCAAGAGTCAGATGATTGACTGACTGAGACACCCCAGTGCCCCAGAGGTCATTCTAATTTTATACAAACTCTTCCAGAGTGTGGGGAAAGAGGGAATACTCCCCTCCTGCCAATTCTATGAGGCCCATATAACTTCAATGCCAGCTCCAACTAAAGGAAGAACAGGAAAATGATATTATAGACTCATTTCACCTGTGAATATAGGTGCAAAGATCCTAAACAAAACATTAGTGAATAACAGTCAATTATGAATAAAAGAAACAGTATGCTATGACCAGCTTGGGCTTGTCCCAGGAATAATATATCTCCAAGTTGGAATATCTCTAGATGTCACTTAAGAGATTATAAGAGATTAAGGAGAAAAAAGCAATATAAACATTTTAATAAATACAAGAAAGTTATTTGTCAAAATTCCACATAACTTGAAAATAAAATGGTGACCCGAAGAGAGATCTATGAAAAACTTACAACAAATGGTAACATAAGCGTGGAAACTTTAAAAGCATTCCTTTTGAAATCATAAATCTGATATGCATGCCAACTCTCATTATTTCTATTCAATAATATGAGGGAGGTCCTAGCCAGGACAATAAAACAATAAGAAGAAACTCATGGCACAACTATTGAAAAGTAAGAAATGAAATGATCATTACACTCAGATGATACTATTTTCATTAAAAAACACAAAATAATCTATAGACAAGTTATTAAAGTATTAAGAGTCTATAGTAAGGTAGCTGATTATAAGGTCCAAATACAAAAGTCGATTGCAATTCTACACAATCTTATCATGTAATTATACAAAGAAACCAAGTAGCACAAAACTATGACATGCTCAGAAATAAACCTAACAAAGGAGGTATAAGATCTGCACACAGAAAATTATAAAACTGTACTAAAAGACATTAATGAAAACCTAAAGAAGTAAGAGCTATGCCATATTAACAGTAGGAAGACTTGAATTCAGAAAAAGACAATTTTCTACAGGTTGATCTACAGATTCAACCGTTTTGTTTTTTTTTTTTTTTTTCAAAACCAGTATTGGATTGACAAGCTAATTCTGAAATGTATATGTAAGAATAGACCAAGAATGGTGAAGACTAAATTTTATTTTTCAATTTTAATTTTAATTTTTTAAAAGATTTTGTTTTTAAGTAATCTCTATACCCAATGTGGGGCTCACAACCCTGAGATCAAGAGTTGCACGCTGTACTGGCTGAGCCACCCAGGTGCCTTCTAAATTTTATTTGTTATTTTTTTTTGGGGGGGGGGTTAGAGTTTATTTATTTATTTTGAGAGAGAGAGAGAGAGCACTTGGGAGTGGAAGAGAGAGAGAGAGTCCCAAACAGGCTTCACATTGTCAGCACGGAGCTTGATGTGGGGCTCGAATTCATGAACCATGAGATCATGACCTGAGCTGAAATCAAGAGTAGGATGCTTAACGATTGAGCCATCCAGGTACTCCCTAAATTTTATTTTTAAACTTACTATATATATTAAAATTTTCTACAATAACGATTTTAAAGAATCTTGTCTGTTCTTGGTCTTTTATTCTTCCTATAGTATACTAAAACTCTCATATACTTGTCATTCAATTTCAACAATGATCGATTCTTGTACTATCTTGTTTCATTTATACTCTCTTCTAACTTCCCCCACTCCAGATTATTTTGAATCAGATCCCAGACATTACATCATTTCATCCTAAATAGGGAACTCTTCTTTAAATGTTTTGACAACATAGCTGCAAGAGGAATATTTTTGTTCTCCACTTAAGTTACTCAGACATTCCAACAAAATAAAATAGCAGCGGAAGTTCGATTGTGTTTCACTTAAATATATTTTCAAACTTCTCTTTAATCTTGCCAGTTTAACAAGCCAACTAAAGTTTACAGATAAATGCAAAAAAAAAAAAAAATTTGTGGAGTTAGTTACCCTTTCTTTTCAAACAGTCCAGGAGAAAAGGGTTAACTGAAATACATCAGGCTGTGGAATTGATTTATCTCAGACATGATATATTGAATTTTGGCCTCAAATTTGGCGAAACGCTTATCGTAATTATGGAAAGTTTTGGTCCGTGATGAATTTTAACTCCCAGACATGTTCGATCTTGTCACAATACATGTCGATGATTATTCCTTTAAAAAGTGACACGTACATACACAGTCTGGATATAATTGGTTATACGAAGTGAGGTTTTCCCAGGAGCTACCATAGGAAGTTGTTGGGGATGTGCCAGGTAAAATGACGCTGGGTGCTGGGTCGAATTAAAGATTGAAAGTTACATTTACTTTCATGGTAACAACTTTATTCCTGCCATGACTCAGATATTCTGAGAATGGCAGCCACATTTTGATGGTGAACACCAGTTGGATCCTTCCAAATTGATGACCGCAGGAAAGAAGTGTGAGACTGTTGTCAAGGTTAAATGTTTCAGAAATATCTCATCAAGTGCATGGTCAGAGTGCCTGGCTGGCTCAGTCAGCAGAACATGCAATTCTTGATCTCAGGCCTGTGAGTTCTAGCCCCACGTTGGGTGCAGAGATTACTTAAAAAAAAAAAAATGTGTGATTACATATGGAGAAATAGTCCACTTTATTTTTTATCATCTGAACCGACACAAAAGCCTACACATTAGCAAATAGATTCCCAAAGCACTTATTTCTTTTTTAATTTAATTTAATTTAATTTAATTTAATTTTTTCTTTTTCTTTTTTATATTTAAATTTTTTTTAAGGATATACGAATAAGGATATTTATTTAGTGTTGTTTGTACTGGCAAAAAAAAAAAAAAAAAAAAAAACAAAAACAAAAAACCCAAGCTGGAAACAACTTGAATGAACATTAATAGGAGAATAGTTGGACTGATTATAATAATCTTTACTAGAAACTGTTATACCAAAATTAAAAAGAGTAAACCAGATTTACATATTTTGAACTGTATGGATTCCAATGATATAATATTATGTGGGAAAAAAAAAGTGGGAGATTAATGTACAAGATAGTATCACATTTTCAGATTAAAAAGAAAATTTTTTTTCAATGTTTATTTATTTGTGAGAGACAGCACAAGCAGGGAGGGGCAGAGAGAGGGGGAGACCCAGAATCGGAGGCAGGCTCCAGGCTCCGAGCTGTCAGCACAGAGCCCGATGCGGGGCTCGAACTCACGGACCATGAGATCACGACCTGAGCTGAAGTCGGATGCTTCACCGACTGAGCCACCCAGGCATCCCAGTTTAACTTATTTTATTTTTAAATGCTTATTTATTTTTGAGAGGGGGGTGGCAGGGGAAGGAACAGAGAGAGAAGGAGACAGAGGATCTGAAGCGGGGTCTGTGCTGACAGCAGAGAGCCCGATGCAGGGCTTGAACTCCAGAACTCTGAGACCAAGAATGGAGTCGAAGTCGGAAGCTTGACCCACTAAGCCACCCAGGTGCTCCAATTTAATTAATTAATTTTTTTTTTTTAAGTACTTTCTACACCCAACGTGGGGCTCGAACTCACAACTCCGAATTAAAAAGTTACATGCTCTACCAACTCAGCCAGCTAGGGGCCCCATGCTTAAAGCATTTCTAAACAGTGGTATTCCCATATGTTATTACATTCATTTAAGAAGTCAAGTACTGGGCAATTTTTCAGGTTTCGTGATCTCCTCACAATATTGTAATACATTCTGGACAATAGTCACTGCTTGTGTCTATTGACTAATTATATTTATCTACACATTTGCCCACAAATAGATAGTTTTCTCTGGTGATTTTCCATCATTTTTTAAAAAAGCCCTGCAAGATCATGTAATTGACCGTGGGCACCTCCACGGAATATAAAACCAACATTTCTGGGGCGCCTGGGTGGCGCAGTCGGTTAAGCGTCCGACTTCAGCCAGGTCACGATCTCGCGGTCAGTGAGTTCGAGCCCCGCGTCAGGCTCTGGGCTGATGGCTCGGAGCCTGGAGCCTGTTTCCGATTCTGTCTCCCTCTCTCTCTGCCCCTCCCCCGTTCATGCTCTGTCTCTCTCTGTCCCAAAAGTAAATAAAAACACGTTGAAAAAAAAAAAAAAAACCAACATTTCTCTTGCAGTTTGATTTTTGTGTTAGTATAGCCTCAGCTTTCTCTCATAGGATCCATACATGGTTCTCTTTTCTTTTTCCTTCGGGCTTGTCCTGTAACTTTTACTAACTTCTAGAATTGGATCGGTTGGACTGTTCATTTGGAACAGTTCTATCTCCAAAAAATATATGATAAATAAAGCATTTAAAATGATATATTTTCCTCCAAATACTGTGGGGTTTTTTTCTCTATTCCATAAATTTTGAACTGTAGTGTTTTTCTTATGATTCATTTCATTTTTTTTCTTATGATTCATTTCTAAGTGATTTCCTTTACACATTGGGAGCGCAATTGTTGCTTAATAATGTAATTTAGTTTCCAAGTATACAGGATGTGTCATTTGTAACAATAAAAAACAAAGTTTTTAGTTTTGGATCTTCTAGCTGGAGAACATGGTCTATGTGATATTGATTTTTTGGAATTTATTGAGGCTCCCTTTACAGTATTATGCACATTCTATTTGTGAACATGTACTATAAATGCTTAAAAATCTCTGACTTCTGTTGGCTGGGAATAGAATTTTACATATAACCAGTAGGCTGAGCTTATTGTGTTCAGATTTTTGATATTTTTCCTTATTTTTTTGTTTACTTGACCTGTATGTATTTTCTTTTTGTTTTTGTTTATAAATTTTTTTTAAACATTTATGTATCTTTGAGAGACAGAGAGAGACAGAGCATGAGCAGGGAAGGGGCAGAGAGAGGGAGACACAGAATCCGAAGCAGGCTCCAGGCTCTGAGCTGTTGGCACAGAGCCTGACGTGGGGCTCGAACTCATGAATTGCGAGATCATGACCTGAGCCTGAGCCACCCAGGCGCCCCTTGTTTTTGTTTTTTGAAGTTTATTTATTTATTTTGAGAGAGACAGAGAGAATGCAAGCAGGGGAGGGGCAGAGAGAGAGGAGGACAGAGGATCTGAAGTGGCCTCTGTGCTGACAGCAGAGAGCCCAATGTGGGCTCGAACCCATGAACCCCAAGATCATGACCTGAGCCAACTGAGCTTAACCAACTGAGCCACCCAGGCACCCCTTTACTTTTCTTTTTTTTAAGTTTACCTTATTTTTGAGACAGAGAGAGAAAGAGAGAGAGAGGGAAAGAGAGAGAGCTGGGGAGGGGAGGGAGGGGGTGGTGGGAACAGAAGAGCCAAAGTGGGCTCTGTGCTGATAGCCCGGAGCCTGATGCAGGGCTCAAACTCACGTGAGATCAAGACTTGTGCCGAAGTCCCTCGCTTAACCGAATGAACCATCCAGGCACCCCTCGACCCCATGTCTCTTAAAAGATGGGTGAAAGGACAGTCACCAACCTTCAACTCTCACCTCCACACCAGCCTTGATTTTCCTGAGGTTTCTTGTTTGCAATTCATAATGTTTCTTGAATCTATGCCTTTATTTTTTCATAAGTTTTGGTAAATTAATCTTTTCATGTCAGATATTTCTTTTCCCTACTCTTCGCTTCTCGTCCTGCTTTTCCAATTACTTGTACATGAAAGTGTCTTATTCTTGCCTCTGTGACTTTTATCCTTTCTCTCTTTTCTATCCTTTTACCCCTTTATGTTTCATTCTGGATATTTGCTTCTGAGACCTCTAAATTTGCTAATTCTTTTCAGCAGTGTGTAAATTGCTGTTGAATCCAGTTCAGTGGGTTATTAAATTCTATATTATATTTTTTAGTTACAGAATTTCCACTTGGATGTTTGTATATTTCCTACTTTTCTACTAAGGTGATCAATTTATTTATCTTCTTGAACATATTACATAATTTGATGAGCTGGCTACAATATCTGGGGTTCTTTTGGGTCCTTCTCGATTGTCCTTTGTTGCTGCTGGTTTTTGTTCATGCTATATTGTCTTCCAGTATGTGTGATTATTTTTGTATCACATATATAATACATATATATACATATATAATTGTTCATAGAAACCATCTGACATCTGAGGCCTAGGATGGTGATCTCTTTTTTTAATTTTTAAAAAATGTTTTAATGTTCATTTACATTGGAGAGAGAGACAGAGACAGAGCATAAGCTCTCTATAGAAGGGCAGAGAGAGAGGGAGACAGAATCCGAGGCAGGCTCCAGGCTCCAAGCTGTCATCACAGAGCCTGACACAGCACTCGAACTCATGAACCTCAAGATCATGACCTGAGCCGAAGTCGGACACAACCGACTGAGCCACCCAGGTGCCCCAGTGGTGATCTCTTTTAACCAGAGACGATTCACTTCATTTTCTTCTAGACACCTGGAGGCCTCGGCACTCTGGGATCACCTTAACATAATGACAGGATTTGAGACGGTTTGAAACGGAGTTTTGATCTCTGTGAGAGCTTGTCTATTATATTCACGTTTGCTTTTATTTTATTTTATTATTTTTAAGTGTTTATTTCATTAAAAACTTTTTTAATGTTTTATTAAAATTTTTTTTAATGCTTATTTTTATTTTTGAGAGAGACAGAGACAGAATGCAAGTGGGTTAGGGGCAGAGAGAGAGGGAGACACAGAATCCAAAGCAGGCTCCAGGCTCCGAGCTGTCAGCACAGAGCCTGATGCGGGGCTCAAACTCATGAACTGTGAGATCACGACCTGAGCTGAAGTTGGACGCTCAACTCACTGAGCCACCCAGGCGCCCCTATTCACTTTTGCTTTTAAATTGGAGTCCTTTGGGATCCCAATCCAAAGTGAGAGTTGTTTATTGGGTTCTCTCTCTCTCTCTCTGGGGGGTTTCTGGGCTCCAGTCTCTGCTCCCCTAACTCCCCAAGGCCGCTAAAAGCACCACTCAGTCTCTTAGCTGCCTCTCAGGAAATGCCCCACCTGGAAAAGTAGTCCTAAACGTGGGCCTTACATTCCTTAATTTCTCTCTTCCCAGATCCCGGCTCAGTAGTTCTTCACTAATGTTAACTTTCCAATGATTTAAAGATTTTTAGATTTTTCTAGTTTTGCTAGTTTTCCTCGGTGGCAGAGTTGGTCAGAATTACCTAGTCACCAATACTGGAAGCCCAAACCAACCCTCCCTCTTACCTTCTTATGGAAAAAGTACTGCGATAACAGAGATTTGCTAAGAAACAAAATGACAATGGAAATGTTAACAGTGTAACGATTACCCAAGCACCCAAACAATGAGGGGAAGTGCCTCCGAAGGGAGATTCCACAAATATACAAAAACACAAGTGTAACACAGTTTAAAAAGCAACTCAAACCAACACTGGTGACAAATTATGTTTCCAGAAAATTGGGAGAGTTCCAACTTTGCTCAAGAATACTTTATATTCAATGTGCAAATTCGTATTATAGCAACCTTTGCTAGCCAAAAGCAGTTGGCTGTAAGTGAGAATAAAGGCCTGTGGAATTGAATAGCATTTGTCCATTCTGGAATTTGTTAGCTGTCAGCACGGCCAGGTTGGCTGACTCACCAGTTAGCCTCAGACCATACTTTGAGAACCACTACCTTACGAAGGAAGAGGCAACTGTTTGAAATCCTTGAACCAACGGGGGCGCCTGGCTGGCTCAGAAAGTTGAGCGTCCATCTTTGGTTCAGGTCATTATCTCACGGGTTCATGGGCTTGAGCCCCACGTCTGGCCTTGAGCTGACAGCATGGAGCCTGGTTCAGACTCTATGTCTCCCTCTCTCTCTGCCCCTCCTCCACTTTCTCTTTCTCTCTCTCTCAAAAATAAACATTGAAATTCTTGAACCAAGTCTTACTTGAATGGCCTTCACTAAAGTTTCTATCTTGAGATCTCTGTCTTTCTCTGATTAGGTTACAGTGCCGACAAGACAACTCTCAGGAAATAGCCCTAGATAATAACACGTTTGGAGAAACGCTAATCTGGTTCCTTAACCACCCGGAGCCTCAGTTTCCTCATTTTTAAAATGGGAATAATTATGTTGTCCATGTCATAGGTATTTGGGTTTTTTTTTTTTTTTTTTTTTTTTTTTTTTTTTTTTTTTTTTTTTGGTATTTGGGAGTTTGAAATGAAATAGTGAATATAAAAGTCTTAACACAGTACATGGCACACAGGTAAGCATTGTCTCATGAGTTTTTTTGGAAGACGATGCTCTGACAGGGTTGTTTTGGGGCTGGACAGGGGCCGCAGGTCCTTTAAGAGCAATGAAGGGAAACCAGGGATGGGTAACTGGTATTCTGTTGAGATTGCAACGTTTGACTGGGTAGGGGCCTGGGTGTGGCATAGTTCCACATGGTGCCTACACTGATATTAGAATCTTTATGACTGAGTAACACAAGCTAAAGCTTAAAACTAAGGAGTTAGTTGTGGGTCTTAGGATGAAATCACGGCGCGCAGAGCCTGATAAGTTTCTGGAAACTGTAATTTTCTCATGTCTGCTATGTTTCCTCCTCTTCCATGCTTTTCAATTATTGGCTCCTCAGCACTCCATGTCTCCGCCCCATGGGCCTAAATGTTTTATCTGCTTTATTTCATTTAGTGCTCTTATATTAACCTCATGTTTCACGGGAGAAAATGGAGGCTCAGAGAGGTTAAGTAAGTAATTTCTTGTCTGGCTTAAGAGCTGGCTCTCTGAACACAGCATATTACTTTTAGGGTTGTTGAATTTGAGAGTTGATACTCCAAATGGCTGTTGGATTCATTCATTTAACAAATATTTAGTGAGCAATGACCACAGGGGATTCAAAAATGAGTACAAGACTACAGCTACAATGAAACGGCCACATTTATTGAGTGTTAATTCCGTCTCTGGCGCTTTGCATATGTTAGTTCATTAAACTGTTGTAAGCCCCCCTGTGAGAAGAGTATTGACATCCTTATTTTGTAGATGAGGGGGCTGAGACTCAGGGACTTGCCCGAGGCCACACAGCCAGTAAGTGGCAGAGCTCAGGACCTCTAACTTTCAAGTTTGTCTTCTTTTTCGGAAATGAAAATGTCACTTTTTTACTTTTATTTATTTTATTTATTTATTTATTTTTTCAACATTTTTTATTTATTTTTGGGACAGAGAGAGACAGAGCATGAACGGGGGAGGGGCAGAGAGAGAGGGAGACACAGAATCGGAAACAGGCTCCAGGCTCCGAGCCATCAGCCCAGAGCCTGACGCGGGGCTCGAACTCACGGACCGCGAGATCGTGACCTGGCTGAAGTCGGACGCTTAACCGACTGCGCCACCCAGGCGCCCCACTTTTTTACTTTTAAAATAAAAATAACTTTTTTTAAAGATTTCATCTTGTAAGCAATCACTACATCCAACATGGGGCTCGAATCCACAACGCCAAGATCAAGAGTCGCATGCCCCACAGACCGAGCCATCCAGGTGCCCCTCTGAAGTAAAAGTAATCTATACTCAAACGAGTTAAACAACACGAGTGCTGATTTTCTCACAAAACTCGACAAAACAGAGTGTCTATAATCACTGATCATTTTTTTTTGCCAGTGTATTTAATATGTGAAAATATTATATTTCGAAGTTATTTCTTTTATTATTTTTCCCATTTTGTTTATAGCTGTATTGAGATATATTTCACGTACCATCAACTTCACCCATTTAAAGTATATAGTTCAGTGGTTTTTGGTACACAGTATTTCAGAGTTGTGCAGCCATCATTACAATCTAACTAAAACTTTTTCAACACCCGGAAAGAAACCCATACCCACTGGCTGTGCGTCTCCATTCCCCTACTCCGCTACCCCTCTGCCCCCGGCTAGGTATTTTTCTTCCCTTAAGTTTATTTATTTATTTTGAGGGAGAGAAAGAGAGAGCACAAGCAGGTGAGGGGCAGAAAGAAGGAGAGACAGAATCCCGGACAGGCTCGGGGCCATCAGCAAGAGCCCACTGTGCGGCTGGGACTCAGGAACTGTGAGATCAAGGATCAGCTGAGCTGAGATCAAGGATTAGTAGCCTAACCAACTGAGCCACCCAGGGCCCCCAGGCTAGTTAGTTATCTTTATGTGTTTATTGGCCACTAATGACTTGATGTCTGTTTACTTTGGATTACGGTTTTTTTTTTTTTAAATTGATTAGAGACGGTCTGTATTTATCATGAAGATTAACCATCTGTCTACCATGCATATTGCAATATTTTAAAGCTATTTTCTCAACTTGTTCTCCTTTGTTGGTGGCATCCCTTCCTGACAGATGTTTAAATATCTTTCACTTTTTAAAGTAATTTATTGATTTTGACTCATTAGAAACGTTTTCCCTCCTCCTATTATAAAGCTTTCCCCGGTATCCCCTTCTGGTCTTTTGTAGTATTGTGTGGTTTGCCTACGTTTTCAATCTATCTTGGGCTTAGTTGGAGATAGAATAACAGTATCTTACCAAACGCTACTGATCGGAAAAGTCACTTTGATCAAAAGATAGTATGAGTGCTTACGAACAGGGTTGACTTTGTGTCTTCGGTTTTGGTTTCCTGTTTGCTACCGTGGTCTTGCAATTCCTTAACAGTTTTGAACAAGGGGCCCGGCGCGTTCACGTTGCCCTGGACCCCGCAAACTATGCATGGGTCCCGTTTACAAGTCCCGGGGCCTGTACTAAAGATAGCACTGGCTATCTTTAAAAGGAATAATAAGCCACATTGTTTTACTTAATTTTCACGGCCATTCTGTTGAGTAGCTGTTCTCGTTTTCCTCTCTATTCTCCAAATGGGGCGATGGAGGCAGGAAGATTAAATAAGGCCACAGAGCCAGGAAGCTACAGCAAAGGGGTTCGAGGCCGGCACCGGTCTAGCCAGAGCCCGGTCAGCGTCCCTTCACCCCCGCAGGCCGGTGCAACCTGGCGGTGAAGCTGGGAGCGCGCGGGGGCGGGCGGGGCACCCCGGTCCGGCCGCCGGCGCCCAGCTCCGGGCCGCGCGTGGCCGGGCGTCGCGAGCAGCGCGGCCGCTCCTCTGCCGGCGCGGGACCCCGCCTTCTTCCCGCCACGGCGCGCGCGAGGGCCCGGCGCGCGCTCGTCTGGCGGGCGGGCCCTCGCGCGCGCAGCGGTTGTGTTGCCTGCGAGTTTCCCAAGTTCACACAGGCCCTGGGTTGGCATGGCAACCAGGCAACCTGTTCCAGAGCCGCCTGCCTTCTCCGCACATGCCGCTGCCACCGCCGGAGCCGGGGCCAGAGCCTATCCCAGGATGCACCGCGCCAGCCCCGTCCCCAGTGGGCCGCCATGTTGTCGGAGTGAAAGGTAAGGGGGAGCGAGAGCGCCGGAGAGAGAAGATCGGGGGGCTGAAATCCATCTTCATCCTACCGCTCCGCCCGTGAGTATCCGCACCCCGCCGGCCCCAAACGCTGCTCCGGACCCCCAGCGAGCAGGCTGTCCCTTTGTATTGGTGTTTGAGAGCGGCTGTAGGGGTGAGAAGGGCTTTGGAAAAGCCGCCCGGGGCCCTGGCTGAGGCTTCTCACTCGCTGTTCCTCGTACATGTTTTGGAGTCAGCAGCAAGGCCCCTATTGTTATCAAAGGAGGGAGGGGGTGGGGAGCGGGGTCGAAGCGAGGAAAATGCCGGGGGTTTAGGCCCGGGCCGTGGGCACAGACATGCCTGTAGCTTTCTGCTGGGCCCTGTTGGAGCCTCCGAAGATTGATGTTGCCATTCGGGTTGCTTTTTTTTGATGGGTTTGCGAAGCCGCGAGTCTTCTGTGTGGCCATGAAGTGTAATTCTGGGCCACCCTGGATTTCTTCGACTTCTTGAGCTTCCGTGGCAGCGTCGAAGCAGGAGGAACAATAAATCGCTTTAGAAGCAGCCTTGGCCCCTTGTCTACAGGCGAGACCCACCATGGGGGAACTTTGCGAGCCTTAAATGTGGAGAAGTGGCGATCAGGAAGTTTCAGATCGCTTTTTAGTCTCCTGGGTGCTTGTGGCCTTTTGTCTCCGTGAGAGCTTGGGTTTTGGTGGGTTCTTCCTCTTTGAGCCTCCCAGTGTTGGTGAGTGTCTGTCTTAACTCAAAGAGGGGCTCACCCCTCGGTAGTAGGAAAACAGATACGCACTACCAGATAGTTTTAGCGCTCACAAACGTTCTTGGTAAACAGACCTCGTTTGTTACCCTTGTCGTACCACTCCCACGTCAAGTGAGGAATAAGCTCCTGGAACTTTTTCCCCCCACTATAGCACCCCCTCCAACCTCCCCCTCCCCCCCCCCCCCCCCCCGGCGCGCGCGTACACACACACACACACACACACACACACACACACACACACAGAGACCCGGTATTAGGGAAGGTTTTAGCCTCCCCATAGCTTGAAGAATTGTTATTCATTGTCTCATTGAGAGAACACTGTTTTTAGTTGTCGATAATCCAGTCCGTTCACTTCCTGCTCTTCGTGGGATTAAGGATGAGAGTGGAGAGAGGGTTTTTCGGGGTTGTGTTTTAAAGTCAGCCGCTTCTGAAACAATAGACATGTAGCTTTCTCGTTTTGTGTGTTTTATGAAAACACAAAAACCCACCAAAACAAGCCTCCTCCCGAGATATGTGGCTCCCGGTGCACTTTTAGTAAACAAAACAAACATTTTGACTCGTTGCTAATTTTAACTTCATAAAACACTCGCTGGGGCTGTTGATTGTTTATTTGGACCTTGGGGAAGTACTCACTGGATTTTGAACTTTGAATTAGTATTTTGCGTTAGCCACAATTGAATGCATTTTGTCCAAGGCCACATCTTTTTGAAGTTGGGTTTGAAGTTTAGTTTGGGTTTGAAATGAACTGCTTTAAAGTAAATTTATGATCACAGAATTTTTTGTTTTCAGTGTGGCAAAAAAAAAAAAAAAAAAGAAAAAAGAAAATCAACAAAAACCACCTTTTATACTACTAAGCATTTTAGTTTTTTTTTTTTTTTAAAGAAAAGGTGAGCTTTTGAGAGATCAAAGCGTATTCCTTTGCTTGAAATAAAATCTATTAGGGATATTAAAAAAGACACCTCGGTGTGAACAGTTTGAAAACTTTGGAAGAGTATAGAATCATCACTTCTAGTTGTGTATTTTTATAATGTGCTATAACTCTAAAAGGCATCAGCAGTTTAAATGTTTTATAATATTTAAGTGACTGATTTCTTAATTTTTGTGCTGTAGTTGCCAAGATATTACACAACTGCCCAAGACACATGTTAATTGCTTAGGTATTTGCTCACTTTCAAACTGTCCCTTCTGCCAGGTTTTCTCTTGTTTGAGAAACTGCCTTGCCTCATTAGGTAAAGCAGGAAGTCTTAGGGCATACAGATAGCTTTACAAAAGCCAATTGTTTTGTTTGAACTGTTTTGGAGGAACTCCTCCCCCTCCCCAACCCCTTGTTAGAACTTAGTTGTGTTTCAGAGGTAACCCTTTTTCATATGGAAATTCCTTGTTAGAGATGTATTGTGGCAAATCTTTTATTTCAGTTAAAGATTGCGTTTGCTATTTTAGGAATCCTCTTAGAGACTGGAGCTTCATTGCCTTCACTGGTGGCAACGAATTCCTGGGGTCTCAGCACGGTGACTTTAAATTTACCAAAAACTTTTCTATAATTTTATTCTGATTAAAAAAACAACAAACAAACAAAACACATTTGTGAGTCTTAGAGAAAGGATTTCTTCCAATTTCTAGGTGAGGAAACAGGCTCCGAGAGGTTGCTAATTTAGTGGTAAAACTTGAGTTTTGGGACTCCTGGCTTACCCTAGAATAGACTATTAGATTGATAGTCCCTTGTAGAAGAAAACTAACATGGCAGTGACTTGGTTGATGAATGGTAACCAGACCTATTGTGGTGATCGTTTTGAAATATATGTAAATATCCAATTATTATGTTGTACACCTGGAAACTAATACAGTGCTCTGTGTCAGTAATACGTCTATAAAAAAAGTGCAGTTAATTCATTTGAAAATCAAATGGGGAGGTATTAGCCTGGTTGTCACTTTGCAATAGCCTATGGTAAACACAGCTATGATTTTCTGGTTTTAGTACTTAAGCATGAACATGATTCTATTCAAGAAAGCACAAACTGTAGTCTAGAAAGCTAGACTCCCCACTACCCTGGTAAAGTTCTGATGGATTAGAATTGTTAACTGAAACTAGGCATTTCGAAGTTAAGCTTTGAACAAATTACAAATTCCGTTGTGTCTCTGGCTTCAAAACATGAATTGTGAGAAGCACATGCTTTATCAGGAGGTTTAATTCTATAAAGAAATAACTGAATAGATTTTTCATAAATCTTGTAAACCTGTTTTTGAGACGTTACAGTTGAGCTTGGTAGAGAGAAGGCATGTGCAGCAGTGGGACTATTAAGTTGATAGTCTTGAAATTAGACTCCAGTGACTATAGGCAGGGGTAGTCTAATAGGTTACTGATTACTTTGTGGCAATTTTTTAAGCACCCACAGTTTGACAGATGTTCTCTCTTGTGTACAAATGTAGCTTTTGGGTTTAAGAACCTAAGTAGTAATGTTTCATAGTAACATTTCAGAGATTCTTTGTTCCTTCCAGGGAGGAGTTGTTGCAAGTGAGAGATATAGTATCTGTAAGGGGCTGAAAAAAGTAAGCTTGAGCACAAAACAATTATTTTTTTATTTATAGATTTTATTTTGTTTTATTAAAAAATTTTTTTTAATGTTTATTTTTGGGAGACAGAGAGACAGGGTGGGGGAAGGGCAGAGAGAGAGGGAGACACAGAATCTGAAGCAGGGTCCAGGCTCCGAAGCTGTCCTCTCAGAGCCGGATGTGGGGCTCAAACCCACTAAGTGCGAGATCATGACCTGGGCTGAAGTTGGATGCTCAACCGACTGAGCCACCCAGGAGCCCCTATAGATTTTATTTTTTAAATTATCTCCACATCCACTGCTCGAACCCACAACCCCGAGATCAAGAGTTGCATGCTCCACAGACTGAGCCAGCCAGGTGCCCCCAAAACAGATTTAGGTTTGAGTCCCTCCTCTGCAACTCACTAGCTGAGTGGCCTTGGGCACATCCCATAACTTTTCTGTCCCTTAGTGTTTTCATTTGTAAAATAGGGCTGATATGATACTCTCTGCATTGTGTTTGCCAGTTACTATTGAGGTATCTGTTTTTTTTACAGTGAGATGTTCTATACTAGTAAAGTGTTTGAATTTCGTTTGGTCTCATCCTATTTTTAAGGGAATAATGATGTGATTACAACTGTAAATTATTGGTAAAAAATTTTGATCCCCCCCCCCCCCCCCCCCCCCCCCCCCCGCACCATTCAACAGCAGCTAAAATGGTTCAGGCTAAGAACATCCTGTTGCTGTGCTTGGTCAGGGAGTTCTTACTGTTTCTTCAAGGAGCATCCTATGAATATATTAAACATTTTAAAGGGTCTTTTCAAATTTTAGGCAGTCTGAGTCATTGCTAATTATATACTAGGTTTGGATTTTTGTTTGGTTTATTGGCTTTTGTCTGCTCCGTTTGTAAAATGATATTTTGTAGAGCTCTTGTTCATTGAAGAAGTATCTGTCACAGTTGGCTTATGGTGTAAAGAAGGTGGGTAGAGGAGCCATCGATTGGAGTCCAATTCTATATTGTTATGTTTGGTAGCAACGTAGGGCTTCCCTGAAGTTGCCGTATTGAACTCTGATCTCAATACCTTGTCAGATTGCCTGCCACCAACCAACTTACACTTATTTCCACATGTGCACATATTC